>NC_091029.1:3171875-3489062 GCF_041296385.1 Aphelocoma coerulescens | reverse complement strand
TCCAAATTACTATAATTTTGAAATTAAGGGGCTTTCAGGCAATTATATGAGAAATAAGAATAACAGTTCTCTATTAGTATATAGAACAAGGCAATAATACAGAAATATTGGCTTAACCTGACAGAGTCAGGATATGACCTGACACCCTGCCAGGCAGGGTGGTGGCACCAGTCCAATTCAGGGGTGCCTGCAGTCCTCTTTGAAGCGATAGATAAAGTTCTGTTGAAGCAGTGATCCTGTAGAAGTGGCTGATCCTCCTCTGAAGGTCCAGTGGTGGTTATGGAGCTCTTGTCCTCTGGGAATCCAGTAGGTACAGGCTGACTGTGTTCCAAACCCCAGATTATATCCAGGTGGGAATGCTTGGCTCCTCCCCCTGGGCGGGGCATCTCACAATGGGATGACGTAATTCTGTGAGTCATGCGGTGAGTCCTTAATTGCCCATTAAACAGAGATTGCTCCCAGCTGGTGTTATCAGGGATGAGTCATGGTTGGAGATAACGAGCACTGCCCCACCCACTTTTAACAGCTTGTGAAGATGATAAGAGAATACATACTTTTGGTTACATCTTACACTGTAACCTAGGTCACCCTGACAGGGCACAGACTCTTCACCCTGCAGAAAGCTTGATATTTTTAAAGCCAACAGGCTGATTTTTATCCAAGGGTCTGTTTGGAAGTCCTGAGGATGGGTGACTACAGCCCTGGCCAGTTTGTAAATCCTTTTAGCTGCTGGCAGGAGTAATGCTCAGACTCCTTCATCCTCAAGAGCCTTTGGAGGTGACGAGCAGAGTCCCAGACGTGTGGGCTCAGCACTGATTCATTCCCCATCTGAGGAGCGGAGGGGGGAGAGCACATCCCAAACAGCCACTGGGAGCTGCTCTCCACTCCCACAGGGTTTCTTAAATTATTTCAGAGTCTTTGAGGCAACCTGTTATTTCCAGGCAGAGTTGTAACTTCAGAAGGATTTGGCAGCCCTGCTCAAATCTTTCTGCATTTTGACACTTGGAAAAGCCCTGAGAGAAGGGACCCCTCAGCCCCCAAGCCATGGGCTGGTTTTCCCCCATTCTGTATTCTGTAAAAAATCCAGTCCGGGTTTTCCCCCATTCCGTACTCCGGGAAAAATCCAGTCCGGGTTTTCTTTCCCCCGCTCCATTCCGTATTCTGGGAAGAATCCAGTCCGGGTTTTCTTTTCCCCGCTCCATTCCGTACTCCGGGAATAATCCAGTCCGGGTTTTCTTTTCCCCACTCCATTCCGTATTCTGGGAAGAATCCAGTCCGGGTTTTCTTTTCCCCGCTCCATTCCGTACTCCGGGAAGAATCCAGTCCGGGTTTTCTTTTCCCCGCTCCATTCCGTACTCCGGGAAAAATCCAGTCCGTGTTTTCCCCCGTTCCGTATTCTGGAAAAATCCAGTCCGGGTTTTCTTTTCCCCGCTCCATTCCGTACTCCGGGAAGAATCCAGTCCGGGTTTTCTTTTCCCCGCTCCATTCCGTACTCCGGGAAAAATCCAGTCCGTGTTTTCCCCCATTCCGTATTCTGGAAAAATCCAGTCCGGGTTTTCTTTTCCCCGCTCCATTCCGTACTCCGGGAAGAATCCAGTCCGGGTTTTCCCGCATGCCGTTTCCTACCGCGGGATTAGCTGCACGTTGTGCTCCCAAAAATCTGGGCAGTGGGGAGGAAAGCAGAACACAGCAGAGCTCAGGCTGCAGAGGCTCTGTGCAGGTACCTGTTAAATGCATCAGGAAGGGGCAAACACGGGATTGGGAATTTTGAGCTGTTGTTATGGTATCCACATAAATTCTAACAGGTGTTGTTGTCAGTTGGGTTCGAGGATCTGTGGCTCCTTTTGGCAAAATTAGTGAATCCTTGAATGATTTATCCGGACATCTAAAGGTTAAAGTGTCTCACACCAGAGATGCTGAGGCAGCTTTTCTGTATTGATCTGTAAATAATTAGCTGATTGTAATTAGTTAAAGAGTCGCATTCAGATAAATACTGAGCCCGGGGAACTTTCCTGGCTTCGAATTATTTGTTGTGGCATTTTGGCAGCCTCAGACCTGCCCAGGCATTTGAAATTAATTGGAGAAGGTGTAGAAATAGCCAGCAGCTCAGCTGGCCCATCTTTTATTAACGTGTGCAGGGTCTGTTCTGAGGGTGCCGAGTGTGACTGTAGAGAAATGCCAGTGCTGGCAAAGGACAAGGAATCCAAAAAAGCAGCTGGGAAGTGTGATGCACAGGAGATGTGTCCCCTCACTCTGGAGATGTGCAGGAGGAGAGGGGCCTGGAACCCAGGTGTTAGAACAAGGGTCTGGAGAAGCTGCCGAAGCTGCAGCTCCCTGAGAGTCACATTTCTCAGACTTGTCATATTCCTCCCTTTTTTGTCACCAGTCTGTACAGATGTCAGGAGTTCATACAGGCTGCCTCTTGGAAGGAAACAAGACAGAAACTGGGAATCAGTGGGTGCTCTGGTGGTGCTGGTGGAACTGGATTTTGACTGGGTTTGACCTGCAGGAAAAATGTGCCCATATCCCCATAGTGCCTTGGCTGCTCTGCTCTCCCACAGTGGTCACTTGCCTTGAGAGACACATCTTGATTTGCTTTAAGAATTATTTATAGAAGTCTCTCTACACCCTTCCAGTATCTATTTTTCATATCAATAAAAGCTGTCTGATTAAGCCCAGTGCAATGATCCTGGTTCATCCCAAACCTGGAATGTTTAACAGCACTGCAGCACAGGGAAGGAGAAGGTAACTTGTCAGGAAATGTGGAGGAGATGGCTGCTCTCAGTGAGCTGCATTTAGCTGAGCTGGGGGCTGGCTGGCAACCCACCTGCTCAAGGAAACTTGTTTAACACCTTCTGTGCCAAACCTCAGTATCTGCAAAGTGCTGAAAGAATTCCCTCCGTCAGGGACAGGAGCTGTTGTCAGGGCTCTGAGGTTTCCATTATAAATGTATGTGTTCCTGACCTTGTGGATGAACCCTGGAAGCTTGTGAAATCCCAGTGGAAACTGTGCTCAGGGAGTTCTGATACAGACAGTTCTCAGAGCTGTAATTGCTGATTTTGGCCATTGAATAAGAAGGAAGGAGGAGATGGTGAAAAATAATTAATTTGCCTGAAAAATACTTGTTTTCTTAACCTTACCAGAAGCTCAGTTGCCCCAGTGTTTCTGTTTTGGGCCTTTGCAGTTTTGTTGGTTTGTATTTCCTAACCCAGTTTGGACCTAAGAACCAACAACAATAATTTCAGTTGAAGGCCTTGCTGGTTTTAAGGCAATAAGAGTGACCTCGCTGAGTTACAGCTTCAGGAAGTGGTAACAAACACCAGACCAAGAGCTTTGGGATCAATAATTTATCTCTGAGTAACGAGGCAGTAACAAATACGGATCAGTGGTGCAATGATCCAGCACAGCAAACCCAGCAATTCACCAGTGCTGAGCTAAAAGTGATTTCCAGGCACACAAAGGGTTCTTGGGGTGTGTGGGGGCCCTGGAAATATCCTTTAACACTGGTCTCACACCTCTGCTGTGTGCACAGGACATGGAAATGCTTATAAAGCACCACCAGGCCCTCAGTAGCTGATGTTTTGGTCACTGAACAGTTGGTGTTTGAGTGCATGTGCTGTGCCAGTAGAAAATCTGCTACTTTGAGGATCTGGGGGCTCTGCAGCCTCTCCCACTTCTATTTTACGATGATAATGATGCTCTGATATATTATAGTAAGGAAACAATCTGTAGTGTACCAACTGGAGTCTGTCTGTACTTGTGTTTCAGCTGGAAGAGGAGAGATCAGTACTCAATAACCAGTTATTAGAGATGAAAAAGAGGTAAGTTGTTCCTGCTGATGTGTGTTTAACCCCACAGTCCTACAGAAATGTAACACAAAAACACTGCTAAGAGCTGTTCTTTTCTGTTGTGTCATGGTTAAAAGTGCTGAGTTGTTACACTCGTTGGATTAGAGATGGAACCGTCCACGTTTGCTTTAGTTCCACACCTCCCACGTTGTGGTAATTCTTACTTGCAGTGACCAGTTTAATGTTTGGTTTTAGTCTGCTCTGGAATGTTGGATTGTCCCTTGGTCTGATAAAATGTGTGTGCACAGATCTGACCTGGCAAGCTCTTAAGAAATAATGGATGATACAGTGATGCTGAGGAGGGTTATTGGAGGAAAAGGGGAGAAGGAAAGAAAAGTTACTAGGCACTGACTTGCTGCTCTCATGGTTTTGGGCTGTCGAGTTCCTTGTGGGTTATTGCAGTTCATTCAGCACTGCTTTTAAATGCCAGGAGATTTGTCCTGGGTGACTGGGGCATCCCTTTGTAAACTGCTGCTCAGGGAAAGGTCCCAAGTCACAAAACTGAGTGTCTGCAGTGTGTGCATGGGAAGCTGATTGGCCCCTGTGCCTTGAGAGAAATGGGGGCTTTCCAAAAGCAGTTACATAAATCTTTAGAAAACAACACAGCTCCCCACGACACCTCGGGTGTTCCAGGAAAAGCAAACCAACCCCTGTTACATTTTCTGGCTTTATAATGGTCACAACAAAGAACAGTGAGTGGCACTTGGGTGTTTATGCACATCCTTGGCTCCTCAGTATTATCACTGTTCCCTTCTTCATTCCCTGACTGTTCTCTGGGACTGTTCTTTCCCGCTGTTCCAAAAGACAGCAGGCACATGGGGTTTTTCCCAAGCCAGTGCTTCCCCAGGGAATGTCAGAGTTGGATCAGCTGAACCTCCAGCTTTAACCAGCCTCATGAGCTGCATCACGTGCCTGTTACTGAACATGTTTTAAAATGTGTTTTCAGTAGTGTAACTCCTGGAAGTCACTTGAGGAGAGGAAGGAGGGAGTGGGGACCAAGTCATTCAATACTTTCCAGCAGTTCTGTTGCACAGAGAACATTTTCAAAGACAAACTCTGTCTAAGTTCTACAAAGGAAGGTGTGTGGCTCTGATCTTCCTTCTCCTGTTTTACTCTGGGTGAGCTGCCTGAAATAATCCAGACACTTATTAAATCAGTGAAGTGAATTTTACCATGACTTTACCTTCAGTTGGTTACACCAAGATGCCCCAGTTTGTGACTGGCTTAATGACATTGCTCAGCAGTGTTGAATAAACTGCAATAGAAGAGGAAAATGAGGAACAGGAACAGGGGAAAATGAGGAATAGGAATAGGAATAGGGAGCAGCCTTGCTGAGGCAAACTGCAGGCACTGGGGCTCAGAACGTGTCAACATGTGGCACAGCTGCTAATAAAAATAGTTAGGCTGAATAAAAAGCTAATAAAGTAAAAATGATGAAAAAAAGTCTCTAAATTCCCAAATCCCACAGAATGTGGTGATGGGAAGATGATTTCCTCCTTTTGCCTTAAGAATTCGAGCTGCTGAACAAGAGCCATCTTTGTGTTTCAGTTAGGTCAAATCTCTAGCAATGGTTTTTTCACCTTCCTTCCACCCCCAGGAATTCTCTCCCTCTATTTTAGCATCCCCTCATATGAAATAGCCCAGCTGGGAGTGCCAGGAGTTTGGTGTTTATGGATCTTGGGGGTTCTGTGTTGCTCAGCTCGTTGGGTTCAGTGTGGGTTGCTGTCTGACTGTCTTTGAGCTTCGCTATTTATCGATACTCATTTCATTCCTCTCTCTTCCCTTTCCTGCCCTTGCTTCCCTTGCTATATCTGTGTGTCTTTAATGGTAAGACTCAAGAAAGTCTATCCACGTTACAATAAATAATTTACTTTTTTTTTAGTAAAGTTGTTGTACATATTTTGGCTGCCTTTGTCCCTTGGTGTCTTGCTTTTGTTTTGTAAAACACTCAGCTCTATATATATATACACATATATATAAAATGAAAAAAAAAATCTATATATTTTTTACCAAAACAGAAGAGGCCCTTGGTGCAAATATTGTTCTTCCTTACAGTATTTTGCATTTGTACTCCATGTTTCTAACATGTGGTTCTTGTTATCTTGCATTTTTAAAGCTTACCCAGTAGCACTTTAAGGTATTTGCTTCATTCTTAGAATTTCTTATTTTTGTAGTAAGGGAAGAATCTGGGTGATTTTTTTTCTAATGTTAAACCAAAACAAACCTCTTTCTCCCACCACTTCCACACACTGCTCAGAACATGGCTTGAGCTTCTCAAGAAAGTGAAGTTTTAAAATGGCATCTAAATGAAAAAGTCATTTTTATGACTTTTTATTACTTTTATAGTAAGCAGATGTTTTGGACTTGAATTGGCAGGAAAAATGTTTTAGTTCACCAAATCAATTTGTTTTTTCAAATAAAATAAATCATTTCCACAAGATTTTCCTTGCAAGCTCTCCCAGTGCAGGTATTTCACATTCAGCACCTGCTCCTTAGTTTGTTGTGTGTGACTCCCAATGCACACGATGCTCCCAGCATCGTCCACTTCCAGCAGCAGCCAAGACTCTGCCTGGAAGTGAACTGTGATCCATCCACACTTAGGGATCAGCACCTCTGTTAGTTGTAGCTTCTCCACTTCCAGCATTTTTGGGTCTCCCACTGGAGCAGCTCCTGGAGAGACTGTCTTGGGAAAGAAAACCTAAAGCTCCAGCACAGGGACCTCCTTCCCCTCTTGTTTTCTCTCCTCTTTTCTTCTCTCCTTTCTCTCCCCTTGTGTTTTAGCATTCGAGGCTCCTGTATTGAGTCTGTAAATATTTTATTTCTATCCTTACACCCTGTTTGCCTTTTTCAACCACCTGTGTTGTGGTGGTTGAAGCCGAGCCCGACAAATGGCAAATTCACCATGTTTGTGCCAAAAGCATCTGTTTGGTCCTGATCTCTCAATGAAGATCTGACCAAGTGGAAACATTGGCTCAATCACAAGCTCTTGAGCATGGGCTGAGTCCCTGGGGTTTCCATCTGCCCTTCCCCAGCTGTGTGCACGGCACAGGGACGCTCGGGAGAAGTCTCGGGTGCAGCAGAGCTTGTGAGCAGCAACTTCCAGATGTGATTCCCAGATGTCCTCAGGGTTTACTTCCCAGCAAATCCTGGATTTGCAGCTCTGCTCTGTCAGCAGCACCCCGTGCACTGGTGGCACATTCTTTCCTACACCACCACGTGCCTTTGATGCACTCAGCAAAGCACTGAAAACCGCGGGATAGGCTGGAGCATTGAGAATCCTGCGGGAGAACACGGAGGTGGCTGTGGAGTTTTTGAGTGCTTTGCTGACTCAGGGCTGGCCAGGGGCTCTTTACATGCCAGTGCCCTTCTGGGTTTTATTAACGAGACTATAACTTGTATCTGAAGGCAAGATCACACAGTCTGCAAGTTGTTGTGTTTCCACTTCTATTGATTCTCTCATTGTAAAAATATACCAAAACCAAATCAAATTTTGGTTCTTGTTTGGTAGCTGCCTCAGCTTTTCTAAACCCCAGATTCTCCACTTGCTGCTTCCATTCCTGAGTACAATCTGAACAATGGAAGAATTGCATTGATTGTGCTCTCATTGTTGAGTTGCCCATTTATCTCGAGTGGGTGAGATTTACTGTGTTTCATGGTCTGGGTATCGTGGCTCTCACTAACTGTAGATACCACAGAGATGGAAACTTTTCCATTTGAGCTCGATAGCTGTCCCCTGAGCATCCTCTCACGTGTATGGGCTCTGCTCCTGATGCTTCAGCAGTCCTGGAGAGTGTAGTGCAGTTTGGAGTCCCTGCAGGAGCTCAGAGCCGATAGCAGCACTGCTGCCTGTGCTGAAGAGCCAGTTCCTCTTGGAGAAAAGTAAACAGTTTGAAGTCACTTTCTTGTTGTTTTCTTTTTAAACCAAAACCTTCCAGCTTGTAAGAAAATTTGTAGCAATGCACCTCACATCAGAGGACAGTTACTCACTCTGTGTGTTCTGTGAGCTGTCAGGAAGATCTGCTTGCACCAGTGTGAGGGTGCCTTGAGGCAGGAACTGTAGGCAGAAGTTGTATCTCTGTTAGACCCACAGAAAAGATTGGGAAAACTGGGCATATGTACACAGAAGGGTGTTGTGCCTGCTTTGGAGAATTTCTTTTTAACCCTTCTCCCATGAAGTAATACAAATCCTGTGTTGTTTCTCCATGTGCAGGAAATGATGATGTCACTAAAATTAGTGAGGACCAGCTGATATTTCCAGCCTCATCCATGCTTTGCATGACAACTTGTACAATGAGCTTTGCATGCCTGTTTTGTTGCTTGTTAGTAATTTTCAAGAAGTAACAAAACTCTCGAGTTAGGTTTTGTGGAACATTGTGCAACATGTTTGTTTATCCTATATCTCCCCAGTCTGTTAACTTGCTCCTTTAAATTCAAATGGATACGGTGCTATGCAGATTCTGGCATGTACTACCTAGGTAAAGTTTTTGCTTTGTTTCCACAGTTGTAACACCTGAAATGTTTATACATACATAAAACCTTAGTCAAGTAGCAAATTGTAATTTGTTTTTTAAGAACCACTTCTTGCAGTAGTTTAATACTTGAAATTAAATGACACTACTTTAGGCCACTAGAGTTACCCATTCATTAGATGACTTCTGGTTTTACTTGGTTTTCTTTTAGAGAATCAACTTTAAAAAAAGAAATTGATGAAGAGAGAGCATCTTTACAGAAATCCATCAATGTTACTAGTGCCTTGATCACACAAAAAGATGAGGAACTGGAAAAACTCAGACATGAGGTAAGCGAGGAATGGGATGATTGCCAATTTCAGTTAAGTTGCAGCCAGAGTTTTTGTGTGCTGGCTCCTGATGAGCTGGCTGATCATTTTTCTTTCATATGGCATAGTTAAACCTTAGCCTCAAATCTTTAGATACCTGTGCTGAGACAGGTGATTCCTGGCAAGTGGTGTTGGTGGCTATTCAGCCCTTGCTTCAAGGGCTGTGGCCTTGGTGCTCTGACTTGGTGCTGGAAGGTCCAGGTGCTCTCAAACAACTCTTCCAGATCACGGTGCTCCGGGGAGAAAACGCTTCTGCAAAAACCCTGCAGTCAGTGGTGAAGTCACTGGAGTCTGACAAACTGAAACTTGAGGAAAAGGTGAAGAACTTGGAGCAAAAACTCAAGGAAAACAACGAGCAGCCTTTAACTGTAATGAGCCCCTCAGGTAAAGCAAGAGCCACGCCACTGTCTGTGCCCTCAGAGACTGTGACATTATTTCTGACTGAGCCATCACACCAGTCACATTGTACCTTGTTTGGTTTTTTCTTTACAGGTGATGCTGTTACTCTGCTTCAGGAGGAAATTGCAAGAGAGAAGCAGGTACTGGATGTGCACATGAGCATGCTGAACCAGCAGTGGGGCTGTAGGGGAGGGGAATATTCCAAAGACAGTCCTTACCAGGTTTTATCAGTCAGGATTTTAACAGGCAGATTTATCTTGTAGCCCTTAGCTTCTGAAGGGAAATATATCAGTAACAGTAAATACTAAGAATCAAGTCATGAGTGATACTGGAGAAACAGTTCAGATTATGGGAATGTGAGGAAACAAGCAGGAAATGAGGGTGGCAAGTTGTGCCCTGCAGCCTGTCAGAGGTACAGCCCAGCAGAGCACTCACTGCTCCTTGGCCTTCTTTCTGAAGGTTTCTTGGATGTGCATGAGGAAAAGCTGTGGCCCACCTGAAGCTGGTGCTTGCCATCTTGGAGAAATGGCCTCCCTGAGCTCCCGGGTACCTCTAAGCTTCTGCAGCTGAAAATGTTGGCCATGGCTTCTTCCTAACTGCAGAACTGGACTCAAAACAAGGGTTGGCAGCAGTGGAGAAGGAAGGTGCTCAGCTGGCACATGCTTGGGGCCAGGAAGATGTGATGCAGAGTAGGACAGTCATGGTGACCTCGTGAAGTGCTGCTTCCCAGGGGCCTGTGCCAACAAATGCCTAGAAAAGATGGTCAGAATAGAATCACCTTCTGCTCACAATAAAGCCTTTGTTAGATCATGAATGTCAGTCACAGTGATTTAAAAGTGTCCTTCTCAGTAGTGCAGCCATCAGAACTGTCATGAACATACACTAACCACCAATCTTTTTCTGGTTTTCTGCCTCCCTGAATTCACCTGCTGATGGCAACCCTTCCTTCCACACCAGGGCGAGGTTAGTTCCACTTCTTTGCTTCCCTGTTAATTTGCCAAGTGTTCCTTGGTTACAGGGAGTGTTCCTTGGTTCAGCAGCGCTGAACCCCAGGGCTGGGGCAGGTGCCATCCCCCTGCCCCTCTGACTGTCCTTGTCCTTGGCTCTCCTAGATCGACTTCCTGAATTCAGTGATAGTGGATCTGCAAAGAAGAAACGAAGAATTGAACTTGAAGATACAAAGAATGTGTGAAGCAGCCCTCAATGGCAATGAAGAGGAGATAAATAACTATGACAGGTACAAATCCTAAAGGAAACCTTGGCTCTGGTTCTGGGACGTGTTGGTAGAGCGGTTTGGCAGCTGCACGATGCAGCAGCTGATCTCAGCTGTCAGGAGGGACAGACAGAGCTTTCCCCAGAGAGCAGTGGTTGAATCCAGCCTTCTTCTTACACTGTGGTGTAACTGGGGGTGCAAATGATGCTCTGTAGGTATCAATCACAAACGCTGATGTATTGTGACATGTCTGTTGTCAGACTTGGTGAATCTGGCCTTTTTTCAAGTGCAGAAGAGTCTTTGCGCCCAAGAGGCTGTAGCTGTGTTGGGATGGGATAATCCAATCCAGAGAATTAGAACTAAAACCTAATTGATATATCATGACTTCACCTGTCTTAAGGGAAAAGAGGACCTAGCTTACATGTGTTTCTTTTAGATGTCTCTGCACAAATATTTGCAGAAACAGCGGCTTGTTTAGTAAATATTAGAGTGTTGGGGATTGTGGGGGCACTGCAGGGTGGTGGAGAAGGGGTTTGTATCCTATTTTTTGTTGGGCTCTGTGGCATTTCCTGAGTCTCAGTAACCACGAGCTCACTGTGCAGGGCCGTGGGCCTTGCTCCTGTGTGACAGAGGCACTGACTTGTGCTGGTGCTGCTCTTGCAGTGAGGAGGAGAGCCTGTCCAAGAAGAAGTCCCGTCTCTTCTGCGACATCTGCGGCTGCTTCGACCTGCACGACACCGAGGACTGCCCAACGCAGGCGCAGGCGCTGGAGGAGCCGCCGCACTCTGCCCACCACGGCAGCCGGCACGAGGAGCGGCCCTACTGCGACACCTGCGAGGTGTTCGGCCACTGGACGGCCGACTGCAACGACGACGAGACCTTCTGATGGCGGGGCCACCCCCTGCCCCCACGGACCTTTGCACCACCAGCAGCCGCGTGTGCTGAATGTCAGGACAAGGGACAGCGGTTCTCGACGCCTCGCTCCCGCTGCCCTGCCCGCCCGCCCGCTCCAGAATCCCTACAAGCATAAATATTTTGCTCTTCCACTAATAAATACCCCCTGTCCCTTTTTAACAAACTTCAGTGAGAGATAAATAAATGATTTAACAAGTGACTTTATGCTGTTTGTTTCCAGGTTCTGGGTTTGTCCCGCCCTTAACAGGAAATGCCCCTGTGCTGTTGGATCTATTGATGGGAAAACATGTATAGGAATGAAGCACTAGAGTTATATTAAAGCTTATTTAAATACTTTAAAAATATGCTGTTAATTTTCATATTTGCACTAAACCATTTTAAGGCTGAATTTGTACATTTAGATTTTTAAGCTTTTTTTTGACACTGGACTGAGTTGAGAAATATTTCATCTTTATTTTCATTTACTCCTTTGATTGCGATGTTGCTTGGTGCCGTGAGCTCTGGGTTGTGGTTTGGTGTGAAACATGGAAATGATGCAGGTAAGGAGCTGCTGGGGGTTTTTGGAAACCTGTATGCTGTGCACACTTGTGCACACCTGAAACAGTTTGTGGGCCATCCCTGTTTTGCATTCTTTCAGCTTCTATATAGTGCGTGTGGTGTGTGTGTATATATGCATATATATAATAAAGTTATATTTTGGAAAAAAAAGAAGTGTGCTTTCTTTTCTGCCTTTCCATTCGGAGTGTGAGGGGTTCCACGTGGGGACAGAGGTGCCCAGGGGCTGCACCATAACTCACAGAATCCATCAGCTGGGAAGGGACCTCTGAGATCACCAAGTCCAACCTATGACAGGACACCACCTTGTCACCGTGACCAGGGTACTACTGAGTGCCACGTCCAGTCCTTACTTAAATATCTCCTGGGACTCCCCCACCTCCCTGGGCAGTATTTAATCAGCGAAGAGATTTTTCCTGATGTCCAACCTGAACCCCTCCTGGTGCAGCTTTAGGCCATTTTCTGTCCCTGTTCCCTGGGAGCAGAGCCCGACCCTCCCCGGCTGCCCCCTCCTGTCAGGGACTTGTGCAGAGCCACAAGGTCCCTCCTGAGCCTCCTTTCCCCAGGCTGAGCCCCCTGCCCAGCTCCCTCAGCCTCTCCTGGTGCTCCAGACCCTTCCTCAGCTCCGTTCTCTCCCCTGGACACGCCCCAGCCCCTCAATGTCCTTCCTGATGGAGGCCCCGGAACTGGACAGAGGACTCCAGGTGCGGCCTAAGCAGTGCCCCGTGCAGGGGGGAAGCGGTTCCCTGGTGCCGCCGGTCACACTGTGCCTGGTACAGCCCGGTGCCAGTGAACACACATGAACGCAAGCACAGGTGAACACGGACACGCCTGCCCACGTACGGACACAAACACACCCACACCCACCCGAGCGCTGCCGCCGCGGTCCCCTCACGCCCCGCCCTGGCTCCGTGCGGCTGCGCGGCCCCGCCCCGCGGTCACGCGCGCGGCCAGGCGGGCGGGGGCCATGGCGGCGCACCTGAGCTCGGGCCGGGTGAACCTGACGGCGCTGCGCGAGGCGGGGCGGCGCGAGCTGCGCGAGTTCCTCGACAAGTGCGCGGGCTCCAAGGTGGGCACAGCGGGGCCGAGGGGGCGGCGGGGCTGAGGGGACAGCGCGGGCTCCAAGGTGGGCACAGCGGGGCCGAGGGGGCGGCGGGGCTGAGGGGACAGCGCGGGCTCCAAGGTGGGCACAGCGGGGCCGAGGGGGCGGCGGGGCTGAGGGGACAGCGCGGGCTCCAAGGTGGGCACAGCGGGGCCGAGGGGACGGCGCGGGCTCCAGGGTGGGCACAGCGGGGCCGAGGGGACGGCGCGGGCTCCAAGGTGGGCACAGCGGGGTGCAGCGTGCGGCCGGTCTGATCCCGCTGTCCCCTCCCGCAGGCCATCGTGTGGGACGAGTACCTGACCGGCCCCTTCGGGCTCATCGCGCAGTACTCGCTGCTCAAGGTAAGCGCCGCGGGGTTCGGGGACAGGCGGCCGGGCCCCTCCGGTCCCGCACTCGGCTGACGGCCGGGCCTCCACGCAGGAGCATGAGGTGGAGAAGATGTTCACGCTCAAACCGGGCCGGCTGCCCCCGGCCGACGTCAAGAACATCATCTTCTTCGTCAGGCCCAAGCTGGAGCTGATGGACATCATCACGGACAACGTGCTCAGGTACCGCAGGCAGGGCAGCGCAGGGCAGGGTGGCCGTGAGGAGGGGACAAATGTGGCCCGAACCACCTGTGCAGGGAAGGAGGAACGATGTGCAGACCCCAAACTGCAGCAGAGCCACTCTGGGGCTTGAATGGCAGTGCGAGACACCCTGGGCAGCGGGGTTTCACCTTGGCTGCGATGCAGAGGGTGCATGCCTCCCTATGAGGATGTACATTCCGTCTAATTAGTTGGAATGAGTCATGCTTGGATTGCTGTGCCTTTTGGGAACTGCAGGACAACCATGTCCCCTTGCCCTGGTGTCAGAGCTGTGGCTGCACAAGGCTGGACACTGACATCAAAAGCTGGAAGTTGGCAATAACCCAGTGCAGAGTTCCAGTTTCATGTGAATCCAGTGCTCCCTGCCTGTGGTTTGTGCTGCCCCCGTGTGCAGTGAGTGACCGTGTGCTGCGCTCCTGCTGTGCCTTTCCTAGGGAAGACAGAGGCCGCTCTCCACAGAGGGATTTCCACATCTTGTTCGTGCCACGCCGCAGCCTCCTCTGCGAGCAGTGGCTGAAGGAGCAGGGTGTGCTGGGCTCCTTCATCCACCGCGAGCAGTACAGCCTGGACCTGATCCCCTTCGATGGAGACCTGCTCTCCATGGAATCCGAGAGTGCCTTCAAGGTGAGCACTTGACTCATCCTCGATGAAAAATGCGATGTGGTTTTGTGCTGGATGTTGCTGGTGGTGCAGCAGCTCTCAGAGGGTTTGCAGGTGACCTGCACAGCAGGGAAAGGCCATGCAGAGCAAACGGGGCTTGATGCTGAGGCCTGAACTTTGTGTGTGTTTTCACACTAAATGCTGAAGGAACAGTCACTACACCGAGCTGCAATCCAGTTCCTCCAGCTTCAGCTGCTGGTGTTATTGTCACAAATGGAGCGTTCCCGAGGCTTAAAGCACTCAGGTGTCACAAGGAGCCAGCATAGTTTGTGTTGCTGCTTAGCCACATATGATGGTTCTCACTGCACTGAGCATTAACAGCTGTCACATCCCAGCTGTATGTCCTGCGTTCCCAGAGTGCTGCATCCAGGGACAGGATGGTTTGGGAGTTTCTTGGCCCTCTCTGCTCTATGATGTGTAGCCCAGAGGATGTGTCAGGGCTTGCAGCTGTAATGAGGTATTGGGTGCTCAGATTGGCCTAATTAGCAGGAGAGGGTCCTTGCAGTCACTTTCTTTTACTCCATCAGACTGGGTTTGTGTCCAGAGTTCAAAAATGTTACATTGTCTAGTCATCAAAAAAATTATTTCATAGATAACAAGGTCCATATTTGCCAACAGCCATAGTTTGTCCCCAGCCTGTCTCCTCTGAACTGTTCACATGGACCTCGCTCTGCTGTGGAAGCAGCTGTGCTGGATTGACACCTTCCATCAGAATTCCTCTTGTTCTTTAGGAATGTTACCTGGAGAGCGACCAGACCAGTCTGTACCATGCAGCAAAGGGGCTGATGACGCTGCAGGCTCTCTACGGAACCATCCCACAGATTTTTGGGAAGGGCGACTGTGCTCGGGTGAGGCTGAACAAATGCATCTTGTTCTTTGGAACTGCCTTAAGGAGTGTTTGGTTAAATGCACCTCTGGGTTTTTTTAATCCAGCCATAACACACACTGCTTCTTTCTGATCAACCTGTGGTTTAATTGGTATCTTTTGTGGTGGGGGAGTAGCTTGAGGTGTATGCAGTGCTTTGGCCATCGCTGTCTTGCGGAGCTTCAGAGAGCAGCAGAGAAGGACTTCTGTTTTCTCAGTCTCATCCTGCCCCATCCATCAGCCAGTCTGTACCTCCTGCCATCCCCTTCCTTTACAAGCATGTGCCTGTAGGGCCCAGAGGTCACATCCATCTGCTGTGGCCTGCACCATAACCAGAGTGATGTGATTTCCTTCCAGCACGTGGCCAACATGATGATCAGGATGAAGCGTGAGTTCCCCGGGAGCCAGAATTCCATATTTCCCGTCTTTGATACCCTCTTGTTGCTGGACCGCAATGTGGACCTGCTGACCCCGCTGGCCACGCAGCTGACATACGAGGGGCTGATAGATGAGATCTATGGGATTCAGAACAGTGAGTCCTGCAGGGAAGGAGCAGGTTTCCCATGTCCTAGGAGAGGTTTCCCGTGTCCTGGGGCAGGTTGCAGTGTGTTGAGTGGGTTTGTGCTTCACTAAATGGGCGCGATGTGGGAGCAACTCAGCAGAAATCCATGTGAGGTTGGTTCAGTCCCAAGCTGGAGCCCATCAAGATCCACTCTGGCTCTTTTTGCCTGGGAGGAGGAGCCAAGTACAGTCTGTGGTTACTGAAAGGGGTATTCTGGCTGTTGGCTGGCTGCAGTCACAGTGACACAGCACGGAGCGTGTGAGTGGAAATGTTGGTGTGTGCCTTCAGCATCCATCCTGGCTGGATCACTTGCCACACTGAGGAGACAGGGACAGTTTGGGAAATGCCATTTTCAGAATGCTCTCCTGCCCTTCAAGGGGTAAGAAAACTCCAGAGAGGCATTTATGGGCTGTAATCCCTACTGCTGGACTGGACGGGCTGCCTCCAAGCCTCTCTGAAAGCAGGGCAGCTGGCACTTGGGTTCTGATGTTCTGATGTTTCTGGAGGTCCCTGGCTGAGTACAGTGAGACTCTCCTTAATTAACACACAGGCACTGAGTGGTTTGAGTGTTTATATTTGCTTTGCTGCTCAGAGCTGTGTCCAGCTCAGGGGACACATTTCCACAGCCTGCTGATCTTAACTTCTGGTGATGGAGTTCCAGTCCTTATAAGGGTCATTTCTCTGCATTTGGTAGCTTATGTGAAACTCCCTCCTGAGAAGTTTGCCCCAAAGAAGCAGGGTGAGGGTGGGAAAGATCTCCCCACTGAACCCAAGAAGCTCCAGCTGAACTCCGCAGAAGAGCTTTATGCTGAAATCCGAGACAAGAACTTCAATGCTGTGGGGTCAGTGCTGAGCAAGAAAGCCAAGATCATCTCAGCAGCCTTTGAGGTAAGATCTGTGTCCAACAGTGCATCCGGTAATTCACAGTCTGTCTTCAGCAGGGCTGGGACTGGCAGCTCAAGCTGCTCCCATGCAGTAATCCCCCATCCAGAGAAAAACCAGGTAGTCTTCAGAAGCCTTTCCAGTCTGTTCCCCTGCCCTGGGATGAGGTCAGCTCCGCTTGGACTGTTCTGAGTAGGTGTTGGTCAAATCTCCTTTTAAGAAGCCTGTAGTAATGTGGATCCTCATTTCTCCCCACACCTCTGTTCTGGGGCTTTCCCTCTTCTCAGAGCTTGCCTAACCCACCCTTGTGCTGTGTGAGCCCATAGTTCCCATAACAGGAATTGATCTCTGCAGTCTGCAGAACAGTCAGGTGCTCCTTCCCTCTGCAAGAAACCAAAGGTGATTTTTAGTGTGCTGATCAGTTCCACTTGGCTGCTCTTGTTACCTGTTCCCTGAAACATCCTTTCCCCTTCAGGATGCCAAGAAAAGGCTTTAAGCAATAAAACATTAGAATTTACTTTCACAGACTATTATGGTTGGCATCAAAACCAGTAGAAATGTGCAAAAGACAGTTGTCTTGCAGGAGGTTTGAACTTTAAATTCATGCTCAGGTGTCACCTCCAACAAATCTGGAGAGCTGTGTGGGGCACATTTGTGGTTTTGTTGAAAACATCCTGTTGATGAGTCATAAACTGAGGTGCTATATCTCGTCTTCCTGACCTCATGGGTACTCTCAAAAGAATTTGTTTCATTCTTTGGTTGTATTTCCTTTGGGGGGGCTTTTTTAGCCTCTTCACCTGTGCCACATCTAAGATGAGGTAGTGGTACCTTAACTGAAACACTGAGTGCTCAGCCACATCCCCCTGTGCAGGTCTGCTTCTGCACTATTAGTGCTGGAGGTGCTAAAGATGGATTGTTCATACTGGTTGTTAAGAAAAGAGAATTTTAAGAAATTTTCAGCAGTAATAGGTGATAATGAAACAGCAGCATATTGGCAGCAGAGGACTAGTTAAATTGCAGGCTCCATCATGATTCTCCTGCCTGCACTTGCCCATTTAAATCCTTCACATATGAGTCAAATCATTACTATTTTTATTCCAAGTTGCAGCAAGAGGCAAGTAGCCCAAATGCAGTGCAGACCTCTGGAGCTGAACTCTGCGTGGTGCTTCAGCACATCCTGCCTCAAAACATGGCATGTTGTGGCCACCAAGTAGAGTGAATGGCAGACCCTGCCAGCCCAATTCCTCAGCACCTTTCACTCCTGCTCCAAGGGAAGATGTTCCCCAGCTCTGACAGCATTGGCCTAGAGCTCCATGTCAGTCAGCAAAGTAATTCCCCTTTGTGTGAAAAAGGGCATTTTCCGTGGTAGGGAAACTGAGGAGCAGATAGCGATGGCTGGAGTCAGACAAATGTGGATAAAATGATTTACAACACTGGGATAATGGAAAATAACAGTCTAATGATCCTGCTGTATTATGTGCTGCCTCTCCTCATGAGCCAAATGCTGTTAACAGGTAATGCTGTGACTTCAGTGTAAGCATCTAAAGCCCTTTGTCTAAAAGGCTGCATGGCTCTAAACTCCCTACAGGGAGTGCAGTAAAACAGTTCATGATAAAATGATCTGGTTGGTGTTACTAATGTGAACAAGGCCTAACCCAAGTGATGGATTTCTTCAGGAAAGGCACCACGCCAAGACTGTTGGAGAGATTAAGCAGTTTGTGTCCCAGCTGCCTCACATGCAGGCAGCGAGGAGCTCACTGGCAAACCACACCTCCATCGCAGAGCTCATCAAAGACATCACCAGTGAGTAGGAATAATGTAAATCCAGCAGGATGCCAGATAACGTGATGGACATCGCTCAGCCTGTCAAAAACTGGCTTTGCTCCATCCAGTGCATCTCTGCTGAAACATTAAATGTAAAACATGAGCTGTCAGTTGCTGTTGTATTGATTTTCATTCTTTTCCCAAAGCATCTGAAGATTTCTTTGATAATTTAACAGTGGAGCAAGAGTTCATGTCTGGAATAGATACAGACAAGGTAAGTAGATAATGACAATTAGCAACTCTTAAATCTTCAAAAAATTAGCAACTCTTAAATCTTCAAAAAATGGGGTTTTTTCCCATTTGGATTTTTTTTGAGAGGAAACATCTGATCTAGATCATGTCCAGTGAAATGGATCTCTGAATTACCTGTCACTGCTGTGCACAGCTGGGGTGCTTGACCTGTCCTGGGGCACCCCGTGCTCTGAGGGATCAGTGGAACATAGAAGATGGTTAATAAGAATTTTTCAGTACATCAGGCAAAGCCTGGCTACTGAGTGTGGAGCTGATGTGCTCTAGGGAGAGCCCAAGTGGAACCAGTGCTGGGTCACTGTTATACAGATGGTCCTGAGCTGCCTGGAGAGCAGCTGCTCCTCTTTCGTGTTGTTTTGGAGATACAGGCAAACTAGATCTTCTTTCCAGGTCTTACGGCCACTTTAACAATTCTTTAAATAACCGCTATGTATTTTATTTAATAGGTTAACAATTATATTGAAGACTGCATAGCTCAGAAACATCCATTAATCAAGATACTGCGTCTCGTTTGCTTGCAATCTGTGTGCAATAGTGGGCTGAAGCAGAAGGTTCTGGACCATTACAAAAGAGAGATTCTCCAGGTTAGGCTCTAGCATTTGGAGGAATAAATTCCTGATAAAATCCACATCAAATCTTCAGCTCTGCACTTCAATTCTAGACAGACACATCTTAACTCCTGAATAATGTTCACAAAGGGAGCACTGTCTGGGCTGATGCTTGGGAGGTGCTTGTGTGTTTTACAACATGTAGATACAGAAGTTTATTATCACTTTTTACTGTTATGATTTAAACACTTTAAATTGGATATATCCTACAGCAATCTTAACCATGAAGCTTTTTTTAAATAAGCATATTTTTTAAACAAATGTGTTTGCTTTTTTTTGTTTGTTTTAAACACTAGTCATGGGTTATTGCTATGGTATTAAAGGTGATTTCTTCATATTGCAGACTTATGGCTATGAACATATATTGACCTTAAACAATTTGGAAAAGGCTGGACTCCTGAAACCCCAGACAGGTGGCAGGAATAACTACCCAACGATCAGGAAAACGCTGCGCTTGTGGATGGATGATGTTAATGAGCAGGTAAACGGGTGCCTCAGCAGCAAACATTACCTCTAACTACAAAATTATGTGCAGCAGGAAAACTTCCTTTTTTATTTAATGTTATTGATTTCTTTGAGGCTGTTTTGCAGCATGAGGTAGCACTGACCTGCTGCTCTCTCTGTGTCCCCCAGAACCCCAATGACATCTCGTACGTGTACAGTGGCTACGCCCCACTGAGCGTGCGCCTGGCCCAGCTGCTGGCCCGGCCGGGCTGGCGCAGCATCGAGGAGGTTTTAAAGATGCTGCCAGGGCCCCATTTTGAGGAGAGGCAGCAGCTCCCTACTGGCCTTCAGAAAAAACGTAAGTTTGGCTTTGTTTTCCCATGGTTTGCAGGGAAATGCATCTCTCTGAGGGTGGAGTGAGGCAGACTGAAATCAGGGCAGGCAGAGTCCAGGTCTCTGTCTCATGTGCTTGTCCCACAGCAGTGTTAGATTGACCTAACCCTCCTTTGACAAATTATTTAACTTCTCATCAGAGTACCAAAATAAACCCTAAACTTACACTGTGATTTTAATAAGTAACATCATGTGAAAGAGGGTCAGCATCGTTGTCAAACAGAAGCACATCCTGTAGCAACTGCAGAGCTGGGAGCAGACTGTGGATTGCTGTGCCCCAGGCTGCTTGTTTCCTCTAATTCAGGTCATTTGAGTTTGACTGATAGTTGATGCAGGGGAGCTCTGAAAATCAAACCAAGCCAACCTGGAACTCTGTGTGAACCCACAGGTCAGCACGGTGAGAACAGAGTCACCCTGGTGTTCTTCCTGGGGGGGGTCACATATGCGGAGATCGCTGCGCTGAGATTTCTGTCGCAGATGGAGGATGGAGGCACAGAGTACGTCATTGCCACTACAAAACTGATCAATGGAACAACCTGGATCAAATCCTTGATGGAAAAACTGGAGCCTGCCCCATTCTAGGGTGTGTGGTGAGAGACAGTAAATCTTAGAGGCCCTGTGCAACACAGGCACGTCAGCTGCTGGTCCTGGCACGGCTGCTCCGCCGGCGAAACACAGCAGTGAAGGAAGCTCTCCTGGGACCAGCTCATGAGCCAGTTACCCTCATCTCTTTTCTGCACTTGTGTTCCAGCTGTCTGTGGAAGTTCCAAGTAGACAAGCAGGGTTGAAAGGCACTATGGATAAAGAGTTAAGAGAGAGATCCTTGCTCATGGTCTGACCTGGCAGCCAAGCGCTGGGGGAGCGAGATGGGCCCTGGTCCCTCTCTTTGGCAAATTGCTGCTTTTTTTCTTTCAGTTTGGCTTTGGTGGGAGATGTGATTACTGCTTTTTACCTTCCTAAAGTGCTGAGGAGGCAGGATGTTCTCTATTCCTGACTTCTTACCAGTATTCCCAGACTGTATTGCTCCCTGGTGCCTGATACATTCCAAGGATGCATTGGATGTGTTAGTCAGAGATCTGCACAGCTCTAACTGTGATCCTTGAGCATTTTACTTCATTTGTCTCCTGAAGGGAGCACTGTGAGGGGACTTGTTTGTCCTAGGTACACCCCACCTGACTCTGAAAAGCTCCTCCACAGTATGAATGACATCAGTGTGTCCTGAGTTTATGGTTGAAGACACACAAACACTCCCTGTGTGGGCCTTGGGCCAAAAACAGCAAGAGCAGGGACCCAGTAAACAGTGGGTTTAAAACAGACACTTTTTTCAGCCCTCGGTTCAGGTTATAAACTGTGGTAGTTGCTGTCACAAGCTGTTGTAAGCTCAAACTTAAAAAATGGAATTTTCCATGGGCTTGGTGGCTGGGCCCTTGGCGTGCACGAGGCAGCTTCTGGCTCCAGAGGCTGGGAAGGCCAAGCAGGGTCTGGTGGTGCCTGTGCTGCTGCTGGGCACTGTGTCCTCACAGGCTTTAACATCAGCCACTGCAGACTCTTCCAAACTGCAGTTCAGTCTTAAAGACAACTAAAAACAAGCCCACTTCTCACCTTAAAGCACTCTCTTAGCAAACATTTCTGCCTTAGTTATCATGTACAATATGTCCCAATAAATCCCTTCATTTTTCCAAGTTGTCACAGTTGTGACTGTGGGTTTTGGTCTTTTGTTTTATTTTCTGAGTTCTGCCAAGTCAGACCCTCCACAGAGCCCCTCTATCTGTTTAACTCCAGTTGACTTATTAGAATAAAATAAAGATGTATTTAATGTTTTTTTGGAAGTGTTTGCACTCTCTCTCTCTCTAGAATACAAAAATAAACAAAACAAAGCCCTGCACTGTGGTAGCTGTGTCCTTGTCTCCCTATCCCAGGATAACTGAATAACTTAATTACTTCAGTTGAAACTATTTTTCTAACATCTAGGTGTGTTTTAATTAAGGCTCATGCAAAATTTCATAACATACTACATTAGAAGTATTTGTGGGATTTCTTAACTTTTGAAGAAAAATACAATTTCAGTCACTGGAGGCTTTCTACTTTGGGTGGGGAGGCAACTTGTAGACAGACTTAAAAAACATGCTGCAACTGCAATGGTGCAGGAAGAGCAAACATGGATTGTTTGCAAGTTCCACTTAAAGTAGCTAATTCCAGATTATTCAAAAGGAAAACTGAATTCAGTTTGAATTAAAAATTGCATGTTACTGTGCAGAGAAAAACAAGAAATTGATGCAGAGCAAGAGGGTGTCCTTGGGTTGGCCTTGAGGGTCCAGAGACTCACATAGACCTACAGATAGTATCACAATTTCCAGGTTTTTTTTAAAATCTTAACAGTTGAACAAATCCCAAGGAAATACTCACTAGGCTGGTTTCTGAGCTAAGGTCCTTCTGTGTAAAAGCTGCACCACGGGTGAATAAAGGAAAGCACAAAAAGGCTGGCTCTCCTTTCCCTGGCCAGCGAGCCAGTAACACTAGAGGCAAAACTTTTTTTTGATAAGAGTTTACACCAGACACTTGGTAAACTATTAATTCATCACCAACATTGCTGCCTATTTTTTTGCAGCCTGCACCAGCACTGAGCCAGAACTGTGTAACCACTCCACCTAGACAAAGCCCCTTCCTGGAACTATTCAACAACAAAATAAAAGCCATCCTGAAGTTGATGAATTCCCTGGAGGAGCAATTACTATTTAACAGGCTTCCTGAGCAGCTGATGATGTTCTGCTTCTGTCCAAGGCCCTGCTGACCATGCGGGTAATAATTTGATAACAAGAGAATCTAATTAAATTAAGGGACCATTTTCTACATCATAATATCTTTGTAGGTAAAAGATTTGATTTGCAGTACATAATCTTCCTTCTCTCTGCTGTCTGCATTACTACAAAAAAAGAAAGAAAACATTACCCAGCCTCTGCCCCAAAAGACTTTCACTTTTCATACAACATTATCAGAAGCAGTTTTGCTAAAAAGTAAACATGCAGCCTGGCTCCCTCCTCCCCTCACTGCAAAGGAGCTGCAGCACTTGAGCTCTAAAAGGTTGGGGTGACTTCTTGAGAGGGAGGGTAAGGGTGACACTACAGCAGTGACCTGGGGACAGTGCAGGGATTAGGGGACCTTCAGCCCTCACTGCTTTTGGTAAAAGATCCTGGCTCAGCCTGCACAGTCCCACCTGGGGGATGAGCCGCATCTGTGTGTGAGCACCCTCCTCGAGCGGCTCACAGAGCACAGGGTGCTCGGAACAGAGCAAGAGGCACTGCAGCCTTAGAGATAACAGAATAAAACATGTAAGATGACACAACGTTTTGTTAGAGGCAAACCCCCAATCTCAACAAATGCAGGTTTTGATCTGGTGACTCGAAGCCCTGGCAGTGGAACTCTGGAAATGCTGTTGCCAGAAGCCCCCAGGGGAAGGGGAGTGTTTGGCTGCACCGAGCGCCACGAGCACCACGGCGCTGTCAGATCATAAGCGGTGCTGACCACACCTAGAGCTCAGTCCTCGTGTGGGCTGCACACACACACTCTGCTCCTGCTCCCAGATCACAGCAGGATCAGCCTACGGCACAAACCCCTGCAAGACAGAAATTCAAGGGACAGCTGCAGACCAAAACTAGGGAGAAACACAAACTTGTCGAAGTCGAGCCTGTCGTCTGCCTGGGTAAGCAGTTTATTTCTTTATCAGCATCTTTCTAGCTAACTAGAAATCTTGCACAGCCTATAGACAGAAAACTAACGCTCTGAACAACAGGGAAACCACAGCTGTTTAAAAATGCTGAAACTCCTGTACTGTATACGTGTGCCTGAGCTTGGAATAGAATGGCTGAACTCTTTTAACAACACCAAAAAGTGAATTGTGTATCACAAGAGCTCTTTTAAAAACATTCTAAGTGGTGGGATGGGAATTCAGTTTAGTATAGCTGGCTTTAGGCTGTTTAGAAGAGAAATAATCCTTTGGGGCTAGTTTTTATCCTAAGTCTGATTTTAAACTCCCTTTATGTGTTTGACCAAGAGCGTTGATACTGTTGATCAGGCACAGTTGCAATCAAAATTTAAAAGAACATGTAAATTGAAGAGATTATAGAATTTTTCAGGTGGGTTTTCACAGCTTCAAATCTAAAAAGCCAGTGACTTTAGGGAAAAACTTCAGATTTAATTTAAACTAACAAATGAGCAATCACTTCCAAAGCAATGGTACATATGACAATACAATACAGTTACAAGATGAATTCTAAGGCATCTTATCCCATTTAACGGTTATTTTTAACGAGAGATATAAATATTTGCCTGTGCAAACTTGTATTTAAGCCTCAGTTTTCGTCATTCTTAAACAAAAGGCTCAGTTTGTGCCAGTACCTCCATTAGATGCAATTATAGCATTAAATATTAATGGTGGCTTCCTTGGAGGAATTGACCACTTTGATCAGAACATGCTGTTGGTAATGCACCATCAGCGGCCGCTCTGATCCTGACGCTTCCTGGATGCACAGCCACTGCCCTAGGGGAGAGATTCCAGGAGCCAGCTGGACTCTCTAAAAGCCCCCAGCCTCATGCACACAGCCGTGCCCACTGCCTGTGTCTGTATTTCCATCTGCTTCCTTACCAGTCCCGACCTGGAGACTTTGATTAGATCCCAAACTTTCTTTCAACACCTTGGCAGGACTCTGAACAGGCCCACACCAGTCACTAACAATCCTCCAGGTGATCATCAACCCTCCTGATCACACGATTTCTCCCCAGGACAGGGGTGGGCTCCCTGCTGTGAAGACTCACCTTGTCCTTCTGCTTCCAGGCCGGGGAGGAGCAGCCAGCCGCAGGGAGCCGGGAGAGCCATGCCGGACTCCTTCGCCATCCACTTCCTCAAGGTGCTGAGGGAGCTGCTGGCCTTCGTGCTGTTCAGCTACACGGTGCTGCTCGGGGCGCTGCTGCTCGCCGGCTGGACCACCTACTTCCTGGTGCTTAAATGAGAGCTCTGCTCCTGCTCCTACTCCTGCTCCCACGGGCTTTCCAGAGGCACCCAGCTCCACGGCGCAGCCCCGCACACGGGATGGAGGCACCTTCCCCCTGCGCCAAACCTGCAAGAGTTTTGTGCTGTTACTGCCTCATCACAGTCTTATTTTCCTATGTAAAAACTATAATAAAGGTTAAAAGAAAGGTATCCCCGTGTACGCACTTTACAGATCCTTGCGGCTCTTGCAGATTCTTTGTGCCTCCTGGATGTTTGTTTCTGTTCCCTGAACTATTTAAAAGCCTCCCAGTAGTTTTCTCCTGAGATTCCCACCCTGTCAAGCACAGCATAGGGGACGGCAGGGATGCAACACCATTCCAACATCTCAACAAACAAGTCCTGCCTTGTCCTACTCTGCCTCATTAAGGGTGTGAAGGCAGACACAGAGAAATTACTTGTAATTTGTTTTAGAAGTCCTGGAAAAAGACATTTCAGATCAGCACAAGGTTCCCCTCTCCCTACAGTTTTACGAGGTACAGGGTTGTTACCTGGCGTTCTCAGGCTTTTCTACAAGTGTTTAAGATTAAATGAAGGATGTGTGATACACCACTTCCTCAGTAATGTAACCTGCTCTGAGTAACTGAGTCTCTGAGAACAGGAGAGAGAATAGGAATTTCTGCTATAAATAAAAAGAATTGATCTGATTGATCAAGGCCTTTTTGTGTGGAAGCCTTTGCTGGAAAAGGTAGAGATTATCACTAGCATGGAACTACCCAAAATCAAAGCAGCATCATGTACTTTAGAACGACAAAGATGAATTAAACCAGTGAAGTGAGGAGCAGCATTGGTGTCTCTGAGCTGGTGATCATGATCTGTCCCTGCTGGAATTACCTTTTACCCAATGGGAGCTGATTTCAATCCAGATGCAGGGTTGGGTTTTTAGTTTCTTCCTTATCTTGGGGGTTCTGCCCAATGTCCTTGTGGCCCATAAATTCTGTAGTCCTTATGTCCAAAGCCTTCTTCCCAAGCTTCGTTAATCATTCCCAAGATCTAAGATCACTGAAACACATCAAGCCCTAAAATTAACGAGGCAATTCCACCACCAAGTAATTTGGTTTTCTAACACCCGGACATCACTCGGCGCTTGTTGGCTGCTGTTTCACAGATGAAATCTTGTTGATGAGGCTTGAAAGCTACAAAGATCAAACCCCAAAGAACAGCCTTTCTTAAAGAGAATTTTTACACATTCCACATTTTGCAACAATTAGGCGCAGGACCCTATTTCAATAATCCCCTTCTCATTCCCAGCAACTGGGGAAATTGTTGCCTGTTTTCTGACCCTTAGGATACTGGGCATCTCAGCAAAACACAGAGGACCTGTCTCCCAACACCACTTGTGCTCCACGGGGCTGTGGCGGCGGAGGGGACGCGAGTACATCCCTGGGGACATCTCTCGCTCCCTCCCTCAGCCCCTCCTCCCTCACGTTCCCGCCACAGCCCTCACGGCCCCGCGCGCCCCTTCACGTGCCCCCGCTCTGCGCGTGCGCCGCGCTCGGCCCCGCCCACGCCGCCACACCCCCCGCAGGTGTGCGCGGTGACGTCACTTCCCGCGCGCCGGGCGGGCCAAGATGGCGGCGGGCGGGCGGTGGCTGCGGAGCTGCTGCTCCGTGCTCAGGTACCGCGGCGGGCCGGGGGGAGAGGCTGAGGGGGAGACGTGCTCCCCACCCGCGGGCTGTAGGCTAAAGAGTACAGGGCATAAAAGAAGGAAAACCGACCAGTTGTTTTCATTAAAGTGCTGTAGAACAAAAAAAAAAAATTCTCATTGCTCTGTGCTTCTGTTTTTCCGCTCGAGTGTTTCCGTGATAGACTCTGACCCCAGGGCATTTGCACAGCTTGGGTTGTAAATAAAACTGGCCACAGAGACCCAAGTGTCGCTGGGTAACAAACCTGTCACATTTCTCATCTGCATGTACCACACGCCAATATTAAGCATATTTTTAACCTATTTTCCAGTATTATTGACTATCAGCCGTGTGCTGGTACCAGATAACATACGTTTTCTCTCTGAAAGCATTAATAATGTACTAGTTACTATGCTTGTCTTTTCTTGCACTTACAATTAAACACTAATACAAAATTTAAAACAAACTTACTCATTACTCTTACGTAGCTGCATCATAGAAGCCTGGCATAGACAGGTTCCCCTGGAACAGCTTCTGGGTGTTTTTCTTCTCTTTGATCCCCATTCCCACCGCACACAGGGGTGCTAAACTTTGCCTCTTGCCTTTCCAGACGCAGCCTCCCAGTTCTGGCCAGTGTCCGGCAGCGAGGCCTCACAAGTGGACGGTGGCACCAGGCTGTGGGGCTGGGGGTGGCCCTGTGCGCTGTCCCTGTGGTGGAGGTACCCCCAGCACCCCTTTCCTTGCAACAGTTTAACACCCAAACCCACCTGTTTGGCCTGGTTTTCCTCCTGGGATTGCATCCTCTGAGAGCTTGGCTGTGCAGCCTCGCAGCGAGGCTTTTCCTCACCTTTGTGTTTGACTGGCACCCGTAGGAGGGCGATGGAAAGGTCACACGGGTGTCTTGTGTTGCAGCAGCAGGGCTCAGGGTCCCTCAGCAACGATGCCCTGATCAGAAGAGCCGTGTCCCTGGTGACAGACAGCACGGCCACGCTGCTCTCCCAGACCACCTACGCGCTGATCGAGGCGCTCACCGAGTACACCAAGGTGAGCTCGGGGGTCACACGCCTGGCATGAGCCACTGCTGGGAGTGCCAGCGGGTCTGGCACTAACTACACCTCTTAAACCACGCTCAAAATGAGCTTTTGCAAAATTAATTTAACCAAAGAGGTGTGGGGGGTTGAAGATGTCAGGTCCCTCGGGAGCCGTGGGGTCACTTTTCTACACCAAATGTGGAAGTTACTTTTAGCTTTGTTAAACTGTTGGTTTTGGATTAAAATTTGACAATCCCGGAATGGTTTGGGTTGCAAGGACCTTAAAGCTCATCCATTCACATGGACAGGGATGCCTTTCACTATCCTAGGGTGCTCCAAGCCCATCCAGCCTGGTCTTGGACAATTTCAGGGATGGGGCAGCCACAGCTTCTCTGGGCAGCCTGTGCCAGAGCCTCACCACCCTCACAGCCAAGAATTTTTCCCAAACTAACCCCTAACTAATCTCATCTAACCCTTCCCTCTGTCAGTGTGAATCCATTCCCCTTTCCTGTCATTCCATGCCCTTGTAAGAAGTCCCTCTTTTTACTTAAGGCAAAACAACCCTGGAACTCAGAACTGGGGCTGAAGAAACTCACAGCAGTTATTTATATTACCTGTGCACTGAGTTCTCTGTTCTTGGGCATTTTATTGCCCTTCTCTGCCTTTCTATGGCCATGAACTGAATTCCATCAGAAGAATGGAGTGAGCCATACATAAGTCTGAAACAACAAGACACAGTTTTAATTTTGCAAATAAAGTGCCAGTTTGAGTAAAGCATTTGCATTCCAGTTTATCAAGTATCTGAAGAGTAATTTTGCTAATTAACACCAGGTAACACTGAGACAATGCCAGAGCTGTGCAGGCTGTCATGGTAACTGCAAAATGATTCCTTCACAGGCAGTTTATACCCTGGTGTCTCTCTACAAGCAATACTCAGATCTCCTTGGGAAAATGAACTCAGAAGAGGTGGATGCAGTCTGGCAGGTGGTCATAGGAGCCAGAGTGGATGTAAGCAAACAAACCTCCCTTCCCTCACCATCTGCCTCTCTAACCCTGCTCACAACGTTCTCCACAGCTCAGGAGAGCTCTCAGGTCTGTTACACCTTGTTAATTCTTTATCCTGCTCCTAGATGACCACCAAGCAGCAGGAATACCTCAGGCTGGAATCCAGTTGGATGACGGCACTGCGGCTGTCGGAGATGGCGGCAGAGGCCGCGTATCAGTCGGGTGAGCCTCTGCCCCTTTTCCCTTTCTCAACACAGCTCAGACACACAATGTACATTCAGCTAACATCACAATTGACAGCTGGTGCCTAGTTTTTAGAGATCCTGACCACATACATTCTTTTTTTGGCTACAAGTCTGTAGATGCATTGAGAACTAGGCCTGGAAACTTCACATGTGGTTTACGTCAAGACAAACCATGGCCAACAATGTCTGAGGGAGGAGTTCAGTTATTTTTAAATGCAAAGCTCAAACACGGTCCTGGGAGCCACAGAACTAAGGGTGCCTGTGAGTCCAGGAGGGCTTTCCAGCTGGATTCAATTATATTAAAAAAGAAAAGGTACAAATTTTGGTCTTTTGTCCGTGGAGAGATTTGAGAGCTCCAAGGTTGAGTTAAGGGCTGGTTTATGGTGAACAGGCAAAGTTACTGGAACGGAGAGGGGAGGGAAAGCAGTGAATATACAGAGACACCCTAACTCTGTAAGTGCCTGGAAAAGACCCAGAATCTGTAGGAGCATGGAGGAGAATGGTGGGAGTTCACAGTGCCACAGGTGTTCCCACTGCTGTAGGTGCCAGGATGGGACAAGGACTGAAAGGTTCTGGCACACAAGGACTGTGCTAGGCTTAGCTCTCAAACCCACTGGCACAAGGTGAGCACTCCTATCCAACTCCAGCTGTATCCTACTGGGATGAAAGAATTCAAGGGAGCAGTGAAATCTCAAAGCAGACAAATGGTTTGAGGTAAATGAACAGTAAATGCATTGAGCATTAATACAGCCCAAGAGTCACCACAACACAGCAAAGCAGAAGATAATCCCAGCCATTTCCTTAGCTTCCAGTGCTCCTGCTAACCCCTGTGTGTCAATCCTTCCCTCCAGGTGCAGACCAGGCCTCCGTAACAGCCCGCAGCCACATCCAGCTGGTGAAGGCCCAGGTGCAGGAGGTGCGGCTGCTGTCCCAGAAAGCAGAGACCAAATTAGCTGAGGCTCAGACAGAGGAGCTCATAAAAGCCCAAGGAGAGGACTCCTCATTGCCACAGGGTGTTTTAGGAAATACAGATCCAGGTGATGACCCTTACCTTCGGGAGGACTGAACAGAACTGGAGTTTGAGGGTCAATCACAAATTGAACAGTCCCAAGCTCTTAAGTGTGGGATAGTGTAAAACTGCTGAAACAAGCCTGTGATTCCATTTTTTTCCCCTGAAAACGATTGCTTTACAAATCAAGTATTTGGAAGGCCTCAATTTTGTTTGTAACTTACCTTGTTTGTAATACTTTTGGATTCATTTATTTAAATGTTTATCTATGCAAATGTGAAGACTGTTATCAGGGATGGCCTGGTGTTAAATGTGTCTCTGCTTGGAGGGTCCTGCTGCTCCCTTGGTGTGTTTGTGGGAGCTCATGAGGGATCAGACAAAGATGTGTATTTAAAGATCCTTGTTTTTAACCTGTGAGGTAAATGATATCTGTGAGGAAATGCCTTTATTAAACTGTGCAACAGCAGCTCTTTGTGGGTGTGTCCATTTGGGGAAGAGATTAGGCCCTGCTTCCTATTTGATTTTAAAAGATTTTAACCTCTGAGTTGGCAACTGCACCAAATTACACTGAGCTGCAGTCAGGGGGAGGGAATGTTTGCTCTGAAGCTGAGAACTTCCCATGGAGTCACCCACGCTCTTGGTGCAGTTCTGTTCAGCACAGCAACTTACTTTGCCCAGAGTCACCTCTGGGGAAGGTTCCCTGGGAAGCAAAGGAGAGGTTTGATTTTCAAGATACTGTGGTTATAAATGAAACTGTTTTGGCAGCTGCTGTGTACTGTTCTACAAAGCAGTGAGCAAAAGAGAGTTTTACGTGTTTGAATGCTTCCCAGTGCAAGTGTCAGGAAATTATCTTCATCATTTCTTTTGCAAGCTTAATGTTTCACTGCAGGTTTCAATACCACAGGTGTCTTTCACTGTGTTCATTTCCTAACCTGACAGCTGTTGCGAAATTTGCTTCGTAGAACAGCATCCGCTAGAACTTTATCACTGATGTTTGGAAGCAGTTAATCCCCATCTGCCAGGTTGTGTAAGAAAACACACTAATCAAAGGTTTTTAACCACCAATTAGCATCTGATGCACTGCATCTGTGTCAAGGTTGCTGTTACTAAATTGAGTTGTGCCTCACCAGGAATTTTCTCATCTGCAGCACAAATTGTGTCTCATTTTGGCTGCCTTTGGAACAAATGCAATCTCAGGTGCACAGCACTGTTCATTTATAGATTAAGTAGTAAAAAAAAATTAACAATCTTTCCTTGCTCCTCACTGGGTGCTGCTGTATCCAAGGGGGATAGCACAGTCTGGAATTCAGCTCTCAGGGAACTGCCAGTGTCTCCTGTGCCAAACACAGCTTTGGGCTGGAGCATTAGGGAAAAAACCACTATGATGAGAGGATTACTTGAGAGTGGCACAGCCAAGCCCTCAGGAGCCAAATGCACCCTCAGATCAACCTCTAACCACAACTGCTCTCATTTGATGCCTTGTGCAGTTGAAGAACATCTGCCAAACCCCTGAGTGCACAAACAAGTTGTGTACCTTTCAGGATGCCACAGTAACTACTCAGATGTTTGCATGGCAGTGCCAGGAGCCTGCAAAGCCAGGAAAGTCCCTTTTCCCCTTTGTTCCCAGCCCTGCTGTGACCCCACTTCTCGTTTCACTGCATGTCCTGTGTTTTCTTCCCAACAGCTGTTCCACACACATCCAGCCTGATGTGATTGGAACCAACCAATCAGTCCAGTCAAGCCAAAGTGGGGGTGAGGAGCACAAATGGCTCCAATTCACCTCCAAAATGGGGCAGAAGAGAGTCCCTCACCTTTGTTAGGAAGTGAGAGCTGCCAGTTGGGGATTAGCCCATGCACCTAAGCCCACAACAGACATGACATCATGCTCTGTGCTCCTGAGTTTGCATTGGGAATCATTGACTGGATCACAAAAGTGCTGGCACAGCAGCTCACAGGGCACCACGGTGCCCGCTCTGTCCAGTCTCCTCTCCAGGACCAGCAGCAGTGCCCAGAACATGGGGTCTGCTGCTGACACTCGGCCTTATTTACAAAGCCAACACACCTGAAACTACACACAGTCACTCTCTGCTACAGTTAATTAATCCCTGTTGGAGCTGTAGCAGAAAACACAGTAGCACCTTGCAAAAGACCACACTGAGGATGGACACCCACGAATTCTTTGAGACAAACCCCTACTCACATCTGGCACAAAAACAGCTCATGTGAGGTGGCACCTTCTGCCCCAAGAGCCTGAGTTAGCCCTGGGGCTCAGCCAGAGCTACTCCAGGTGCTCCAGAGGGCTGAGGGAGCACATTCTGCCAGCCTCAGCCTGTGCAGCCCTGAGATCTCCCACACCCCTGCTCTCGGGGTGTCCCTGTCTATAGGACAAGAAATAACCTCCTGGCAGCACTTCCCAGGCACCTCTGAAAGCTCCAGCTCCCATCTGGCGGGGGATGGATGCTGGGCAGCTGGCACTAGAGACAGCAGTTACAACAGCACAGCACAAAGAGCTCTATTTTCTCTAATCACACACTTCCTCTTTACTCATTTGCTTTTTTTTCCTAAGGCTTCCAGGCTGTTTCCTGCTCAACCACAGCTTCTGCTCTAGCAGCAAGACACCCTGACACTGATAAGCTTCACAAAAGTACTACCAAAGCTTAGCTCTGTATTTGATCTTTTCTCAAACTAGCAATTCCAGCACATTCAGATTAATCACTTTTGTGTCAATACATCTTGTCTGGACAGGGACAGAAAACAGCAGCTGCTCACAGAAAAGGAAGTGGCAAGTATCCATTTCCACATAACATTATCCTCTTTAATGTAAATACCCAGCATCAGATTCTCAGCCTTCCCTGGCTCTTAGCTTTCAGGAGACCTAAGAATATTCCCATGAAAATACTTTTCAAAACTATTTTATTTATACACAACATTACAACAACAACAAAAAACCAAACACCTCCCACACAACATGGGAAGCTACAGTCACTCTTCCTACCACGATTACTCAAGACACATTGCTCCTCTCAAACCAGATCAGAAAGTGTTTGTGCAAAAGTTTCCAGTGCATGTAAACCTGTAGTGAACTTCTGTAAAAGGCAAAGGGCTGGAGGCAGAGCCCAGTCCTTCAGATCATCCTCATTGCTGTGTTAAGGCCATATCTTTTTGAAGCTTTTTCGTCCCCACTCCACTTCCTTTCTCCTGCTGTCTAGTAGGAGCTGTGGGGTTGCTGCCCTGGGACGGCAGACCCAGCAGGACATACTGGCCTTTTTTCCACCCCTTCAAGTAAATTTCAAATGCTCTGTCACTCATTAGTCATCACTGGCTGTCCCACATGAGACTGACTTCGGCCGGTGGTCAGACACCAGAGCAGGTGGCACTTGTGACTTCCCCTGGCACAATCTAGCCGGGAGGAGCCGAGTCCCCTGTGCCATGTCTCACGCAGCCACACCCCCACCCCGTGCCAATTCAACTGCTTCAAGTAGCCCCCGACAGAAAAACACTCACTGCAAAGCAAACCCCAACGGCTCCAGTGCAGTCTGTTAGTAATGGACACATTTCTACCACAACCTGATTTTTAGTTTAGGTATCCTGTCACCAGCCACAATCCTGCTGGGCTCATCAGTAGCTCCTTTTCCAGCCCCTCCTGTAGCTGTGTGTCACTGACACTGCACACCTAATGCTGTCATCCTTCACCAGCGTCCACATGACCCACATCTCCATTGGGTTCAGTCTGTGCACAACCATCAGCTCTTTGTACAAGCACGGATCAAAAGGATTGAAAGGTCTCTGGATCCCGAAAGTCTTAAAGCCAGCGTGGTTCTTTGGGGTCACTGACATCTTTGCCAGACACATTCCCACAAACACATCATCTATGGGGAAGAGCTCTGTGTCCTCTGCGGTGCTCTGGAGGCGACGTACTGTCTGCCTAGACATCACATAGCCCCCTCCTCCTGCATAGAGAGGATAGAAGGTGGCTCCATACATGGGCTCTGGAATAAAGTATTTGACCTTGGTGTTCCTGATGGGCCGCGCATTGGCAATCACATCCCCAACAAAGAGATCCTGTTCAGGGTCCAGCTCCCGGAGGAACTCAACGATGTTGTAAGTGTTGACAAACACATCATCATCACCCTTCAGCACGAACCTGGCGTGCAGGCAGTCCTCCGTGAACCAGCGGAGGAAATGCAGCTCCTTGAGGGTCAGGTTGAAAAAGTCGTCAACAAAATCCCACTGCAAGATGTCATCAAACTCCTGGCTCTCGTAAGCCAGCAGCTGGTGCAGGGGCTGCCTCTGGATTTTGGCCTCGGAGCGCCCTAGGAGGAACACCAGCCTGATGCGCCTGCCCCCGATGGAGACCTCCTTCCCCCATGTATTCCGGATGGCCACGCGCCGCTCCACATTGATGGGGGAAGACTTGATGGCCAGCAAGAGGAACATCTCTTTGCTACACCTGGAAGGCCTCAGCAGGACTGAGAAGTTTCTGCAGTGCTTGTAGGTTAAGAACACGCGGTGAGGCTCCGGGAGGGTGAGAGAAGAATTGGCAAAGGACAAGTTCGGCAAACACTTGCTGTGCCCAGCGCTGTCCAGAACCGAAGGCAGCAGTCTGTGATCCGCTACATCCACTTTCTGCTCTGCTGATGATGCTGCCAACTTCGCCTCCTTCTTCATGTAGAACACACAGGCCAGCAGCGTGACTGAGAAGGTGTAAAGCGCGAAGCTTTTAATCCTGGGATACATGGCAGCCTCCGGTGCAGGACAGGCCCCGGGCGGGCAAATGAAGACGAGCCGTTCCTCCCACGTGGGACGGGGACGTTTCTCGGTGCTTCCCCCGGTTCTCACCAGGACGCGGTGCTGCCGGTAAGGACGGTCCGGAGCCCTCGGCCCCGCCGGGGCGCGCAGACCGGGCTGGAGCCGCCGCTCCACGGTGACCCCCACACGGCAAAACCCCCGCTCCGCTCGGCGGAAGAGCCTCCTCCACAAGTCACCGGGAGCTGCTGCCGGCGCTGCGATTTACCGGGAGCTGCCCCCGACCCCGCCCCGCAGCTTCTGGGCCCCGCCCGCGGGCGGGGGATGCGAGGGGCTGGTACCGGCACCGTGGCAGCGTGTCCCAGGCACGGCCCATCCACCTTACACCCCGCACACCCACCCAACACTCCCTGCCCGCTCCAGCTCCTGCAGAAGCTCAGCACCAGCCCCAGACCACGAGGAGTCCTAGGGCATCTCCCAGCTCTGGCGATTCGGCTAAATCAGGCTGCACGCAGCGTTCCCGTGCGGTTTATTTCCACTCACGCTTCTGCTACGGACACGTCACTGAGCCTTTCCCACTGCCATGGCCACATTCTCCTGGCTCTGGGTGCTGGCTGCCAAGGGCCACCGAAGCAGCTGCATCTGGAACTGAACCGTCAGCAGCACGGGCTGGAGCTCTTGACCCTCCGCCACTTCAGCGGTGTCTTTGTTTTTTCCTTTTCCTGTGGAAAGAAGTACATTTGTCACTGTCTTGAGAGAGTAAATCATCCTAAAAGCAGCAGTGTGCAAGGGTGTCAGCACTGACTGGGCCTCGAGGGAAATCTCTTTGAATATGACTTTGGATAAGAAACCCAAAATGCAGCTTTAGACTGGCAATTGACCTGGGTGCAACCTTGCTTTTTGTTGTGAAATTGCCCTAGGGCAAAAGAAAAATGCAGAAATAAATTATTTCAAGGATCCTGGAAAATCAAATGTGGGGTAAAATGAGACCTACGTGAAACTACTTCTGAAGACATCCTTCAATGTCTGGGCAAATGGTTCACTTGTGACAAAGCTCACTGCCTTTCCTCTTTGAGCTGTCTGGAAGCGATCCCAATTCCTCTGAGAGGACTTATTATTTGTGTGCATTTGCTGACTGAGGGATGCAAATCAGCCTCAGATCCCGGCTGTGAGAGTGCCGGTCCCTGCACAGCCTCGCTGGACACACGGCTGGGAGCCATCCCCTGTCCCCTGGGGCATGGCCACTTTCACAGCTCCAAGGAGGTGCACGGTCCCTGGGTGATGAGCAAGCGTCAAACAGCCCCGGAGCAGTTGGTGACTTTCAGGGCAGGCAGGATGTGCAGACACTGCACTCAGCAGCGCTCAAGCAGTACCCCCAAAAGCCACAACCGAGGTGTTCTTGTGAGTCACGGCCAGGGGACGCTGGGGGTAGAGAGCTGTGGGGCAGCTCATTTTTAGGCACAGTGAATTTTGCACTCATGCTTTGAAATATGCTCTCAGCAGGGCTCAAGCAGTACCCCCAAAAGCCACAACTGAGGTGTTCTTGTGAGTCACGGCCATGGGACACTGGGTATAGAGAGCTGTGGGGCAGCTCATTTTTAGGCACAGTGAATTTTGCGCTCATGCTTTGAAATATGCACGCAGTGGCCTCCCGGTGCGGCCGAGCCAGCCCCCACCTGCACAGATACATGGGGACACCAAATTAAGCATGAATCTCTAATTGTTCTGGGTTTCCTGCAACAGCAGCGTTTCTGTGCACACAACAGCACCTTTACCCTTGCTCAAGCTGAAGGAAACCTCCTGCATGCACTGACCACGCACTGGGGTAGAAAGGAAGGAAGAAATAACCACCACTGAAGTTGAGCTGTTTGACAGCAACTCCCTGCTTTAGCAACAGGCTGAGTGTAGATTGGAAATACACATCTTCTTGTGGGGGACAGCAATTCAGGGAATTTTCTTCTTTTCAGGTCACTGGAAGAGGCCACAGGCTTCCCTGAATGCAGACACAGCCAAGGACTGCAGAGCTCTGAGAGCTTCCCCATAGATGGGGACCTTGCTGTGGGTGACTAGGCACAGGAAAGCAGCCTGGAGCTCTGTGGGTTAATTGCCCTCTTTAATGCCAGAGCAGGAAAACAAGGCTCCTTTGGTAGCTCTGAGTGGTGCTGGGAGGCCTGGCCCTCTCCATGCCCTCCTTGACCCATGAGCAGCTTTTCAGCATTGCCTGGCCACCCCTTCCCTCTCCCACTTCCCCCTGCTCTTGCATTACCTCTCCGATGTGCTGGCACTGCTATTTTTGCAGTCAAAACCAAGATTGTTGGAAAAATAACCTGCAAGAGGCAGGGCGAGGTTTGTCTCTGGCAGATTAAGCAACACTGCTGGCTGAGCAGCCCTGAGCTCCGCACGGGGGAGGCAGGGGACACAGCCGGCGGGGTCGGGGTGGTCTCTTCCTGGGTGATAGCAGACTGGGATCTGTTCCTAGCCCTGCCATGGGCTGGCTGGGGGACCTGGGGCTCTCTGTGCATCTCATCTCCAAACCAGAGAGAACAATAATCCCCTCTGCAAAGTGCTTTCAGATGAAATTTGGCAATGGATGAGGAGCTTATTATGCATCCCAGGCAGCCCTTCCTCAGCTGCCCGCCCACACCACCGCCCACATTTGGCAGCCGGCACAGTGGGCAGCACTTTTCTCACCCAAAAGTCTGCTTTGCCCTTCTCCCCTGGCACAGAGTGCTGGAGGTGTGTGTCTCCCAGGGCAGCCAGCAGCCCACCCTCGGTGCTTGTGCAGACACCCACTCACACGGTCTCCAGGCTGTCTATCCTGACAGCCCTGCAGTCAATGTCTGTATTCACAGCCTGAGGCTCAGGATGTGAGTAAGTCCCTGCTCCTGGAGCTGGCAGGGTGGCCAGGCCCTGCTCCTGTTTGCTCTCTCTCACACACACCACCCTCTGCCCTGCCAGCTCCAGCCTCTGTCACCTTTGGGAGACGTCGCGGTTTTCCGGCTGGCCTGAGCTCCTTTCACTGCTTTGGGTGTTTTGCTCTTGTCTGTGCCTTTTTTCACCTCCTGTGGAGAGAGATGTTTCCACAGTAAGGCTGTGTTGAAACTCAATGCCCTCATTCAGTCCTGTGACAGCTGTCACCATCTGGGTGCTGTCACCAGGATTTCAGGGACAGAGGAAAGAGGTGAGGGGGAGCAGGAGCACAGCAGAGTGGCTGCTAAGAGAAGGGAATCCAGGAAATAGGAAGTTGGTACAGCTGGTATGTGCTGCCATGCTGAGAGAGAGCACCAGAGGAAGCACGAGTGGCTGCTTTCACATTCTTGAATGGAAAAATAAACTCATCTATTTTCCTAGGCCCAGAAAAGCAGCAGTACTGCTTGCTAATATCAGCCTTAAATAACCACACCAGCAGCGATGGATGGTGGTTATACTGAACCCCAGCCCGCAGTCTCACCCTGGGACACACTCCTTACCTTCTCCTCCACAACTGGAGGTTCTGGTGGTTTCTGAGGGATCAGGATCCCAAACTCACACACAGTTGCCACCATGTTCTCGGTGGCCAGCAGGGTCTTCAAGGTCACCCTCCTAGTGCCCAGAATGCTCCGAATGGGAGGGTCACTGCGGAATTCACATGGCTGCTTCTTCTTTTTCTGCTTGTCCTTGGACACAGGACGGTGCAGGACACAGGGACAGGTCTCAGCAGAGGGTTGGGGTCCCTTTATCAGAGAGAAGCAACCCCAACCCAGCCCCTTGCCCACCACTGCATCCTGGCCAAGGTGTGTGTCAGCAGCTGCTGCCTGCCCCCATAGCAAGGGGGGACTTTGGGAGAGGTCTGGTTTTGGGGGTGACTCTCTGACACACCAAACTGATCCAGGAGAAGGATCCTCATTCTCCCATCACTGTTTTTGCAACTTAGAGGTAATTTGGTCATTGTTTTCTCCCAGCACCCTACCTTTGCACTGTCCTTCTTCAGCTCCTGTCCTTCCTTCTTATTTGTGGCAGTGTTTTCTTCTGCATCAGCATCCACAGGCCATGAGAGCACCTGCCCGGAGAGGAGCTGGCTCAGGGTCACTGCCATCCTAGCCTGCCTCCCAGAGGGAATGTGATACCCCTGGCTCCACAGCAGCCTCCCAGCAGCTCTTCCCCCTTCATCCAGCTCTGCCACACCCTCACCTTCTCCTCCACAACAGAGACAATGGTTCCAGCCTCCAGGTAGGACATCAGCCCCACCAAGTCCTTGGCAACGTGTTCCTTCCTGTAGCTGAAGTCGATGGTGTCTGCCCAGGGCTGTCCAGGGGTGGCAAACACCTTTGCTGTAGGGACACAGAAAAGTTCAGAGGAGACCTCTCTTTCCCCAGGACAGAAGGACCCCCAGGACACGGCTGGTGCTAGGTCATTATCCATCAGTCCCAGAAACAGCTCAGCTGATACTCTGAGGGACATCGTGATGCCACCACATCCCAGGAAGAGCTATAAACCTGCCCTGAGAGATGGGACAGAGGATGTATAATTCCTCATTACCAGAGTGGGCCTTGGGCTCCTCTGTGACTGCAGACTCCTGATGGCTCTTTGCTTCTCCTGTGTCCTGAGCAGAGCTGTCCACATCCAGTGTGGCCACCGTGGGACTCTGGTGAATTTGCGTTACCTGAAACGGAGACCAATCTGCCTCCAAAATCCTATTCCCCAGACCACCCTCATGGGAAGAAGGAACATCAGTGCCAGGGAAAGGGTCTGCCAGTCAGCAGGAGGGGGGCTGTGAGTGCACTCCCATGTGCAGAGCTCTGGGCTCCCCAAGAGGGATGTGGAACGTGGGCAGCTGGGTCTTGTCCTGCTGGATGCAGCCACATGGGAATCCTGTCCCCAGCACTGCTGCTGCCCATGCCACGTCCATCACCCCATAGCCTGGAGATGCCCATGCCATTTCCCCTGCTGTGGCCTGCCATGCTGGTTGTTTCCAGGAACACAATCAAGCACCAACCTCAGGGCTGCCCCTGTCCTCGAGCTCCTCTCTCTCTGCAAACTCATAGGTCACATGGTAGCTGTAGGTGATCATTGGACCCTCAGAGCCAACCTTCAGCTGCTGAAAAGCTTTGGGATCAGGGAGTCCCTTCATCTCCCCAATGCTCACAACCACTCGTCCTTCATTCCTGATCAGCTCTGGAAGAAAGACAGTTTTGCCATGAAGCTGCAGCACGTTCCCCCCAGAGTGAGGAAGGAACAGAGCAAGCAGAAACCTCCAAGTCCCGTGTCCCAGCTCCTGGCATGCCTCGGTGCCACCCTGTGCAAAAGCTGTGACAAACCACTGCCACGTGGGGTCACTCCAAAGCCATGCGAACACCTCCTGGCTTGGCTGCTCGGTTCCTTCTACATTTGAGTCTCCAATAAGCACATCCAGCACATAAACTCATTGAGTAGGGGCCATCAAGAAAAGCTTCCCATCCCGAGTGTCCCAGCCTCCTCCTCTCATCCCAGTCAGGGATGTGTCACGGAGGTGGCACCGCTGTGTGCAGACAGTGCAGCACCATGTGAGCACCTTCCCAAGTACAGATGCTCCTCTTGCCACAGCTCGAGAGGGAAACACATGGTCTGAAAACAGGCGGTGTCTGGGAAGTGAAGCTGAGGCAGGCCAGGACACTGAGGCAGTGCTGGGACTGGGATGGGTTTTCTTGGCCCTAAGGCTGAAACTACCTCGATGGTAATTACAGAGCTCCACCACAATGAAAACCCTGCTCCTGAATCACAGGGTCAGCATGGGCAGCCTCAAAGGTGGGGCCTCACCTGGCTGCCTCGCCAGACCATGGAACTGCTGCCTCTCATCAGGCCATATGTGGATGTCATCGAGGATGGACAGCTTGGGCAGGCTGTCCACGAGGAAGCCTCTGTAACTGGGGATGAGAGCCAGTGGGTTCCCTTGGAGCACCAGGATGCGGAGATTCTGCAGAGTGGACAGCTGGGAGACCAGCCCCAGCAGGTCCGTGAGGCTGTTAAAGCTCAGGTCAAGGGAGATGAGGTTTGGCCTAAGGAGAGAACCCAGGGAGGGAGGTAAGGCAGCCAGCACCCATATGAGGATAGAGAGCTACTGCCCTGCAGCAAAAACAGAAACAAAAGTTGTGTTTCCCCAGCACAAACTGGGTTGAACTGAGGAATCCAGTCTGGAGGCCAATTCCAAATTCCTGGCCATACAGTCCATTGTCAGTCTGCCCCACAACACAAAAACATTTCTTTAGCATCCAGTGATGACCCCACTGCACCATTTGGTGGTGCAGTCCACACCTCAGAACCTTCCAGACTTCCAGCAGGGGCTTTGGGAAGGACATGGAAAAAGTAAGCTGCCCAGGGAAATGGGAACTGTGGTGGCAAGTGTGTCAAGGCAGTTCCCCTGGTGATCCCCCCATTCCACACCTTGCCAAGGACCAAGACAACCTCTGGGTGTAAGACAGAGGACTGCAGAGACAGACTGCTCTGCACAGAGAGTGGACACAGAGCAAAGAAACAACCCTTCTGAAGGGCTGTGATTTCCCAACAACAGCCACCTCAGTGGCTTGAGGTCTCCTGTTCACATCTGCCCATTTCCCTTTCAGCAGCCCACGTTCAGCCTGTGGCATTACCAGAAATCCACAGTGAAGTGCTTTTCCTGGGAAGGGCCACACAGCCGGTTGTACCCCAGCCCCAGGTGCTGGAGCTCTGGGGGTGGTCGAGCACACAGGTCCTGCAGATCATGCACAGCGTTGCAGCAGAGCTCCAGGACCTGCCCAAGACAGAAGAAACTACAAACACCTTTGCAATGAGCTGTTCCTGGCACCCCCTCAAACTGGTTGGCTTTCACTGTTTTCCCAGATGGGAATTCCTGCCTCATCCTGCACAAGGCCTTGCTCGCTCACCTTCAGAGCCCGGGGCAGGTGGGCCGAGGTTACTTTGCTGATGCGGTTGGCACTGAGAATGAGCTCCTCCAGCTGCTGGAAGCGCAGCACACCCTCATCCACCTCCTCCACCTGCAAAGAGCTACGTTTGGCCAACGTGTCCCTGAGGCACCTTGTGACATCCCTGTAACACGGATTAGCACAACGTCCTAGGGAGGCTGTGGTGTTCCAGCTGCAACACGTGGGAAGACCCCAGGAGAGGAAGGTGTCATTCTTCCAGGATGTTTTCCCTCACAGCAGGAAGACACGGTTTCCTGGCCTACAGCTTTATGGGCACCAGCAGCTGCACTTACTCCCTTGTCGAGTATCCGCAGGGACTTGACAACCTGGAAGACTCTGGAGCTGTGGAGGAGCTCAGGTGCCAGCACGGCCACTTCCCGCAGGAGCCGGTCCTGGGGGCTGCAGTCGTGGGGCAGGGCCCAGGGGCTGTGCTGGTCTCTCAGCAGCTCCAGCAGCACCTCGGGGGTCTCCTCTCCCGGCGGCACGGTCTCCTCCAGCCCTGCTGGCTCTGCATTGAGGCAGGATTTGTTCTGTGGACAGGGAGAGAGGAGAGGCAGTGGCAACCCCGTGCCATACCCCATGGCTGTGCCCCCCCCAGACCCTTACCCAGCTGCCGAGGCCGCAGGGGAAGTCCTGCAGCCCCAGGTGCCGCAGGTACTCCTGAAAAGCAGCCGAGACGCTGCCGGGTGCTGCCATCCAGCCCCAGCCTGGCAGGCAATCCCCTGGCTCAGCGGCTTTCGTCCCTGTTGCTAGGAGATGACGCTGACACGAATGCCATGGAACCAAACTCTCCAAGCAGAGCGTGGAGCAAGTCTGGGGCAGCACCAAGCTTGCCAGGCTGGGAATAAATCCCTGGTTTTCTGGGTCTCCCCTGTGTTCTGGGGGCTGCTCCCCACCAGGGAAAGAGCAGGCGGCCTCATGCTGCACTTGCAGGATGCAGCATCAGCATTCTTCCCTGGCTGGGGACCTGTAGCATGGAATTTGGCATTTTCCTTATCTATGGCCTGAGTGTCACTCAGGTTTCAGGGAGGAACCTGTCAGGGTCTCAGTCAGCTCTGAAAGTCCAGTTCTCTACTTTGCGTGGAGGGCACTGCCACACAACCATGTAAGGCCATCAGAAAACAAGCTCACAGCAGAAAATACCAGCTCCCACACTTGGAAAAAGTAGGTGAGCTCTAGGAACAAAAGCCACAGCTGTGTCTCAGGTCAGTGTCAGGTCTCCGCAGACGGAGATTAATTTCCTTTTTCCAGTGATAGGTGTTGAGGCAATGGCTACAAATTCCACTTTAGAGAGCTGACAGGGCATCATTGTGTCAGCAGAACTTCACCAAATGAATTGCAGTTGCACTGTGATGTCTGATGGTTACGTGGTGGAAAGCTGAACTTCTCAGGTTGGGTTTTACAGGACGGATGCCAACCTGCTCCCTTATCAGCTCAGCAGCTTATCACAGCCCTGTACAGACCGGAAAGGATGTGCAGAGCATGCACAGGCTATGAGATAATGGCATGTCCTGGAGTGGAGTAATCAGGTAAAGTGCTGTCCTCAGGAGAAAAATGAAGTAAAGTCTTCTAAAAGTCTTAGAAAAAGCATCACCAGTGGTTGAACCGTGTTTTGTGGAAAAGCAAAGCTCTAAAAATGCTGCTGCTTTTATTTGCATCACTATTTAAAATAACTGGGCCCCATTGCCTTCAGTGCTGCACAAAGAGATATTCCTGCTCTTGGAGGAAGACCAGATTCCCAGTCCTCCCTGGCTGTGCCCAGCTGGGAGAGCTGGAAGGGGACTGGCATCTTTTATGTACCTTCTATGCATCTTCCTGTGGGCCACTGACCAACTGCATCTCTGCAGGTTTGGTGCTTCCAAACAAGAAACCCGCCAAGACCACCCTTCTGCCTGAAAGGAGCCATCTTTACCCACCACTCACTTTGTAGGGACACTCCTAAAGAATGCCATGCACAAAGAAACATTTTCTCTTTCTCTCTGTCTCCATCTCCCCCCCAAATAATAAAACCTTCAAATAAAAGAACTGTCTGCCAGAACTGTCCTTTCCCGAGGCCATGGTAACTCTTCCTTGGCATTATTAAGCACCTGGGAACAAGGGTTGTGCAAGAAGAAAGACTTCCTGGTGGGATGGCTGCTTCCCTCTGCTTGGCTCCCTCACAGCCCATGGCAGAACCACCTTCACTTTGTGAAACTCTTGTTATTGTGGCTTCAAGCAAACACTTGAGGGCTGAAGTTACAGCCTGGTGGGATCCCGGTGCACCATGTTACAGGGGAAATATCCATTACCATTTCAAGCCTTGGGAATTGGTTCAGTCCTGAGAACAATCCTTGAAGCAGTCCCAGAGGAGTTCATTCACACACCAAGCTTTTTCTTTTCAAAGAGGGTTATTGCACATGAAAGCCAGAACTGATTATTTTGACACCAATATATTGACCCTTGAAGGTTTTCTGGTGACTTGACACATACTCATCTTTGAGCTATGACTACCTTCCAGGCACATCTCTAACTGCAGAGGTGGGAAGAACAAGTGTGTCTGTGTCACAAAGGTATTTCCATAGGGGTTTCCTCTGCTCTTTCTGTCCCAAGCCATCAGGAGTTTTGCTCTTCTGATCACAGCCTCATACTTACAAATCCTAGGGATAATTATTCTCTGTTTTGGTGTGTATGAGAATTTCCTGCACTTGGTACTAGAAGCAGAAAACAGCCTCAGGGGAGTTGGAGAGATGGGCATCAGGGATGGGGAGGGGGGTATCCTGAGCATCCTTTGGGAACAGGATATTATAGGCATCCAGCAAAAGGATTTATACATGGAACTGGAGGCCTTTTTTACTCCCTGTATTGGCCCACTCTTAAACTGACTCTGAAGGAGAAGCAATGGCTTTGGGTAGCAATAACATGCACCCAGCCACCCTTATAAATAAAACAAGAGTTTATGTTCTAAATCCCACATTTTGGAGAGCCTGAGGATTTAAATGGGATGGCCAAGCCAAGTATCCCAAGCTCCTAGTCAAAGAGATGACACAGGACACCCTCTATGTCAGTTTGAAACTGCACCTAGATCACAATCAGTGAAGACGCATTTGATGTAATCTTCAAAAAAGAAAAAGCCCCGAATTATCACTGGCAAAAAAAAAAAAAAAAAGAAAAAAAATACTGTGACGCAGGACTCCACAGCATTTAAATGCAGGCTGGCTGGTCCCATCCACAGCACTCCAGGCAGGCAGAAGCTCCAGAACCAGCTCCAACGCCAGCTCCCAGCCAAGCCACTGCTGTCCGAGCCCACCATGGAACGCAGAGCAGGTGGGTATGACTCACCTCGCTACAGGTTGTAAGGTTGCCCTGGTTGATGTTCATCTTTAGCTTCATGCCTAAATGCTTTAAAAATGCATCACGCTGCACAAAACTATTAAGATTTGCAAAAACTATGCAGAAGACTGAGACTAATCATTGTATTCTTTCCTTTTGGTTTCCTCTCTTCACCTGAATGCAGAGATCAACAGGTTTGCAATCTTCCTCTTCTGTTTACTGGTTCCTTTGGGCTCCTTGGCACCGACAAAGACATCAGAAAGCAAATTGAGTACAGCAGAGTGGCAGAAGAGTTTCACTACCGACATACAGCCCATGTCATCCGTGATAGAAGACCAAGCACGTGACTTGTTTGAATTCTACGTAAGTGCACCATTTTCCATGTGCTGTGTCTATGTCTGTGGAGAAATCTCTTGAATTATTATAAAACACTAGAAAAACCATCAGAAAATAAGTATTTGGTTTAGAACCTAAAGTAGGCTCTTCTCTGTATTCCATGCAAGAAGGAAAGCATTTACATTGTGTTATTTCACGGCAGAGTTGGGGCAAGGGCAGCTGCAGAAAGCTTGGGTGACTTTACCTCAGCTCATTGCCAGCTGGGATCTTCCTGATTCCCAGTGTTCCTTCTGAGTCCCATTGGGCATATTCTTGCAGGACTTTAGTCAGATCACTGGAAACATGGCAAGAATTGCTTTGCCCTTTATTCTGACCCTAGTGCTTGAGCACTTCTGCCAAAAATCCTGTTCACCCATCCTTTCCTTGGAGATGATAAATTGTTCACTGAACCCTGGTGTCAATGCCTCAAAATTCAGTTCCTGGGGTTGCGTTCCCAAGAGTATGTTGATAAAAATCAACATTGACATTTCCTCTGAATTCATTCTTGAAATTCAAACCATCTCTGCCGAAACAGATGAAAATACACTCAGGCCAAACCAGACCTCTGGCATAGGTAAATTTTGCCCCTACAGCAAAGAACAGAAGCCAAGATTTAGAAAAGCTGAGAACCAAGGCAAGCAGGGCATGGGGAACTGCACACTCTGTGCAATACCTGCTTGATCAAAGGGGTGGAGGTGTTAATACAGAGATTGAACCACAACCAAAAACCCCACAAATGGGTACACAAATGAGAAGGGGAAACCAAAGGATTAACAATTTTTCTCTCCACAGCAAAAGTGTGTCTCTGCAACCTCCTTTCCTCCGCCTGAGAAGATCGGGTCCGAAGCCAGTGACATGACAAAGAGAATACTCGAATGTCCAGCCTTCCAAGCAAATTGCTGTGTTTTGCACGACATCTACAACATTCTGAAAACCCTGGGAAGTGACATAGAAACACTCTGCAAAGAGAGCCCCAAAGACGTCATCATGGCCAACCTCAACCAGCTGAACACGACGCTGATCCACGGCGCTGCCTTTTACACCTGCAAGGGCCAGGACCCGCCCCAGGGCCAGGCCATGAGCTGGGCAGACAAAAAGACCTACATTTGGTGGTTTTTAAAGAGGTATCAAGACATCATGCAAACTGCAGTAAAACTGTACTCTGGTTAAATGCAGTTGGTTAAATGTGACTTGTCCGGGCTTATGGGATCAGTCTGATGCCAGGATCAACATTGATTGTATTTGCTTTTCTCTATAATAGAGAATATAATCTAGTTTAATTTAATATTTAAAGGATGAATGTGTTATTGATTGCATTTATTATTAAACTATTTATACTGTGTTATTTGCGACAGCATATAATAAGGATGGACTAATGTGAGTCAAAGTAGTTTAATTAACCAACCCTGGCATATATAAGCAAACAGGAAAGTGTAATTTCAGTAATTTTAATGTTATTTATATTTTTATCTTGCAGTTATTTTTCAAAAGAAAAGTTGGTTGCCAGCAGGCTGATTTTGTACTTTTCTCTCTACTACTGAATTTTATTTATGAATTTATACAACACATCTATTTTTATAAATCTATTTAAGCATATATTTAGTTTATATATATTTATTCACATTTTTAACTCTTATATTTTAATACTGAAAGGGATGTATTTTCTGCTTAGTAGATGAAAGGTTTTACTCATTTCCCATTGTCACCTGTGGATAGAAACTGGAATTTAATTAAAATAGTAAATAAAACAAATATTGCTGGATTCTCTTTTTACTAATTCTTTTTTACAATGTATTTTGCACTGGCCCTGTTCTGCTCAGACTTCTCCAGGAAAAGTGGGTTTGATATCAACTGAGTTGCTGCCAGTCCCCCAAAAGTCTGGGGGGGGTCCTAGAAAAGCACTCAAGTTTCCCAAAAGGAACAGAGGGACCAAGCTCCTTCCTGGAGCCAGGGGAAGAATTCCTCCCAAATGGGCTCAATTTCAGACACAGCCGTGGAGATGTCACATAGTGGTGACATGCAGAAGGTAAAATTCCAACTTCATCACCTTCATTTTTAATAGAAAAGGAAGAATGGTTGGAAAAAAAAAAATCACTGCCTGGGGCTGTGCTTATCCCCAAGACTGAAGCAACACCTGCCTGACCTTTTCAGGTGGGGTCAGCAAGCTGCTCTGAGCAGGAAAACAGTCACATCCCGAGGTCTTAAACATCACCACTGCCAATGACTGACACAAACCACTTAAGCCTGGCTGAACCAGAGGATTACACAGGGCCGCTCCCTGTCTTTTCCTCTCCCATGCACATCTTTTGTTTCACCTTCTAAATGTATAAATAGCTCAACAGAAGTGTTCTCCTTAGAAAGGGAAATGCTTTCTCAGCAGCACCAACAAGATAACAAAGTGAGTCAGATGCTCTGCCCCAACTCACATCATGGGAAGAGCTACCTGAAAAAGAAGAGCTGTTCTTCCCCAAGGGGGAAGACTCAGACCAGTCACTGCCTAGAGGAAAAGTTGCCAGCCCCAGACAGAACAGTGAGAGAACACCTGCAGCCCTGTGGCTTTCCTGGTGCAGGGCCACCAGGGCTCAGATAAATCCTCCCCAGCCCCGGAGGGCTGCAAGTTGGGCCTGTGCCACGAGGGGCATCTCTGCTGTGATCATGATTTGGACACCAGCAAAGATCTCCTGACAAGCAGTTCCCCATTTATCCCGACTGAAAACAAAGCTTTCGAGGCCTATAAGGAATGAACAGTTTGGATGGAGGAGCCACAAATGGGCTCTGTAAGGAGTGTCAGAAGGGCAGCAGCAGCAGGACTCAGGGATGTGATGAGTCTCATCTTTCGTGGGTTTGTTTCCATTTGGTGGTGGAAAGGCATTGGCTGTATGACACACACACACACCTTGTTCTGAAACAGGAACACATTAAACATCTCTCTGGATGACAACAGGGGCTCTTCTGTGTTTGCACACAGGGAATTCCCCAACACTCAAACAGCCCACCTCCTGGAGAAAGTCCTCAGGGATGAGAATAGGCAGAGATGAGCTCCTAAGGGCGAATATAGGTTAAAATAAATAAATAAAAATCTAGTGAGCATTCCATTCCATTCTTTTAGCTATAAAGAGAGCCCTGAGCTGTCTGCCCCCTGAAGGGCCAATTCCCTTACAGCAGTGATTTCACTTGGCATCATTTCCACAGAGCAAGCATATGTCCACTTTTGGCAGTGTTCACAGATTAGCAGAATCAGCCACAAAAAGAAGCCACTTCACAAACTCTCTTGCCACCTCAGCTGAAGTTACAGCAGCCTCTCTTGAAATCACCACTAAATCAGAAGTACAGAAACAGTGCTGTACAGCCACAGCTTCCTCCCAGAGAGCTTTGATAGCATCGCTGCAGTAACTCTGGCATTTGTAGTGCTTGGTCAAGATTGAAGGCAGGCTGAAGAGTTGGTTTATCACTGTTGAAACAGCACTGCTCTTCACTCCCACCAAAATGCTCTATGTGAGATCAAGCTTGTGATTTCTGAAAAACTAAATGCACAGTTCAAAAACTGCTGTACCTCCTGGAACCACAGGCCTGACTCATCAGAAGTTCTCATCAGAAATACTAAGTCAAAGGCACCAATTACAAGGGTAAGATCAACCAGCACAAACTCTTGTGCGGTAATTTTAAAATAAAATCCTTCTTTTCACTCTTCTATTACCTGTCACTTCAACTAGAGCCTCAACGCTGCTTCCACTAGGCAAGAAAATCCAAAATGCCAGGGAGGTGACAACTGAAGCACAAAGAGCTGGAGTGTCCTACCAGGGAGAAACAAAAATCAGTCATTAAAGGCAGATTTATTAATTTTCTTTCTTAAATGGACTTAAGAGCTCAGTGCCTAACACTGACATAAATTCCATGTGAATACCGTGTTATCCAATCTCAGTGCTGCTCTGCAGAGTATCCACTGTCCAGGCAGTGTGTCAAACTCAAATCCAAGCCTGCAAGAAAATAAGACTATCAGGGCTCAAGACATTGGTGCAGCACCTCAGGCTTAATTAATTTTACCCATTTTGGAGAAATATCAGGGCTACCTGGGAATTACTGTCTGTTAGAAGGAAGTGCAGAGATGGAAAAAAAAAAAGTTTTATGCTTAGTTTCATCACCCGAGCTCACTCTCACTGCTGTGCAGCAACTCCAAAGAGAGGATACAAGCTCTGCTCTGGGAATGCCAAACACACAGATCCAAAGGTAACCCCAGCACTGTTCATAATGAGCTCTTGTCACCTTTTAGAGGTGCAAAAAGGATGCTAAGTGCTAGCCCTGGTCCAGGAACAATTCTACTTACCATTTCCCCACTTCCAGTTAGAAAATAAAGGCATTACAACCAGTTTCTTCCAAAAAATATCCTTTATTGTTTTGGTTGTAAATATAAAAAAATGCATTGCACAATTTAACAGACCTACTGAAAAGTGCTACATATCAACAGCACAACAGAAGTTGTCATGCAACAGAACAGGAAACCTAAGCAAAGCAAGAGCACAACCTGAAGTCCTCATACCTTCAAGATTTTTTTTCCTTTTTTTCTTAACAAGAATGAATTCCATTCACTTAAAACACATTTAAATACAAGGTTAGAAGAAGAAAACGAGCTATTTATTCATTGTATTGTTAAAAGGCTTGCTCATAACATTAATATCTTTTGATTGAAAACCTTATTCATGGTGGAAAAGTTCAGACAATGGCTAGAAATTAATTCCATTAATATTACCGAAGGTGTGTTTCTTTGTAACTGAAGTTCCTGTAATTGCAACTGAAGAACTCAAGTTTTACAGATAGAGCTATAGTTTGGTTCTACCACTTCTGCTCTAGCACAGTAAATGAGCAGAAAATCCAACCAGAATGAAACAAAAGAAAACTAGAACTTTAACTGATGTTGTAGGAAAAATATTGGGGTCCTATAAAAGAAAAAAAAAAACCCAAAACAAATAATCTCCTCTGAAACTCAAGTGTATAAATTAGGGAGTAATAGAAAAACTCCTGATGTCTCACCTAATTTAAAAAACTTCTTAAAGTTATCAACAATTGTCCATAGTCCTTCAGACTGGTGTAACTGAATCCCTAAAGAACTTAAACTGGATGTCATCAGCCTTTTGATTTTTGGTAGTTTTCCATGCAATAAAGGTGGAAAGGAACAAAAAAAACCACCAAAAACCCAAAACAAAAAAAAAAAAGGAAAAGGTGAAAACAGTGAAAAACCCATTCTGTTTTCAGCAGTACCTTCTAGCTGACAACATCAAGAATTATCCACTCCAGAAAACTGAGAAAGTGAAATAGCCTTCAAATAATTTGTACTACAAAAGCATTATCTTACTGAACATTTCTGCAGTGACCTTCCCTATCCTGTTCTCAAACTGCTTTTCAGGAGTTTTGGGCTTTAAAAGCAAACACAACTAAATTTACCTGTCCCTGTCACTTCTACCACATGTGAACACAAACACATTCACAAAGGAATGTAAAAAAACCTGAAGATACAAAGGGATGCAGTTTTTCAATACCTTTGACAGCCCTTTTGTCTTTTCAAGCCAGTTCAGATTTAGAGGTTTAAGCCCTTGCCTGTTTCCTGGGTTTGTCATAGCAGAGGTTATGTCCTCGTGTGCACAGGTGCTCCTGCACATGGCAGTGGAGGGCAGTGGATTCAGCAGGAAAAGATGTAATTTTTTCCATACACAGACGAAGTTACTCACAACCTCAGTCTGAAAGGGTCACAGTAATGCTACATAGATAAAATCCTCTCAAAGGCCAGGGAAGCCCCACTTCCTCCATTTGCTCCATTTTCCACAGAGCATCATTTTAGGGGGAACAATGTATGACTTATGATTAATCAAATGCATACACAACACCAAGATCTAAGGCACAGATGGAAACATTCTAGTAGGCCCCCCTTCAAGGAAGCCTTCCACAGGGGACTAGAAAAGCAGGGAAGAGCATTCCAGTCAGGTCAAATGGTATTAACCAAGAATCCTTTGGTTTTGTGCAGAGATCAGACTGTCACAGTGAAGTGTGCACTTGTCTGTGATCCCACTCCTCAGTAATTCCTTTAATTCTAGTTTGCTCCTGGACTTTCACCCCTTACTCCTCCTGCTAAAAGGAGGCCAATAACTGCAGTAACAGCTAATAACTACACCAGATAACGCCCAAGTTCTCCAGAACTTGTGTTTGGGGTGGGGCCATCTACAATATACCAATTAATACAATTAAGGTCAGAAGGAACCAGTAGACAATCCCAGTTTGACCTTGGGCATATCACAGGCCATAAATAAGTTATTTAGCCACTCCTTTACTGAGTGAAATACATTGGATTTGATGGAATACAACTTGTATTCAATTACATGGGGCTTCTCCAAAAGTTTAGCACCAGCAGATGTGCAGCACCTGCAGTTCTGTGCAGATTTATAGGCACTGTGTGTTTGGCTTGCTTACTTTGGTGACACTGAGGAAATCAGAGCGCTTAAATTAGGGGAGAAAGTGTTACCAAACTCTGAAAAAAATAAAGTAATAAAACTCCTCAGTGGGTAAGAAAGACAGACTAAGGTGTTTAAACATAAATCAAAGTGGAAAACTCTGCAGGAACTAATACATACGTGGTCTATCTCTTTCCATACCAATCTTTACTGGTTCTACTTGTTCAGATGTGAGACATAAACCAGCTTTTCTCCTCCTGTGTTTCCAAATGAAGTGAAATCACTCTCCTCACAAGGCTGACTGATAAAAGAAAAGAATTCTGATTTGCAATAACAGGGTGACAAGAATATATTGAATCACTGCTTCAAAGAGCAGTCACATCATTTCTGGTAATTGCACTACATGGAAAGTATCTTTTCACTTTTCCTTTCCTCCCCTCCTACACTCTTGCCTAAGTAAGCAATATTTAATTTTTTTTCTCTTTAAGATTTGCAGTTGCTTTAATAGTGCTTTGAGTTTATTTCTGCACCACAATTTGTTAAACAAGCACTCTCCCCCCGGTTGTAACCAGCTCACGGTGCAATCAGATTGATACGTTTTCCATCCACATCCACAGAAAAACTGTGAATGGACAAAATTTTTGGCAGTTCAGTTAAATTACCCCTTCCTATTCCTTTAAGGTTGCTTTCAGCTTCTAGTCCATTCAGTGAGATATGGATGTTAGGGGTTTCAGCTGTCCAATTTCCCCGGGCCCTGAAGTATGATTGTACTGCACTGGGCTTCTTGGGACAAAACTCCCACGTCATCGATACCAGAAATGGTAAAAATCACACACCATCACTGCTGACAAGCAGGAGACCACATGGCAGGGGAGGCATTACAGGATCTGCTCATCTGAAAAGGTCAGCAAAAACACCAGTTCTTGGACAATATGCCTTCTGCTTTCTTGCTAGAAAGCCAGATATGTTTTTAACACACGAACAGTGAGATCGGCCCCCCGAGGAAAGGCCGGGAGGGACATCTTCAGCTCATCACAGCATAAAATGATTTTACTGGAGTCAGATTCACAACCAGTGATAAAAATGGGAGGATTTAAAGCACTGATTTAAAAAATGATTTACTTATTCAACACTTCTTACCCAGCTGCACCCAAAAGTATATTGTTTAATTGATTACAACATTATGAAAGACCTAGGAATGGATCCCTCCAAAGAATCTACTCACTAATTAATTACTATGACAACCTTTGCACACCATTCCTTGGCTGAGACTTGGAATTTTGTTGCTTCTATCACAGGGACACAGGTTTTCACATGTACCATGAACTTCAAATTATATGTCCAATCTACAGTAAAAAAAAAAAAAAAAAAAAAAAAAAAGCAGCATCTCCCCCTGTGCCTGCACAGCTACAGGAAGGTGTGTTGGTACAAAATGTGCCATTCTGCCATCCCCTTCAGCCCCCAGTTCCTCCATGCAGGGAGAGGGCCCTGGGGCTCACCTTTTGTGCCTTCTCCTTGCTACAGTGCTGCTCACACAGAAGGAACTCTGGAAGGAAAACCATTAGCTGCAAAAACTCAGGGCAATGGAGAAACAAGAACAACCCCCTGTACTCAGTCCTACTCCCCAGGTCTATTGTTTCCTTTCAAACTTTGACCCACCAAGTGGAGGAGATTGGGGACAATACTGAGAAAAGCTCCTTTCCCCCAGGAGAACCTACTGAGCCCATTTCAGTGTGTGCAACCCCCAAGTGCTCCAACTACTCCTCATTTTCCCACTGTGAGAAGCTGCACATCACCTCCAGCCTGCTCTTGGAACTGGAAGAAAACTGCTCAGGGGAAGCATTCCCACCATTTGCATAGCTCTGAACAATCAGGGTCAAGTTGTGAGTGGAATTACAAGGGTCATGGGACCATCCTAGACTATGAACAATCAGCTAGAATGAACATCCCAGTGCTATCTCAGGATGGACAATCACTGCTGGAATGGGACTCAGTTTACCTGCAGCAGAGGACAGTACATGCTGAGACTCTCACACAAAAATGTTATGCAGTATTTTGAGTTTTAAACTTATTTTTACAAGTTTTCTAATTCATGTTGAACATAACCTTCCCATATAGGCCAGGCTTAGCAAAGTCCTTCAGGTTTTTCAGACAGAAGGCAAAAAGAAGCAGCAAAAAAGACAAAGAAGCAAAGAACTGACTGCAAGTCTGTGTGGTTTGATACAGCTTCTGAGATAATAAAAAAGCCAATTTTTTAGCATTACAAACTCAATTCTTGTCTCTGAAGTGCTATTACATTTACCTATGGGTGTGTTTTATATGTGCACATTTTGTGAGGATGGCAGCTGAACTGTGCAGATTGCAAAAAACCAGTTTGTTGATTAAAAGGTATAAAATTCATATCTTTATCCTAATTGCAGAATTTATACAATCTAAAACTGCTTTCTTGCACTTACGGCACGGCCTGCCACTCCCCTGCAATGGCTAAATTAAAAAAAAAAAAGAAATAAGCTACTTTATTTACTAGAAAATAAAGCACATCTTGAAACTGATCAAAAGCAATGATACACTCATTCAAATAAAAATACACAAAACACAGCCTGAGATTTTAATTCTAAGTATTTTTGCCATGAGTTGACATCACTGACAGATTTTTCTTCTCCTTTGGTTTTTTGTATGATCCTGTTTAACAATTTTCACTATTCAAGTAAAACAAATGGAACTGAATACCAGAAAACAGAATAAAAAGCATATTTTGCTTCATGAACTCAAAATTATTTTTTCCCCTTGAAGAGCACATTCCTTGGTGTACAGGATTTACACTTCAGAGAACTGAGGGTGTTTCATAGAAATCTCTTAGTTGCATACAGATGCATTGATGGAGATCTATTGCTGCCTGCAGGGCTCAAACCTGCTGAGTTTACCTGAGCTCGGTGGTTTTTCTCACTTGACGGAGCACAGCACAGCACTGGAGAGGAACCAAAACATTCTGACAACGCTGCATCACCTGCACCTCTTCGGAAGGCAGGGCCAGGTGCCCTGAACAATGTCTCAGGTGATGGAGAGAATCCTTTCTAAAGTGCACCGACTGGAGGAGCCTGGGCAGGCGGGGCCTGGCAGGTTCCCCACCCCTGGGACAAGCACCTCAGTGTCTTTGGTTGTTAGGTCTCCCCAGCTCTCTTGTTCACCTTCATCACGGCCTCCCGGGCCTGCTCTGGCAGCTGCGACGGGTCCGTCAGGATCGAGGTGGTCCTGCTCAGGTGCCGAAGGGTGTTCAGCACCACTGTAAAAAACAAACCCAGGAAAGCATCAAGAGAAACCATCAGTCTGACTGATCTTTCTTCTACAAAAGAGAGCACCCCGTGACACTTGTAAGTAAGTTAAATACTTGCTGAATGGCAAGAGGGAAAGAATCAAGCAATGATGCCCAAACAGAAGGTCACTCCAAAGCTGAATACAAATCTCAGAGGTCTTCCCTCATTACACAGCCAAACATACTCCAACTAGAGCCAAGCTTTTGAAATTTAAATGTAGTTAAAGACTGTTTAAATTCTGGTATATTCAACAATTTTTTTTCTGTCTTCACAGTCAGAAGAGGCTCTTATTTTTTCACTGAGCTAACAAAAAGGAAGCAAAAGTCACATTCAGCATCACGTGCTTTCTTTATCATCCTCCGACTTTTAAAAAATGCTATTATATTACACTTTATATGATCTGGAAGAGCTTCTGGATGAAACTTCACTTACTTGGCCTCAGAATAGGAAGAGAACAGTGCTGATCCAACCAGGCCAGTGCAGTTTCGTTCAGATCCTTAAAACTTGTTGTGGAAACCATCCCATTGAAGGACTCAAACAATGGCTTAATAATAATGCTGAACTGCAGACCATCAAATGTCAAGGGAGACAACAAAGGGGGAGCTCCAAACATTCTAAAGGAAAGGCTATGACAGAGAAAACACTGGATTTCTAAATGGACTTCAACTGCCAGAGGGACTGCAACATTTCAAAAATTGTACTTTCAAATCTGTAACACTAAGACTAAGGAAAAAAATTGAACCTTAGCTCCTAGTGATATTCCCTATACTTTGCAAAATTCCTCCACACTGACCTGAAGGGGGAAAAAAGGAAAGGGGAATGTGCAAGTTTTTGAACAGCTTCAGTAACTAATTTTTTTCCCCTGAAATCTTTGCTATTGTCTATTTACATTTCCCAAAAGACAGCCAGAGTTGCAGTTACAGCAGAGTCCACAGAAGGTTTCTTGCAGTACAATAACCTAGCAAGAAAACCCTGCCTCTACATTGCATTTTACTTTCCAGTTATCTCCCACACTTTGAGGTGAACAAGTTCTGCAAGAATCCATATCCACATGCAGATGCAGATGAAAACTGAGGACATTTGTTATTTAAGTAACTTGGCTTAAAGTCACAGCATCAGAATCTCAAGCTCTTGGCTCTAAAAGTACCAGTACCAAAGCCCAAGTTCATCAGGTTGGTATAAAAGGATACAATCCAAAACTTCCAGTTCTGCAGGGTCCTGCTTCTCACATACTCATCAAACAAACTCTTCATGTGGTCAAACCTTTGCCGTGTTACGGGAACCCCGGTAGCAGGGAGCTGCTGCTGGCAAGAACTGAAAAGATGTTTGGAGGTCAGAATCCCACTAAAAAGGACACATTTCTCTTCCAGAATAAATTGCAGCAGGAGAAAAGTGTGTATTCCTGGTATCTCTGGTGGAGGGGCTTCCCAGTGCATGATCCCCCCAGAGTGTAACTGCTCCAGTCAGCAATACAAACTGTTTTCCCAACTATTTTGTCTATATTCAAGCAGCAAAGTGATTTATCAAGCTGCTACAAACACTTCTTACGAACAACAAAACTGAAAACAAAGTATAACATAGAACAAAGTAATTTTAGGCATCCATTAAGGACAAGGCACATCAGGAGTCAAGGAAAAATTTACAGAGTTACTCCTAAGCAATGTTACAAAAGAAGATATAACAGAGATTCTTATGAAACAGATCAATTTAAAATAAAACCAAGCAGACTTCATTATATTTTGTAAGAAAAACAGAAGTATTTTGATTTACTGCTAATTCTAACATCATGCCTAAGCCTAAAACTTCTGGAGCTGGAAGCAAAGCCACCGGTGTTCTCAACATACTGTGTAGTAGTAGGTAACTATCATAAACCCAGAGAGCAAAGTGAGGCACTGGGAAGGTGAAGGGATTTACCACAGTTATATTCAGCCAGTGACAAACTTCTGGAGCCCAAGCCCTGTGTCTTATGCACTCAAACACATTTTCCTATAAAAACTGACTGCATTTGAAAAGAAACCTGCAGCAAAGCCATTGTGAAGAGTGAGAGTTCCATCACCAATGAGCTTTATAAAAACATCCTTGCTGGCTTCTTCTCAGAATTATTCTGACCTGACATATCCTCCCTGATGCTGCCACTGTTGTGCATTCCGTGCTCAGAGCTTGCAGAAAACCCACACAGTCTGCACCAGTGCCCATCCCACAGCAGCTCTGCTTGGAGCTGGCAGCAGCTCTGTTCTGTCCAACACCCATCTGCTGCCTGGTGTGACACTGAGCACACACTCCCTGCTGTTTGGCCCAAGCACCACTGAAGCTGCTGCTCCATCCCTGGAAGCTCCCTGGTCTCACAGGATGGTGGCGTTCAGCTCCTCGATTTCCTCCCGAAGGCGCCTGGTCTCCTCCTGCATCTGTGTCCTCTCCTGCTGCAGCTTAGCAATGTACTCCACTGTCTTCTGGAGCGTGATGGCATGGCTGATCTAGACCAAACACAGACACACAGTTCACCTTCTGCAACAACCTGAGATTCATGAAGAGTTTGTCCTCCTAACCTGCACTTCGGCACCTTTTAATTTTGCTTTACTGGGTGTAAAAGCACAGGATCAGGCAGAGCAAAACACTTCAGATACTCAACTCTGTGCTCCTCTGACTCCTCTTCACACTCCAGTAGAGAAATGTGGCTGCAGGGGCTGTTTTCTTCCTTAAACTACCTTTCTGCTACTATGTTGAAAGAAGTATTTTAGTAATTTAAAATGTTTTATTTCATTATCTGTCCTCTTAAAAATATTTACAGTTCTTACTTAAGTACTGAAGGATGTGCTACATCTCCAGACAGATTTATAGTGCTGGTAGAAGCACTGCTTGAAGCTAGTAATATAAATTATTTAGTTTGGGAAACCTGAAGTTATTAAAGAGAAGGACCTACCAAAGAAGACCGATAACAATACTCTTTAGTTTTGGGGAACCAATTAAAAATCTGCACTTGAAAAATAAAATAACCAGACATTTTAGTAAAGCTAAGTTTTCAAAGAGGATTTCCTTTCAAATAGGCTGTTCAAGTCAGGAAGTGAAATTCTGACAACGTATCACCTAAATTTCTGAAACTATAAAAATTATGCAAACAAATCAGCATGTTGCACAAAAAGCTTTCATATTTTCCATGTCTCAAAGCTACTGGTATTTAAAGGACACAAAAAATTTTGTTGTGCAGCTATATCTGTATTTCAATTTAGCAAACTAAGTTAACCAGTGTAGCCAGAGTAAGTTCTTAGTTTGGATAAAGTCATTTGACAACGAGAAATCAGCTGGGTCTCTGTAAGCCCATGTACAAAAGACAGGTGAAAGGAGAAAAAAAGGCCCTGATTCTTAAAGACAGCTGGGTGGTGTAGAGTCCTAAACAGATTTTCCAAATCATCTGAACTGAACATGCTTCTGACTCCTGCTGGGAGGCAGAGATCTCAATGGTGTAGGAAATTTTAGGAATTTACCTAACCTTTTCCATTCTACCTCTGCTCACTGCTGTGCTCCAGCAGTGCGAGCTCTGCTGTGCTCAGCTGACCATTCAACAGTGAAATCATTACATTTATTAACAAGACTTCTAGAATGGCTCTTTCTTACATTTCACATTAAACTGTAAATGCTGCTGAGGTACTTACCGACTTGGAGTTGGCTGACACCAAGCTGTTCAGAGCACTGAAACCAATCTTGATATTAAACCTTCGTTTTTGTTCTGAAAGATGCCTCATCCTTCGATTCTGCATAAATAAAATCAGCTCAGTCTATGCTGTTCTCCTTTACTGTTCTACTGCTATGACTATTTCAGCTATTCAAATTCAGTGTCATTTTTGTTGACTTGTTGACATTCACAGTCTCCCCTGGAACAACTCTCCGGAATTTTAATAATGAACTGACAGTGTGTTTGTGGACCAAGCCACCTCTGACATCTGCACCTATTTTAAACATCACATGCCAGGACGGCAAGGAGAAAACCTGGAAGATGATATATTACCTGGAGGTTCTAGACTTGTACAGTATGCACATGATTTGTTACTTGCCAGCATGGCATATGAAGGTTGTTTGAGAGATACTATTTGTCTGTATAGTGCTTTAGCAGAAAGAAAAGGTCACCCTACACCTCTTCAGCTGTGTCATCAGGAAATAAAAGATTTAGGATTTATATTAACAAAAGAGCAAAGATCAGTGGACCCAGAATTTGTCCAGGCTGTGGTAGAAATACCTCGCAATCAGTAACAAAGAAAACACCTGGCAGGATTTTTCAGGCACAGGAGGATCCTGCAGCCCCTGGATCCCAGGGCTGAAGAGCCACATAAACCACTCACAGGAGCTCCCAAGGTTGGTGTCCATAGAAAGAAAAGACTTTCCAAGCTATAAAGGAGCTCTAGTTTCTGCTCCAGCACTGGGAATGCCAGATTATTCCAAGGTCTCTGAGCTACTGAGGACAAAGGAGCAGCCGGTGGATCCCTTCCCAAAGCTGGGGCCACACCGCCGCCCTGTGGCTCCTGCCCAGCTCAGCTGAAGCCTGGAACAGCAAGGGATCATCCCTGGGATGCTAACACATCACAGCTGCAGCAGGGACACAGAGAAAGGATCCAGGAAGGAACAGAACAACTCCATATATGACTCCAAAAATCCCCCTTCCACACAGAGGTGAGTGCCAGGTGTGTGAAGGAGGTGCAGAGACCCTTAACTGTGTAACAGGCCAAGGATTTCTTTTTTCTGAATCCCTCTCTGGCAGCACCAGCTCAAGTTGTTCCTATTGTTGCACCACTCAATTACTACTTTTTCCTGGGAGTTTGCCACAGGAAATCTGGGATGAAGAAACTTCTTTAACAGATTTTGCACTTTGAGAACACATTCCTGGCAGAGTGAGGCTTTCTGGCAGCAGCTCACCATCACCCCACTTTATAATGAAGGAAAGCAGTGTAATAAAGTAGTGAAGTGGCTGCCCAAAACCACAGAAAATGCAGGTTCAAGAGCAGAACTGAGATTTCCAGTGCCCTCTATGCTTTGCCAAACTGAAGTAGCCATGTTACCTAGCAATACAGAACTGTTTAATCTAACAATGAAGAGGAACAAAAGCACATACATCTGGAGCCTGGCAAATAGCACTGTTTCTCTCTTGTCTTACAAAAGAGTTACTAACAGTCCACATCCAAAGCAATTCCTGTCAGAGGAGGTGTGTTTACATGGCTATGAAGCCTATTTCATTGCAGTATCCCTACTTTTAAGAATGCTCCTCCATCTTGTGACCACTTTCCCATCATCAGCCAGCCCTGCTAATTTGTTCCTTTGTTAACTTATTCCCTAACAGCAGAATAGGCTGCATCTCCTGCTTGTGAGCATTCATGCCAAGCAAATCACTGCCAACTTTCATGGGTAACTTGCAGCATGGTCAGCAAGGGGCAGTTCTGATTCTCCTCTGCAACAGATCTAGAGCTGAGTGTAGTCACAGGCTGCAGGTGTTAAAACTTATATTTCTGCCCTGGAGTAATCAAACTGCCCTCAACTCACAGGGTACACACAGCCAGAGAAGCCAGAAGGGGGTTGGCACTTGCAAAACAGTTAAGTAACACTCCCTTTCACAACAGAATGAATGAGAGGGTTACAGCTGATTGTTCTGATGGGGTTTTTGTGGAGAAGTTTCTCATACCACCACAGAAAGTGTTCTGACAAGTGTTCAGCTTGTGTGTGAGGTACAACCAGTGCTCAGGTGCTATCTCTAGACCGCCGAGTTCTTACCCCAGTAATTCTCGAAGGGTTTTACAGGTGTAACTCGTAGAGTCTGTGGAGCTGCTTCTCTGTGGAGCAGCATAGCATCACTGGAGACATGTAAGTAACTCAGCAGGTCAAGAACTTCCCCTCCAGCGATGGCCAGAGCCCTGCAGACTGAAGAGCCCCAACAGAACAATGGCAAAAAGCCACAGTTTAGAACACTAAGCCTGAAACCTTTGACCAAGTAAACTGACACCTGTCACAACACTCCTGTGAGCCACAGCAGGAACTGCTGTCATGACCATTAGGACCTGCAGAGGTACAGCTAAGCCTGGCCCCTCTGGTGACACATCCCTGAGGAGCAGAGCAGATTATTAGAGTCTGACATTTTGGATTGCACAGAGCAGCACAGATGCAGCAGCAAGCTAAGCCCGACACACAAATATGCTACTGTCCTGAAGCACAACTTTCTCTAGTCCATGCTCAGACATCAGGACAGAAAAGTAGCTATGAAGGCAAAGAAGGAAAGCCCCTCAAAGGAAGGGACACACACCTTAAATGCAGCCATAGTAGGGTCAGTGGCAGATTTTCCTGAGCAGCTGTTCTGAGGAGACTGTGGACTGGGGCTCTGCTCAGAGGTGCAGGGGGAAGCCTGACCTGAATTCTGACAGTCCCGGCCTTCATAAAGGAAAAAACACAAGACACATTAACAAACAACTTTTTGTAGCAAATTAAGTGCTGAGAAGTTTCTACTCAGAATTGAACTGAAATGCAGTCGGCAACCAAATTACGCTGTTTGATGCAGCAACCACATGCTAGAAAACATCAAGACTGCTGGGAAAGCTTAGGATACAATGTCACAAGTGTCATACATCCTGAATAGCAAGATGTAATAGTCCTTTCACACACACATATTTCAGCAAAGGCATACTGGATGTGCAGGCTGTGATTCCATCGTCCTGCTGGACTCCCCCATTTGTCTCTAAAGGCCTGGGACACGATGGTGACATTTACAAGCCATTTACCACCAGAACCAGCCCAAGGAACACTCCATCGATGCACATGCAAAAGGAGTCTTTGCACTTACCTACAGAGATTGTGTCTGAGATCCTCCAGTCAAAATCAGAGCTATGACACTAACAACAAACCTATTCAGCATTTCCTACACAGATGTCTTTCATTTCTTGGACAGCACATCCTTTTAGAAAGGAGCCACTTACAGGAAGCACAAAATCACAGTTTGTGGGGACACTGCACAGTCATTTAAGACAAAAATTGCAAACTACTGGATGCAACTGAAGCTGTGGGGTAGAAGGGCCTGAAAAGCTTTTCCTTCAAAAATTATCTAGGTATCCTCAAGGCCCATTTACATCCTGCCTACCCAACAGAAACACACTTCCATGTGCAGGGGGGAGAATGCTTACAGCTTTCTAACTTACTAGGTGTAGGTGAGGGAACTTGTGAACTGCAACAGTGGGAAGGGATGTGCTCTCCTTTCACCAACACATCCTGGACTACACTAGGAGGGAAGAGATGTGAGACTGTGGACTGGCTTTGTTGACTACTTGGTGCTCGCTGTGCTGGACCAACCAGAATGTTACTACGGAACTCCGTCACCCCGGGAGCCTGGGAACAGCACAGAAACAGCACAGAGGAAAACAGAGAAAGAGGGAGCAGGAGGGGCAGTGTGGGGGCAGAGGGAAAGAAGGGATGAGAGAAAGGAGAAAGTGGGGGGAGAGAGATTAAGAAAGAGAAAGAAAGAGAGAGATTTGTTACCTTGCCTTTCACTAAAAGTAGCAAATTAATACATGATTAACAATCTGATGACATGAAACAAGGTCTAATATATAAGGAATTGGCAGGCACCAAAGTCAGGCTTCTGGCAGGAGACCAGTATCCTTTCGTAACTTAAAGCAGTATTACAACACATCAACAGCATAATATACTAAAATCTATATCCATCCTCCTGCACACAACATATTGGGGAAACCCACTCACATACCCAAGGCATGTTTTCCAATATGGCAGTGGAAAGGTGAGCTCCCTGGGCTTCTGCACAGTTAAAGCACAAGCCATCCCCATCCACAGCACTGTGAATACAGGCCTCCTTGGAATCTTGCTGTTGTGTGAGACAGAGTCTGTCGAGACTATAAAGTGCTTCCAGGCCCATAAAGTGACTACATTAAAAATAAGCAAACATAATGCTGAATGCACAAATGCATACGTTGGGTAACAGATGATTTAGTGGACTCGTTACCCTCCTCAGCACATTATGGCTCTCACTACTTGCAAATAACAGGCCTAGAAAACAAATATATGTATTTTTTTTTCTTCTCCTTACTCTGACAATTCCAGCTGGTGCAATTGCAACATTAGACTGAGACGTGGCTGGCGTCAAAATCCCCTCTCTTTTTAAAGGTGCTGGAGTTACAATCACAGCTCTGGACTGTCCCTGAAAGGCAGCTGAAGAACACAATTCAGTTAGAATAGTTAATGAGACAAAACAAAAGCTGGAGATTATTTGGTATGAATAACTTGTCATTAAACAGGGGGGTGGATCAATGGGCATCTATTTGGTACTATTTCACTGCAGTATAAAATGTCACCAGTCTGCCAATAATCTCAACCCCCTTAATCCAGTACAAAGGACTTCAACACTCCAGCTATTTCTGAGTCTTCTAGCATCACTGTTTCAAGGCGAATTTACAGAGGTATGTAGTAATCCAGGGAGATGCAAAGTGTCTTCATTCTATCAGAGCTGGGTTTGACAGGAGGAGGACCATCCTCAGCTCTCCTCTCCCATCCACACTTTGGGAGCCCAGACTTGCTCTGCTGACCCAGGAAGGGTCAATGACTCAATACTTCATGCTTCCTTGTATATTGATCTTAAATCCTTTCCCTCCGCACTTCATCCTACCAGCTTCTTCCACTATCTAGTTTTACAGTTGCTTTAGATCACACACAACCACAAGACAACCAAATGTGATTGGGAATCAGCATCAAAATTCCAGAAAATATGCTAAAGATCCAGGAGTTCTGCAGTGCTTAGACAGCTAGAGGTAATTCTGAACAGCAGCAAATGTCTCCACATGAATCTGTGAAGATCTCCATGTAACCAATGCAGATGTGCAGGTACTAACACAGAATTCATGCTGAAGTGGCTCTTGCCCAGTCTAGACAGAACATGACTGACCATCCTATACTAAGGGAAGAATCAGGCAAAGACACAACTTCTGTCTGGGTTTTGATAAAACTGAACCAAACATATTTGGCTTCTCTCTTGGCTGCATTGGTTCAGCTCTCCTTTGTACAAATAAAGTCATGATGCAGGAGCAGTGTCAGCACAGCTCAGTCCCTGCCGAGCCACCCCTCTGCAGGTCAGCACCAGGGTTCTGAAGGATGCACACAGAGCAGGACAGGGAGACCGTGCAGGGTTATCCAATGTCCCCTCCCTGACAGTGTCACCTGTGATTGGTAACTGTGTTTTGACTCAACTGGAGTTTCTGCAGAGCGTTCATAAGAGAGGACCGTGGATTGCACAAACCTTGTGCCAGCCCTTGCGTGGGTCTGTCTGGAGGAGAGCTCTGTCACTGACACAGGGAGTTCATTCTTTGAGCATTCCACATCTAAAGCTGGAATCACAACCCTTCCACTGTTCACTGTGGTTCAGCTGGACTTATGACATCTCTATTGAGCTCAAGAGCCTACTCTTACCAGTGCATTGTGCTGCTGCACAGGCTTGGCCTTTCTGACTTCCACACTTGGGGAGCTGCAACAACCAGCAACAATATTTAGAAGTCATTTTACATGATTCATGTTTCTGTTCTACACATGCATCTTTTCCAGACTTTCCTCTCAAAATCAGCACATTTATCCTGAAGTGGTGATAGCAGTGAAGTCTTGCACCTGATGAGACAATCTGTATAGGTTTTTAAGTCCTTATACCACCGAGCAGTTCTAACCCAAGATATAATGTAATTTGCTTTATAGTCTGGAGATGATTTGTTTGTCCTGAACACAAATGACAGGCATAAATGCCTTGGTTACAAGTACTAATGTTTATTCTATTGCCAAAAATAAAGCTCCAGTATTTATATAAATTCTTGGATTTGTCTCCTGAGCTTGATCTCCCAGTGGTTTAAGAATACTATGATCCCCAAACACATGCCACTAATCTAGATGAGAAACAAACCCACTGGTTGTGATGCTCTAGAAGTAAATGGTGGAGCATTAGGAAAGTAATATATGGGGTGAGGAACAACCCAGGAAGCACTGAGAAAGTAGGAGTAAAGGCTTTCTGAAAATGAGTTGCCTACAATCTTTACTAGGTGAGAAATGCATGTCTCGACTGCTGAAGGTACATGGACTGTTGGTTTATAACACACAATAGACTGGAACACTGCCATTAACACCCTCGTGCTATTAATCATGGACCAAACTGATCCCAGTGACATCGTAGAATTAGATCTTGCATCTGTTCTCAACAGTGATTCTTCTTTTTGGTGAGTAACCTCACTATCAGGCCCTGGCAGACACACCTACTCCCTAGTAAAGCCTGTTTAACAGTACTCCTCCAGGCAGGCTTTTTCTTGAATTATTGTTGCACATTTTAAGTGGCTGAAGTCACTTGGTTCCCAGCCAGCACAAGTCTAAAAACAGCCTACAATAATCCTAAGAAAAGCATGCTGCCTGTCCTGTCCAGCCTTGAGCTTTCCTACAAGGACCACCTCAAGCAAAATTCTCCCTCATCTTGTTATTCTTTGCCTTGTGCAGCACCAGTGGCTCCAAATCCCACCCAGTGTGGAGGTCCCAGGTATTCCTATCCTGACCTGAAACCCACTCCTGACTTAAAGCTTCTCAAGGGTCTCTAGACTGCTTGAGACAAAGATCTCTAGCTCCCTCAGGAGATCTCCTTCTCTCCTCTCCTCGGGGAAGGTAACACTCTCTCCCTACTATCTCCTCCTCCACTGTGGCTGAATGCTCTGAGGGGCAGTTAGTCACAACAGCATCACACCTAAATCCAAGGTTTCTATGGGGCAGGAGCACAGAGCTGATGCAGCTGCGCAGCCCATCACAGATGTTACAAGGAGACACCCCCTTCTGGAGGTCAGCTGTTCACACTCAACTAAACTGCTTCCAATCCTTGCAGCATCCCACTGAACAGTGCAGCCACTGCATTCAACCAGTGGATTCAGGGGTTCTGCAGACACCCTCAGAAGCTCTATTTTAACTTATTATGTAAAGCAAGAAAAGCACGAAGGTCTTTTCCTCCTGCTAGTCCCACTCTGAAAAGGAAAACATGCCCCCACAGTGCTCCTCACCTGGGGTGATGAAGGCATTCTTTACCAATAAGGACACTGTTTCAAGCTTCGGAGCAGGCACTATTTTTTGTGACTGTTTGGGCCTTGTCCCAGCACTGGCCAGAGGAACAGGTTTGGGGAGTGCAAATGTCAGCTGGGACTGCACCTGCGGCCGGGGCTGCCCCTGCACAACAGCAGTCTGGAAGGCCAGGTTACAAGGCACTCCTGCCCCCGGCTGCTGCGTGGCCAGGACCACGCTCTGGCTCTGGCTGAAGGTGGTGGCAGGGGCGTTGTGGGTCAGCGTGGCAGAAGCCGTGTGAGTGATGACCGTGGATTCACAGAGGCCGAACTTGGGGGTTTCTGGAGCAGCGAAGGCGGCGGGCGCAGGGCTCAGGCTGGAGCTCAGGGGCACCGCGGGCAGCGGGGACTGGTGCTGGGCACCCGTGGGTTGCAGCAGTGGCAGGGACGTCGGGAACACTGACATAAAAGTTTGTGGCCCACTGAGAGACGAGTCGGGAGAGAAGTCTGCTGGCTGGATGAAAGATTCCTCACTTCTAATGCTGGAACACTGGTCTGCAACAACGTCAGGAATGACAGGAGCAGGTACTGAGGAAGGAATCAGTCCATCACTGATGTTCCCTGCTGGAAGCGTGCTGGGCAATGAACCCGACGGCAGGACAGGAGACTGAGAGACAAGGAAATATCACTGATTCAGACATGTCTGAACTCCTCCTGAGAAGGACATGGCTCATGTCAGAGCCTTCTGTTTTAAACCTCTCTTACCTGGGAAGAGTGGCTGTTGCTGTCTGTGGTAGCTGAGCTGACAGCAGACACGGGAGGGAAATAATTACTGGAGCGACTGGGCGTGAATAATTCTGAAACATGAAAAGTCACTTATGAATTTTCTACTTTCCATACTCAAGGTACAGCATTGCTAGATCCTAAAATTCACAGGAATATCAGTATTATTCAGCAAATAATGAAACCATGAGATTTTTGCTTCATACAACTGCTGTTGACTGAGCAATAAATTGATGTCTCCCAGAGGAACTGATCTCTTTGGGATTGCCTTTATCAACTTTCATGCAAATTGGGACACTGCAAAAATTAGTCCTGTTTAAGGTTCATCTACACACAGACAGCCAAGAGCTGATCCTCAGTGCAGTCCCACAAAGTACAGTTATCAGATGCAGAGTTCTTGCAGAGCTAGCAAACAGATATATGACTCTTTACTTCCATGAAGATCCATAACCATCAAAAGTTGTCAGCAGTGGTTTAATGTCATATGGAATTCTTGACAGTGCCATAAAACATTCAAAGACAAACAAAATGTTAAATGTCTTCATCACTAAGAAGTGTGAATGAGGAAACCTTAGATATCTGTAACACAAACATTTTAAAACCTAGTTCAAAATCATAGCAATATTTAAGAAATTAATGAACTCTACATATGATTCTTACCCTGAAAAGGCTCAAAAGTATCCATAAAATCAAAATTTGGCTGGAGAGGAATAAGCCCTGGTTGAATCATATCAGCATTTCCTAAGTGTCCTGCAAAATTCAGGAGATGGATTAGATTAGCTTCACATCACTGACATAATAACTGCAGCAGGAATAAAACACTCCACAGCCAGGCTTAGCAGAGATGTTACAGGAAAACTGCTGCTGAAAGGAACTGAGCATCTGCTTCTCTTCAGAGCTACAGCACAGTCCAGAATTCAAAGCCATTGGGGAATGAAACTTTCAGCTACTAAAATGGAAGAGGTGCAACCTGAAGGCTCTGACATCTGGGATTGCCAAGCTCGGACGCCTCCTGCTCCCAAACCTCCTGCACTACACACACAGCCTTGCTGGGAAGCACAGCCTGACCCACCACAGCTCACAGCAGAGTATTGTAAAGTAAACCACCATCCTTTAATTTGCCTTGAGTACAATTCATGTAAACCATGGCTGCTCTGGAGTTGCTCAGACCTCCATGCAGCAAGGATGGCACACAGTGGACATGTGCTGTCCCATCAGACAGTCAGAGCCTCCAGACAGAGCTGAACAGCTCTTGGGATTGTTTGTACAGATGCGACTTGCACTGGCTGTACTGGACAAAACAAAAATACACAGGCACTCCCTTAAAAATACACACACAACTATGCTTTGAGATAAATCACAATGCCTTCACCACTGAAAGTAAATACTGCTCATTACAGATTTATTCAGAGCAACATTAGAGGGCAAAGCTGGGAGCAGCACCTAAGAAGCTAAGATAGAAATTAAATTTGGATCATTAACTGGGATTCCATAACCTACAGAATCATAAGACAGCCACATTCCCTGACCTGTTTTTATCTATATCAGCAATATAAGATAGATTTCTTAGGCAAGGCTACAAGAGCAGCAAAGCAACAAACCAGAGTTTTTGTAGGGGTTCTCACAGCAACATAGCTACAGCCAACAAATACCTATGTCCCTGGAATTTGGCCAGGAAACCAGCTGATGTGAAGACAGAGTGGAGAACAGGGTGTCTGTGAACTCGGACATGAGCATGTCTGCATCCAAGAGGCTGCCTTCCTCCATAGGGACAGGGGTTTCTCTGCCATACCTTCTTTTTTGCCAGAGAACCACATCATCATCCTGTCAAAGCAAAGGAAGAGGGGTCAGGCTGCCTAGACAATGCCAAAGCAGTCTGGTGTAGATCTATGAAAGCAGACCTCATTTTTCACATTTTTAAAGAAAGAACCTGTCTTTGAGGAGCCATCAAATGGACTGAAACACATCAGTGGTGCTTCTGATACACCAACTTCAGCTCACTGAAATACCACAACATTCTGGGAAAGGTTTTTGTCCAAAACCCAGATGTTGACTAGAAGGATGTAAGACAAATAACAATACTTCCTTGTTTGATTGATTACACAAGTATTTTTGCACCTAGTTTAACAATCCCTTGGTTTGAATAAAGATTAAAACCAACATGAATAGCCAGAATGCAAAGCAAACAACTCCTGTCTTGTGAGATGTATCTGAAATTCTGAAGTGAAGTGTAATTGTACTCAGAGTTTGCAAAAGACACTTTTTGCCTGTGAAAAATACAACATAATGTGACTTGGCTTACTCATCCCTCACTACAGGCTGAGTTAAACTACACTGCCTTGCAAAAACAACAGAACAGCGCTTCTGATCATCAGTTTATATACCCAAAGTAGGTTTGATAGCTTAGGGGGACATACTAAATGGTGATACCACTGTTTGTTCAACCATTTTGTCCTTTTTTAGGATCCTGGCATATTATCTGCCTCAGCTGAGGGCACAGCAGGAAGATGTGCAACATGTAGCTCACACATCTTCACAGATCCAGTTAAGCAAGGCAGCAGTGCCAGTTACAACTCAGTAACAAGATGAAATCATGTGCTAGCCCTCAAAGAGATTGATCTCTCTGGGTGTGCAATGCTGATTCCCATTTCGTCTGTCACAGCGCTTTACATTCAACCTCTCCTCCATCCAATTTAAGCTACAAATCTTACATTGCTCTCTAAGGCACAGAGCATTAAGGTGTCTAACCTTAATTAAGGCTTAAGCAAGATGCTTGTCTTTAGATTTTAATCAAAGCAAGCTACTGCATGTTACAGCTTTGTTATCTACTGCGGGTTCTACAAGCATAAATGCTGCCACTTCTCAGTGGTGTTACCTACCCTGACCAAACTTGAAAGATCTTCATCTTTATGTTTCTGTAACTGCAAAAGGAGAATAGAAGAGATGGTAAAGTCAGAATAGGTCCTGTATGTGCCAGTAGAAGACCTGATCTGCAAAACTTTTAAGGCCCAATCACGCACAATCAGTCCCAGCACAACAATTTTTAGTTAAGTGGAACTAATCCGATGAGCACGTCTGTACCAGCTTATCATCTGTTTTAAGTACTCTTGCATGCCAGAAAAAGCAATAGAAAAACTCAAAAAGCAACAACATACTGATCAAGCTCAAGTAAACTACTTTCACTATGTAAACCAACAGACCCTTTTCTTGAAGTACGTTCTCCACTTGTGGTATTCCCTGATGACTATTTCAATTCTTCGTTTCCAGTATTTCCCTTCTGTTGCAATGGCCTGAGAACACAAACACATACCATGAATTACACGGAATCACATAAGAGCTGAATATTCAATACATTTCCAAGCAAATATTCAGGCATAAAAAATGCAAAAGAAAGCATGCTAATTCTGTTTGAGCTCATGTATCAGCAGCCCACACTGTCCCAGAGTTCAGCTATCACAGAGCAAATCTGACAGTACTAACTTCATCTTTCCCACAAAAACCAAACACGAGATGACATCTGACTGCACTGTCAGCATCTCCCACAGCAGCTCAACCATAACCAAGAGTTAAGAAATGGCAAAAAAACTCCCTTTAAAATTAATTTACTGAAATATAACATATAAAGCACACAATATCCTGTGAATTTCACAATGTCACATGCACAGACACACACATAAGCAAAAGCTGCTATGAATGACACAAAGCAATAGAAATCTCATGTCCAGCTCAGGGAGAACCTTGCAGGCCACACACTGACGGCAACAAAAGGATCAGACAATATGGGTCTTCAATGTATCACAGAGAGGAGTGTGTAAGTTGGGGAGAGCAGACTAATGAGAGCCTTAACTTTGTGTTCGAGGGTCACTTTCAACACAAACATCAACACTGTTCTTTCAAAAACCTGAGACAGTTCCACAAACTCATCTGGAACTCCTTTGAGTTATAAATTATTCTAGAGTTATGCAGTATAGAGAGAGTCACATATTGCCACATCAAGGGCCTCACTGGTTTTCTGCAAGGAGCCAGAGGGCAGATGTTAGTTTTCATTTATGTTTACAGGAGCACAAAAATGAAAGAACACAAATTCATATTTGCTCTGTCTGTGAAACTACCTTGACACAGAAAAAGAAATTGCTTGTTGTCTTGAAACCACACCTCACCAATTACATAAAATACAGAAAACTCTCCCAAGGTCACTTAGATTCAGTCCTGAAAACAGTCATCACTCTGATTTCCCACCGACTTCCAATCAGAAGTGGCTGTCAAAATCTTAACTATTCAAATAGCACTTCTATGACTTATGATTCATTAAACTACAACATTAACATAAGTTACACGGATAACAAATGTCCTTCTGGTTGCACCTTGATCACCTTAATGTGATGAACTCACAAAACCAGGTTTACTCTGGTTTTAATGGTTCCTTCCAAATAAAAACAGAGAACAGATTGGCTATGCTGGCCTTGTTTCCAGCAGACCCAAAATCCTGTTACAAACTCCAGAGCCTGTTCCTGGGGTTCCACACACCTCTGGCCGACGGTGCTCATCGACGTCCACGGAGCCGTCCAGTGGGGTCACAAAGTGGCACACGGGGTTCTTGCGCTTCTCCAGGTCTGAAACAACAGCAAAAATGCAACTGCTGAGCCATGTGCAGGGCCAGCAGAGAGCTCTGCCACTTCGGTGGCAAGGTGTGACAGCGAGTCTAGCCAGGATTCCTTCCCGATAAACAACAGAAACAGGGAGATCTTGGGCTGTGCTGGGAGCACGCAGCGCATCCCCAGCGTAGGCACATCTAGGAAAGCCCTGATCCAATGGCACTGGCTCTGAAACGTCAGGCCTTGAGCAGATTTCTGAGCTTTTCACTAGACGGTAATTTCAATTCTCTTGTTCTCACCGATGTCTCACGAAAGACCCGCCCCCAGCGCGATACTTACACTGCATGTACCAGGCCCTCCAGATGGCGTTATTGAGACGGATTTTATCTCTCCACTGAAGCTTCAATCCCTTAAAATTTTTCCATTTTGGTGAAACCAACCTTCCGCTGCAACAAAACAGACAACGAATCATTCTGCTTTCAGTTTTTCTCTCCCCCTTCCTTTCAAGGCAAAGCATCCCCCTATAACAGGCAAACTGTCAACAGATAAAACAACAACAAGCCACGCTTGGCCGGTCACAACTTTTGCTTTTTCCTCAGCTCACTGAGCCAGGAGCCACAGATGAATCCAGTCTTGAAGACTCCTCCATGTTCTCATCCATGAGAACTAAAAACTGTCACAACTGGTCTCACAGATACCAGCAGGAATTAAATTCAATTCATTTCACCCACACTTTTCTCTTTGCCAGTATCACACCTTTTCCAATCCCCTCCTACAAGCTTCCACCAGCTGGGAACAAGATCACTCAAAATTAAGAGGCTTCTGCATGTTTGGTCACATATAGTTGTGGCTTGGACTTTTTGAAGTCCATTCTTACAGTTCCATTTGACTTTTCCAGGCTCATAACACTGGGAAGGAAGAATGAAATGCCAGTTCTGGCCCACAAAAAACCACAACCCACCAATTCTACACTGCTGGTAATCAGAGCTGGGCACAAAGGAGTACCAACAGGCTAGAAAGAGTAACTTTTCTCCAAGGAAAGGCAAAGCCGGAAAAAGAAATGGCTGATCCTGGGAGGTGGAAGGGAAATGGAAGGAAAAAGGAAGAAGCAGCAGGGATTCCAGTAAGCACTGTATAAACACAAACTACCCAGCCCTTAAAATGCACCTTTATGAATCATTAATCCATACTATTGACAGGGCAGAGGAAGTAGGAAATACTCATAACACAGTAAATTTCAAGCTGGAGATTAAAGTATGGGAACTGTGCCTATCCCAGGTTCTCTCTCTTGTTTTTGGGAGTTTTAGCCCCACATCTTCTCAGCTGCTACTTGTGCAACCTTGCTATGAGGGAACTGGACCAGCAGTACCAACTGGAACCTATATAACAACAAAGGAAACAGGGTCACCTTGGCACACTACAAGCATCAGGTCAAGAGGTGCAACAAGAAGGAGCAACAGGAGCAATGTCACCTACAAACTCTATGCCCTCTCAGAAGAGATCCTTGAGCACGTGGTCAGTCTGGAATGGTCTCTGCCATGAACTGCAGTGGCAGTGGAGATGTACCAGCACAGACAGTGCCCCACCAGTCAATTTGCCTCACACATTCAGTACAAATTAACTCAGAGAGGAATTATTTATCCTTAAAAGCCCATTTCACATTTAAGCTCTAAAATTGCTGTGCAAATAGGAAGCACATCCTACAGAAGTGCCAGGCACTTCCCTTAGCTCACCAAAGCCCATGTATAGAGCCTGAGGCTGGAGAACTGATGATTCCCAGTTTCCTATTTGGTCTGGGAAACCTCCCAACAGCAGCTCTTCTTAAAGATATCTTTTAATAAAACTTGCAATATTATAAACAAGTAAAAAGTTCTCAGCCTAAACAAAAGCAACCAGAATGCCAGAGCTGCCAGTAACAGGATATTAAACGAACATTTTTTCACGTATTTGGCTCATCATTTCTTTCCTCCCTTGCTGACACCACAACTCCCCTCACACTCCGGTATTCCCACAACTCTGACAGTAGCAGAGAAGCAAATGCCAGACTTCAGCCAAGTGACAGGTGAAGAAAACCAGCTCTGCTCTTTCAATTTTACTACTATATCAAATGTCAGTTGTGGCAACAGGTTGTAGCAATGCACCAGCAGGTGAGTTGTTGCCCGACTGAGAAAATTTTTTTTTTCCTCCTTGTCCTCTTTAAAAATAAATTGCAATGCTCTTGTATGCACAGGGAAGCAGATGAAGAGACCAGGTATGAACCACACTAGAAGGATCATTCCCAGCAGCAAGAGAACAGGTATATGAACAAGTTGTGAGCCCTGTCCATGCCCAGCTTCCCCTTTGGGGTGTAGGCTGTACACTGGGCTATGCTACAAGGCTCTGCTGTGGCCTTTGGGATGCTGGTGCTTGATAAAAAATAAAAGTATAAACAAAATTTGGTATACGAAATAGAACATCAGCACCCTTAAGACAAGCAGACTTGCTGGAGCAAGCAACTTCACTGAGTGGGAGTGACAGCAAACCATGTCAACTATTAGCAAGGAATAGAAAACTCACTGTTAATGTATTTTGCTCTCTTTTCTCTGTCACTGGGCTCTAAGACACTCAGCACAATCAGATCTGTATGGTCACAGTCATTTAGGAAATCCTTCTGGATTACTTCTTTTCAGTAGTGCATCCATATGCCACTCTTTGAAACACAGCTCCCAAAACTCCAGTTCTAAATTTCAAGACTTTTAGTTTATGGAAAGATCTCCAACTATTTTATCTCACTGTTACTCAGCCCATGTGTCAGGGCAGAGGGTGGATCTCCACCCATTTAATACTTCTCCCATCACTGCAAACTGTCCCAACACCTTCAGTGTTCACTGCACAGCCAGCTCTGCCTCAGAACCACCGCACACCTTATCTTTCCTTCTAAACCCAGACTAAAGCACATCTTTTCCTGTTTCTCATCTGTACATTAACAGTTTGGAGACAGGAGATTACCGTGCTGATGCATCACCAGCACTGACAAAGTGCCCACAGGCCTTTGACTAAGAAATCTGTCAACTTAATGTTCATCTCCTCTGTGTGACTCGACAGTTTGCCAAAGCAACAAAACTCTAATTATCTGCACTCAGAATAACAAGAGCAAATGCTTTTCTATAAAAAGACTAAAAGGAACTGTAATCAAGTCTGGTACACTCCTTGCATCTTCAAAGAGCTAATTAAAACTGAAATTAAAACACAAATAGTTTAAAATATTTTCAATTACATTCTTAGAAAATGCTAAACAAGACTAGTACATCAAAAGAAGGAAGTGATTAAGAACCTATTCTTAAAATAATTATTATTTTTAGTTCCCATGGGAGCAAAACACAAGTCCAGCTTGAGGTCATAAGTGAAACGACTTCAGCCTCAGTGGAGAGGAATCAGCATGAAACTGACAACAATATTTAGACACTATTCCAAATTCCAAAGTCAATGGACAGTCAATTACTTTGAACAACACTGTGACTGAGAGCAGCTGTCTAACTGAAAGCAGGCTTCAGATTTTAAAGCAGCAAAACAACAAGAAAAAAACCCAAACAACTGGAGACACCATCTGGCTGCTGCTCCTGCCAGTTCTGTAAGACCACGCCAACTCCTAGAGCAAATGTGGAGCAACTTCCCAACAGGTCACTGTGTACCTGCAGTACAACCCAACAGCACACCCCTGGTCCTGACCCCCTCTCCAACAGCTGCTGTAGCTCTGCAGGGATGCAGGGTTCCAACCAGGGGAACAGGAGAACATCCCAAGGGAGAACAGGACCCAACAGGGCACGGTACAAGCCAGGACAGCTGCACCCACAGCATGTGGGAATGCTGGTGCTGCACAGAGGGTGCTTAAGCTGAGGAACACAAGGAGCCAGGCTCGAGGGTGCATCCTGCAGGGAATGCTGCCGCCAGAAGCTCAGCTCATGTAAGCAATGCTGGAGAAAGAGGTGACTTTCATGTTCTCCTCGCTATCACACACAGCATATCAAAGCAGCTGAAAGCCATCTGACAGGTAACTAGCAATGCATTCCAGCAGCTCAGCTCAGTCTCCCATGTAGAAATCTCCACCTCCTGAGTCCAAACTCCCTCATCAAGTGATTTGATCACAGCAAACCAGCCAAAAGAGCTGGAAATCCCCTTGGACGCAGTTGCCCCAGAGTGCTTCAGAGGAGCTGCAGGGCTGTCACAGGAGAGGCTGCAGCCACCTAAGGCTGCCACTTCCATTTGCTGCAACTTTCACCTACAAGTCCTGGATACACCAAGAGAGGCTGGAGTCCAGTCCCAGGTTTTTTTTACATGCTGTTTCCCAGCTCAGAAACCTCCTCAGGCAACTGGGATCCAAGCAAGCAGACAGGTAACACAGCACTGATCTCTCACAGCTCTCCATTTGTAAAACGCCAGTGAAAGCAGCTGTGTTTTAAAACAATTAGATACCTTCAAACATCACAAAATTTGCAACAAAGAAACAGATATCCACTGTGAGAGTGTGACCTAATTCCCTTCAACACCTTTGATTTCTATTTTTTTCTTCAATCAACTGAAATGTAATTAGGGAGCAGGTTGGTATTCTAACAGTACCCTGACAGTACCCACAGTATTACAAGCAAATTTTTGCCTCTGAGAATCTCATCATTTCGTTCTAGGTTAATAACACTCAGTTAATGATCTTGCAGGATATTTTAGTGATGCTTTTGATTCAGTAGAGACAAGGCAAAAGGGTTACCTTCTTTCTTAACAGATACATGTGAGATGCCATTCAATGCTGCAAAATTTAAACCAGTAGCTCTCCCTAGCACTGAAACAACATTCAATTAATAAACTCAATGAGAAACTCCTTCCAACATCTGTAGAAGCACAATCAAGCTCTGAGATGACTCACAACAGAAGAATCCCCTGTTCTCCTCCCTTAATCAGAGGATTTTAAGATGGACTTCAGTCAGCATAAAACCACATGACACAAGCACCCTCCGGATTTGGGCAGAAAGGGACACTTATCTGTATGCAAACCTAGAAGAAATTTGGGGATTCTTCATTAATTATTGGCATTAAGAAACACCAGCATTTTAGGAAACTGTTTTCTACAAAGAGCACTGAAGGGGCAGAGAAGCAGACTTTAAAATATTAAGATAAATTCCATATATCCTCCACTTAACAGGTGGTTCAAATACACATCGATTAAATGGAAACTATATGGTATAGTACAGCACAACTTCTGGGTTTTACACAGCTCAAATGCTTTATTCAGCTGTTTCTGATTCAACTTGCAGTTGCCCAGTTTTTACCTCCCTCAGAAATGCTCATAACAGTACCACAGCCTTATGTTTAAATCCTTCTCTAACAGAAGGCAATAGGAAAGATTTTGCTGTAAACATCAGCCTGAAAAATCCCCTTTTCCCCTTCAGAAAAATCCAAGTTCATTCTCCACACCATGAGTTTAAAAGTTGCTGAGCAGAAATTCCAGCTGGGAAGTGATCTTGGGATTGTAGTGAACTAAATGCTACACCAAGTAAGAAACCTTTAAAATACCCTCTGAGGGTGGAATGCAGGATCTGCTCCTTAAAATAAGAGCGAATTACATGCCCACGGCTACAAAGTGTGCGAGTGACAGTGCTAGAAGTAGGACATGAATTGCAGGGACAAGGAAAATCTCTGGCTACATTTGGCTCCCTAGCTCAGGAGGTGTTATTTTTTCTCTTGCACTCAGAGAGCACCTGGCCAAGATCTATCGTACATGGAATTTAAACACAAACCTCCAAGCGCTGTGGTTTAGATTCCACAGGCCTGTCCTGCTGCCCAAGTATGTACTCCCAGCCAGCCCAGGAGATAGGCTGGAAAGCAGCTACTGTGTGTCTGCAGGAATCACTTCTACAGACCACTGGAGTCTAGCGTGCTATGGCTGTAAACAAATTATTTTGGTTTCCAATCTGAATTTTGTCAATTCAGTCTACGGGAACAAGCTACAGAAAAGTCCTGTGTTTTCCTGTTTAGGTAACGGATTCCCACTGCCCTTGTGCTAAAACAACTCTTTTTTTGCCTTATTAGCTCCAGCCTCAAAACCCACTTCCTCTGTGCCTTCCCCCAGTTCCTTCCTGTACGTGATCACGCAATTTTTTGAGGTAGGGTAAGAATTTTACTTTTATTACAAGTAATGGCAATAAGGCTCTTAATTTAAGTAACAGGACAAAAATCTGCTTTGGTAGTACAGTAGCTAAACAGATTAGCTTTTCCAGCAACAAAGAAAAGGAACTTTCTGGCTCCTCCCCAGCATTTTTTTTCGAAGGCGTGGTTTTAGTTTGTTTTTTAATCTCCAATCTGTTTTGTTGGGGAGTTGGGCCTGTCAGCTCAGCTCTCCAAGAGCCAAAACTAACAGTATTTCCCCAAACAAAGGTTCATTCAGAGAATCAGATTATATGCATTGTGTGTTGGAGCAAAGGGGCATGCAAGAGAAACCAAAACATTTCTACACGGCGTGAATGTGTGTAGGACTGGCGAGGAGACCACGTTTTAGCATCTTACTATTCCTGCCTACAATGTTAATCCCAGCTGCAGCCTGAGGATACTAATCCCAGACAGAGCTCATTTTAAAAGCCAGATTTAGGGCAGGTCATTTGCTTGGTTACCTGGTCCATCCTCCTTACCTGAAATCCTCCCGCAGTAGCAAGCTCAGCGTTGTGGAGGGATGTTCTATTCCCCACGGACCACAAAGACAGCAGGGAGCTTTGTGCTGAAGTTACATCAAACATTTTAAAACAACCAAAACGTCCCCTCACTATTTGATTTATCTCCTTTTAAAAATAATACTTCCATCTTGAAGACAGAGATACTGGATCAGAAAAATATTTTTCCTCTGTCATGAGCATTATCTATTAAGAAGTGTTAGAAAAATAAAAATGAAGATCAAATTTAGCCACTGGCAAATTGGAATTGCAACACCTGCCAAGGAACACGTTATCTGGACTGATTTCACGCAGGCATGCTCAGGTATGCACCTCCCTCAAGTGGAACAGGAAAGTGAAAGGTCAGCTGTGTGCCAGAAGCAAATACTCCTGCCCCAACAAATCCACAAGAAACTTTGATTTTTTTCTATTATAAATTCAACGCTATTTTAAGCTTGGAAATTTAACTTAATTTGCATAAATGCAAGTTTGCTGTGCCTGGGCTCTTCCTCTGATAACCTTGTCTACGTCAGACTCAGGAATGACCAGGCAGGTGTTGTGCCAAGGCAGCCTCCACAGGGAGAGCTGAAAAACTCACGTTTTGAGAGCATTATCACACCTACCTGACAGCTTTTCATACCACCATCATTGTGTCAACCAGGGAAGGGAGCCTCATGCTGCAGTTTTAGCCAAACACAACATGGACAAGGTCAGCTTGTGCAGGGGGAGGCTGCACACACAACCTGCAGCTGGGAGACCACTGAGAAATGCCTTCGCCAGATGCAGGTTTCATGCAGGTTATGAAAGGGTGAAAAGAGCACTGGGCAAACATGAAGAACAGTACAAATATCAAAGAGACTTGAAGGCTATAGTGTCCTTCAGCCAGTGGTTATTTAAAGACTCAGAATACTTAGACAGTTTCTCATTTCCAGTCAGAAATCAAAGGATATTTCTAGAAATGTTCCTGCTTTTCAGATACTTGTCCAACAGTGGCTCACTTTAGTACAGAACTGGAACAGCAAGAAAAGAAAAAAGCTTAAGTAATGTCATTAATATGTCAGCCAAAAGGCTGAGAAAATGGGCCTTACCATCACATCTCTCACCACTGACCCTCCCAAAACCTCTCCCTGATCCCTGCTGTCCTTAACTTTGCCCCTTTATAAAAGTCACATACTTTGTAGCTTTATAAACATTAACATTTTATAAAATGCCACACACTTCCACTGTCAAAAATCAGGACCTTCTTAAACATCTACCAGAAACCTCATCATGGAAAAAGAGGCTGACACAGAAGTGACACAGTGCTCTGAGATCCAGGCTCAGAGGCGAATCCCACCCCTTTCATTGCCTAAATCTGAAATGCCATGATGGAGAGCTGCTGCCCATGGGCACAAAGTGTGTCAGTGGCAAAGCAAGGACAGAACACCAGCCAAACATATCCTGGCCACACACCCCACACTAGAAATGCTTCCAGCAAGAGTAAGCTTTAGCAAGGATTAGGTTTACATTTTTCACATCAGATCAGTACGTTTGGTTTTCGTTCTTTGTCAATACATTTGGTTTTCCTTGTTTTTGAAGTGATTCCTGTGCTCTCATGCACGGTGGAAAGAAGTGACATTTTTAGAGCTGCTTCAGTATAAAGGGAAGTGATCCTACTTACTTCAATGTCTTCAAATTTTCCACTTCTTCCTAAGACTTGATTTCTGCCACTGGCTTTTCATCAAACTTCTCAGAATCACAATATTCACTACAAAGAGCTGTTTCCCAATACAGATGATCAGGAACTGATAGGGTTTTGTAGTACACCTCCATTTTCATTTAAAAGGATGGCTGTTGGTGAGGACCCTGTTGTATGGAGAGCTATAAATGCGTCAGGATCTTTTTGAACATTAAGGCCCCAGCCTAGATTAATGAACTGATCAAGATGTGATGATCTGGGACTTAAAAGATTTTTCATACACAGAGCTTCTGAAAAACCCAAACAAACCCTATCAGCATGGCAGATCAGCCCAGCTCTCTGAGCAGCACACACACATACCACCAGAGCCCAGAGCTGTTTACCATGCTCGAGAAACACGAAACCAACACTTCTGGTGCAGAGGATACTGTAACATTCTCTGAACAACATTACAAGCCTATAAATATACTGCAAAACTTCAGGGATCTTATTCTGAAAGTGCCTTAAGGGTTTGCAAAAGCAGAGATGCTCCCCCAGCTCTCCCCTTGTGATACAAAGCTTTCATCCCAGCTGTCTGCAGCCAGCTCCCTGCAGCTTGAAAAACACCAGGCTGATTCCCAAATTCAGTTATTACAGACTCAAGACTGCAACAACACACACAGTTTATTCAAAGTTTACATAAAAGCTGAACCAGAAACTACAGAAGAGACAGAAGCAGGCAAAAGGCACCATTGTGTTACTACTGAAACTACTCAAAGATCAATCAAAATCCCATAGAAAGATGATGCAGGGAGAAAACTCCTTCCAGAATTAACATAAAACAGCCTGGAATGTGGAGAGGGAAAAAAAAAACAACAAAAGCCTCTAAAAGGTCATACACAACTCACTGGAAAAGTCTCCACTCAGAGCTTTCTCGGATCTATGTGCAAACAAGTGCTTTGGCCATGCTTCACCAAAATCAGCCTTCAATTCATGGTGAACATCCCATGGCCCTGTGCATGGTCCTGTCATGGAGGCAGCCACGCCTCAAACACAGCAGTGAAATTCCCCAGGATCCACCCATCCAAGACCACAGACTCCCAGAAAGGGACATTTAGAGAACACAGACTGGAAAACAAACTTTCACTTCTGGGTCACCAGTCAAACGGGAGCTGTGAAGATTTGTCTGCTGCAATGCAGGAAAGGCTGTGTGAGTGAGCCTTCCTTAATTAATTGGGACACGGGGCTGGCAGGAAAGCAGCTAATGCTCATGCCACATAATCCTCACCACGCTCTTCCCAGATGGCTCTCGTGGCCTGTCTAGGATTGGACAGGCCAAGGGCAGTGCCAGGTTCCCACACACAGATGGAGAGATCATCCCTGTCCTTAGTGGCTCCAGTCTCACTGAATTGTTGGATCTGTGACTTTATAATGATGACGGTTATGGTAACTCTGCACAGCACAGGGCACTGATGAATGTTTCATAGCAGTTAACTTCATAAAGCGATATTTAACCTTACTATATGTGGTGAGCGTCAGAGAAAGACCTTGTTTTACTGCATCATACCCTTTAAAGTCATTCCTTTGCTCCCAGTAACCACCATGACTAAATATCAAGCAGCAAAATAGTTCAGAAATTCTCATACCATTCACCTGTGCACCAGCTAAAAGCTGGACAGACTTTCTAATGGACTGAGATCGTTCATGTCCCAAAGCAAGTGGTGACTTCACAGTAAAACACGTGACAGTATCAGCACTTTCACAAGCAAAACAACAACAAATTTACTAAACGACCCTCACTCAAGTCTTTTCTTTGAACCGTGTTCTTCCTATGTGCCAAAATCACAAAAAAACAGCCTCAACCTTCATTCTGTAGAGTCCTGTCCTGGGGACATGACAGTCCCTTGGGAATGCTCACGTGAAAGGTGAATAACACTTTTTACATGTTTATTGCTTTGGAGAGAAGCAACCTCTCTTAAATTTCCTAGGATTTGTCTCCCCATTTCCAAAAGCCTGCTACATCCACCCAGCCTATAATCACCACATGCCAAGCTCAGACACCAAGCCTACTAATGTGCTAATAAAAACTGCTAATAAAAGTTTTAGTCTCCTTAAGCTCTACTAAGATTTTTACTGGAGATTTGAGGGCTCTACTTGTATGACTGGATTCTAAAAACAGATGGGATCCACGCCGAGTTCCTAAACAACAGCCTTCACAGACCAAAATTTTATTAGAAACAGTAATGAATTAACTTTTATTGCAGAATTCTATGCATCTACTTGCAGAGCTAAGCTGTGCTCTTCAGTAACATTTGCTGATTTGATAAAGTAAGTAAGTGCAATTTAATCCCATGGTTTCCATTGAGGGTTAACAATTTCACACAGCATGAGAGACAGACCAGGACTTAGGAATGCCTCTGGTTCCCTTTGGGTTTGATTGCAGATTACCCCTCTGAACAGGAGGAATGACTCAGATCACAGCATCATTCCAGTCACAAACATACTGGCTCTGTGCTTTCACAAGACCATGGAATACCCAGCACCTCCAGGCAGCCTGTGAGGGAAGGCAGCAGCACAGAACGGGGCTGCTACCACAGAGAGCAGCCACAGCCACACACTCTGGCCTTATCTGCAGCTTCCAGAGACCAAATGCTGCCTGGAATTTTTTCCCAGCTGATACTAAAACACTGTGTAGCTCACTCCAGCACTTGGCACCTGCTTAGGAAGAGCTGTAAGAACACCCACCCAGGGTGCCACAGGTCCAGCCTTCCCCATGCTCAGTCCCAGCAGTGGGTGAGCAGGTGCTTGGGGAAGGGCCAGAACAGGACAAGCTTGTCCCTATGGTGTTCCTGCCAGCTCCCAACAACCAGCCCCTCTCAGCTCTAAAGGAAAATTATATTAGCAAGTATATTAACTCACTCCCTAGAAGAGAACTGGAAGAACTACACGGGTTCTCTTTTTGCTGTTTATAGACACTTTCCCCCCCAGCTGAGTATGTATATTGATTTGGCAGGTCTCTGCTTTGAAAAGGGAGGGATAATGACATTTTTAGTAGAGAACAGCCACTATGGTGACTACTGCAACAGCTTGGATGCCTCGGCTTTTGGATATATTGCTTTGGTTTCCCATTTATTTCACAATCTCTGTTTCTATTTTCAACAGGTTTTAGGTGTCAAACATGGTTGTTAATAATTACCTGACGTGAGTAACAGTTTCCTCCTTGAGAATATTTGTATTCCTGATCAAGTCAGTTCTCCCATCCCAACACTAGGTTCATTTGGAGTAAGCTGACGACATGCAAAGAGCTTCTCTGGCTCTGTAACGGATCTAAATATTTCACAACCATATCCAAATCCTTTGACTTAGTCCTTCCTTTCTAGAAGTTTCATATCCTCTAACCCAGAAGTCATTTTTGTATGTGTTCCCAGGTGGCAAACCTGCTCCCCCCTCTACAACCCCTGCACTCAATTTTCTTCCTCAGAAGCCATGTTTTAAAGAGCAAAAGCAAGTAGGTCATTTCTTTCACTGCTTCACACTTTCCCATATCTGGCACACCACCAGCACATTTTCTATCTAAGTTCCCTCAACCTCCATCCTGCAGGAACAGATGTTTAGCAAGCAAACAGAAAGCTGGACTGAGCGGTGCAGATAGCAATATGCAGGAGTTTGTACAGGGAAACAGTGATACATTCTTTGGACACTGTACAGGACGAGCTAACATGAGAAGCATGACACGTAACATCCAGACCTTGGTGTGCTGCTAACAGACAAGCACATTTCAGAGCTCATTCCTGAATGCACAACACAGCTTAGCAGGACCAGGACTTCGCTGTGTTGCCTCTCACTCAAATACTGGGAGTTCTCCTGATGTACAGATGTCAATGCAATATTATTAACAGAGCTTGACTAGCCATGTCTAAGCTTACTCAGATTACAGCTTCTATATAAACATACAGAAATTCATCAGGATGAGCAGAGACTGACCATCCAAGAACAAAACAAATGATATCATTCTTTGCTCTGGAAAATGTGGCAGCAGATAATACCCATATCACAAGACTGGCAGATCAGGAATGCAACAACATCTTCCATTGCCCTCTTCCTGTTTGGCACTTCCTCTCTAACAGCTGCCAGACCCACAAGCTCAGGTATTTCCTTTCTACCTTTTTAAGTTTTCCTTTTTATGTGCATGCCTTTCTTTTTTTACCTTGATCACTTCTGCCTCCAAAGTAATGGCTTTCAACAACTAACACAGGCTAAATCAAGTGTCACACCACAGCACCAAAAGCAAAAGTCTGCATGATAAAAAGATAATCATGAGTAGTCATGGACTTGAAAGAAGAATCACAAAGACCTGAGAAGCTCTTCCACAATTCTTGCTCCATTTGGTCTCTGTCTCTTTGTGAATGGTCTAGACATTGAGGATAAATAGAATACAGATTTAAGAGCAGTGTAAAATCTGGACGAAAGATGCAGCAAGAAGAATTGAGCAGAACAGCCTGTGATGGCTCACATTCACATCAACATACTAAATGCTGTGGGCCTGAGTTATTTTTAGGTCTGTTGTGAAACCCCACATTCCAGCTGCTCCAAAGATACACCAGCACTACCACACAGGCCTGGACTCTGTATCATCAGCCTGGCTGGCTGGAGTGAGTCTAACCCTTGCCCTACATTAGAATTTTGGCGCCAAGGCAACCAAGTCCCTGGCACAGACAGGGTGATGTGGACAAGAAAAGTGCTTTGGACAACAAGCTCATGTGGGCTGGGGAAGGGTTTGGCTGTTGGATACAGAAGTCACTGAGTTGCTGCAGCCTGGCCAGAGGTCTCCCAGCCATGATGGCCAAGGTCACTTCAGGCCAGGATTTCGAGTAAACATCCCATGCTAGAGAGTTCCGAAAACAATGAATTTGGCAGATTCCAGAAGCGAAGCCTCCTTCGTGCCTCTGCAATGTTTGCTTGAACCTCGTTATGCAGACATGTCCTCTCATAAAGAACAACCCTGCTGATCTCTGAGGAGTAACAGGCTCCACTGCTGGAAGGAGCAGTAAAAAGAAAAGACCTCATCCTGCTTGCTGCAGATCTGTTCTAGGCAGCAGTACAAGCTGCAACACAAACTCCTCAGGACAAAACACTTGCACACCTTTCTTCCTTCGCTCCCTCCACCTGGCAGGACACAGGACCAAGGTCCTGCACTCACCACAGTGATCCTAATGACACTAAAGGCTCTGCTGTTCACACAAACACTCAACACAGACACCTCTGAGGACCCACAGCGGCAGGACTCTCAGAATACCAGGGCAGATGCAGCACAGGACAAGGCTGGGAGGAGCAAATACCCCTCACGGAGGGTTCAGGCCAGGTCACACTTGCAAGCTGCCACCTTCCCCCCAGATTTGCATGACCCAACTACAAACAATGCAGCTGCTATCTCATTTCCAAAACCAGTACCAGCAATCCTCTTTCTTAAGAAGAGCAAACCTATTACACAAGAGCAAGGTTATCTGGATCTTCTCCTTACCCCCTCAGTCACCCTTAAGGTTCCACTCTTCAATTCTTGTTTATTCACAAGCCAGCCCTACCACAAGTAAACCCCACTCAAAACCAGCAAAGATAAGACCACCCTTTATCTCCTGAGATGGAAGAAGCCCTTTCAAGCTCACACAGAAACAAAGCTGTAACAAGCATCAGACCCCTGTACTTGAATAAGGACAACTTTTCATAGACTAAGGGTGATCTCTCAACCATTCTTCCCCGTTCCTTCAGCTGAAAGCAGCCTCAGCGCTCCTATTTCTGCTCTGAACTCTCCCCGCCAAAATTCTGCTCTTCACTCCCCAAATGCATAGGGAAATATTGTTAATCTGCAATGAAAGAGAAGCACAAACACCACACAGGTACTCCACCCATAAAGATATCCTCTACTTGCTCTGGTGTGGTATAAACAAGCAATAAAGATACCCCTGGAAATCCAGAAATCTCCCACTATAATAAAAAAAAAAGAAAAAAAGAAAGCATTTATCTCTGTATGTAGGAAGACACTACCACCTATAAAATTAAGTAAGAAAAGGCATTAAATATAGCAAAGAATTCTGTATCCACTGCTTCCTTGCACTATACCATCAACTAAACTAGAAGTAGAGAGATGTAAAGGTCTCTAACTGTGCATTACTGTTGTAGATAATGTGCTGCAAACACAAAACCATGGATAAAAAGCTCTCTGACAAGTCATTAAAATTTTTCTGTGCTTTTCAGGAAAAGTGATCAATTCATTAAGCAGCACTGCTTAGCTACTTAAACAGCTGAACCCTTTACTCACATCATGGTAATCACCAACCATGCCATGGGTTATCTGTAGGTCAGGAGTATTCTGGCAAAACACACTAACATATCACTAATTGAAGTGAAGCAGATTCTTTCACTAATACCCTGCTACATGATAATCCAAGCAGTGCCCTGCAAGCCCTTTCCATCTGGCATGTCACCTTTTCTCTTACAGTCCCACAGGTGACAAAGCAGCCCTGAGAACCACTCCTAACACTGTGGGCTTAGTACCTACATATACCTTGCAAGTGGCCATGGTCTGGATAACCAGCCCAGGGAAGGAATCTTTTTCCTAGGCCTAGATGGCTTCCTATGGTCCTTTCCAATCCCATTTTCTATTATCCACTGATGTCACAGCTGGACAGCAAACTAAAAATATTAATCTTTCACAAAGGTAACTACTGCTGAGCTTGCTCTTAAGCAGCACTCAAGAATTTCCACACCTTAAGGCACAAAGTGCAATCTGCTTAACGGAGAGGGAACTGCAATTCCCCTGCAGCCATTCACACCACACAGAGGTATCAGCCAGGCTCTCCTTAACACTTGTTCCTCAGAGGCATTAAGGCTGGAGGAGACCTATAAGAGATCATCCCGTGTACGGGAATGGCAGGAAGTTAAAACACTATCCCCACCGAGTTCAAGCAAACTTCTGCTCAATCCAGCAGCAGATTTAACACAGGCAGGCGGAGTCCAGCAACTGCAGTGAATCGAGCCAAGGCAGGAAAAAAGTCAAGGAGCCCTCGTCATTTCTGCTTGCAGAGTAAAAAGTTCCCAAACAGGCAGGGTCCTCCTGCTGCCTGGAGTGGCACATTCAGCTCCTGAACAAACCTCTCTTGCAGAAAGGGGTCATGCCTCCAATGGCTATTAACCATTTGACAGCTCAGAGAAGCTCACACCATTTAGACTTCCAAGCCCAACAGAACAACAAAAAGGTTTTCCAGATTCTCCAGAAGGCTACTATCAGCAGCACACTCAGGAATCCAGAGTGATGCTCCAGAGATTAAAGGTTTTTTGGTGACTGCATGATGAGAGCAATGATGCCTCTCAGAACCAGAGTCAGGGCAGGGAGCAGGTGCTTCTCAGGCAGTTCAGTAAAGGCCAAGGGCATTCAGCAGAGCACTGCCTTCCAGAAGCATTACGATTGCCCTTCAGATATCAGCCTGGTTTTATTACCCTGTAATTTGTATCTGTAGGGTTCCTCATCCTTAGTAGCTTTTCTAAGGGAGGAGTCAGTAAGCTGCATACCTTCTTTATCATCCCCTCTGAAATCTTTCTTCCATTTGTCCTCTTTCCTTTATCAAGTTTGTAGCTGAAGTGTCATCTTTGACAGGGCTTCCTTTTAGACTCCTATGTCAGCTCACTTCTAAACTTCATGCCTTTCTTTCCCCCTTTCAAAAAGGCCAGCACACACATCTGGGGCTCTGAAGTGCTGAGACTGTTTTTGTCATTTTCAGAAGGGAGAAAGGGAGGAAAAAGCAGTAACTGATTTATCCAAGACCAACAGCCAAGAAACCAAGGGTTAGTGAAGAGCTTTGTGCTTGTGTGTCACAAAGTAAATACGCTGTGGCAAACGCACACCGGAACATTTCCCATGGCAGTGGCTGCTTTAATTACCAAGGGATAGCTACATTAACTATATCAGGAATGACACCAAGTCAGTGTGTTTTATGTTCAAAACCAATCAAAAATGATCTTTTAACTCCCATTTGAGCAAAAAATCAAAAATTATTTGAAAAGACCATGTTCAGAATTTCTGTTCTGATACTAAAACGATTAGAAGCAATTTCTGAAGAACCTTGCTTTTCCTAACCCTGTTTTTCAAGCCTTCCTGCTTCAGAAGCTGTGACAATAGTGTAACTCTAGCTTGCACTAAAAACAATCAGATTCAGGTTTTTCCATCACTGTCTGAAACACAAAGAACCAACTCTATTTTCTTTGGAGGCAACTGAAACAAGTACTTTTCCTAATCATCTTCATAATTGTTTTATGGACATGTTAAAGGTTTCCTTCCCAGAGCGAAAGGAAAATTGTATGAAAGCTGTAAAATATTTCTATAGCCATCAAAGAGTTTAGAAAGCTTGTCTTTTTCCTCAGAAGTAGCTTAGAAGTTTTGTCTTTAAAGAACTGTTTGTGCCAGTGATATTAAGATATCAAAGGGCAGATGAGGGAAACTGTAAATGCAATTAATTTCTGCATACAAAGAAAGGAAGTTGCAAGCATATAGCCTGTAGTCTGTTAATTAAAAATAAAACACCAGATTAAACCCAAACTGGTCCAGGTTTCTCAACTGATAAGGTTTTGTTGTTGCTGTTGTTCTGTTTTTAAAAGAGAACCCTTTCTCTCCAACAGCAAAAGGCAGCAGGACAGCATGAGAAGAGCCAAACCAGGAATTCCAGATCTCCTGCCCCCATCTTACTGCTTGATCATCCATGACTTCCACATCTGGGTCCATCCAGCTCATGCTCTCCTTTATCAGGCACACTCTTATCAAGCGATTCCTATCTAACTCTCCCATCACAGATCAAAGCATGGCGAATAAACATTGGACTTCCCTGACTCCAGCCACACCTTCCATCATCTACCCTTACTTTCCATATATTCTTCCCTTTCAATCCTATTTCTCCTGCCCTGAACAGGAGAACATTATAACATTCTCTTTTCTCCCCAACTCATCAGGATCATTCACCTCTGTCCTTTTTATCAGATCTCATCTAAATACAACTCCAACCTCTTTTCTTCTCGAGTCTCCACTACCATAAGAGACTTCCCTTTCCTTGCTGTCATTCCATCTACCCCTGCTGATGGATGTTTCCTCACTCACACGGGTTCAGTGAGTTTGTAAGCCAGGCTCAAACCCAACCAGTCAGCTGAGACATCCTTTGTTTGACTTGAATTTTGCACTGTCTTATTTTTTCTTCCCTGTGGCCTCTGTCAACACTGTCCGGCTCATTGTGTGGCTTTATCTTGGCCCTTCTAATTCACTCAATGCATTCCTCAAAGATCCCCATAATTTTACTCCACATCTCAGTGAGTTTCCAGCCTCATTCCTTGCCCCTTCAACTCTGCCTGCTTTACAACAAATCTCTGAGTACTCTTATTAGGGGAAAAATTCCACCCACCCATAACAACTTAAAAGAGTTCACGCTCTCCTTCAAGCCTGTCAAAATGCCTCTGACATCCCAGCAATGCCCAGCCTTCAGCTCAAAATGGCTACAAAGCTCCCTTTATTCCTCCCCACCCCTTCCCAGCTTGCAGCATCACTAGATACCCTTTTGTTTGATTAAGACTAATCATAGCTTAAGGACACACAGTCAGATAAGCAGCTGCTCAAGTGACTGAATATCAACTCTGCTTTCCAAAAGAATGGAAATTTTTTCCCCCACATGGGAAAGTAACAAACAAGAAAGGTTCAGTGACCTACTAAAGGGGTGTGTGGAAAAACATGAGTAAAGCCAAGACCTGAATTTTGGGTTTCTTGGCTTTGATTCCTCTTGCCACTCAGCAGAAAGAAATAAAAACAGGTACGGGGGGGAGAACTGAAAATCAATGTATTCATTTCTGTTGCCATTCAAAGCACATCATAACCACACAGCACAAAATCTTCACTAAAAATAATACCAAATCTCAAAGTTCAGCCAAATTTTTTCACACCACGCAAAAGTTCTTGAGTACTGGCAGTCAGAGGACAAACTAGTTCCCTCTTCCCTATTTCAGCAATCCATCAGAAATTATGATTATGAAATCCATGTTGTATTTAAGCCAGAAAACAACATCTGTTTATTGAGTAAAAACACAAGATGATAACTACAACAAAACATGTAGATTAAACGGTAAATCAAAATATTACAACAGTGTGCTTTTTTAATGAAAAATATGACTACCATGCCCCACACCTCAATATTAATACCCTGCACAACCAGGTCCACAGAAACCAGCCTGCACAGACACCAAAATAGCCAGGAGCAAAACAAACAAAGTTGTCCCTATATCTAAACCTCTGCCTACAGAATTTGTCTGTTCTTCCTGTAGTCATTTGTAGCCCTGAAGACACCAAAACCTTGGTTTGAACCAAGGCGTTCTCACACTACCACTACTCAATGTTTACTTTGGCAAAGAAATGTGTCATTGAGACAAGAACAGCTCAGCAACCTTTCTGCAAACCATCCTGAGGTTCAAGGTTGTCAAGGAGGAATTTCAAAGTGCATCTTACACAGAGATTAAAAGGTTGTGACTATATCAAGCACCTGACATAAGCAGGGTAAGAGGCTCAGTACCAATGTTCTGATTCATACAGCATCCTTGCTTTGAAGTGACCCATACTATGGTTAAAAAACACTTTATAACAGCAACTCTGCTCAAGTTTGGCTAAATTCAGAGGGTGAATATAGGTGTTTTTATCAGAGTAGTCTCTACAAGCAGCATGTGAAATATGTAACTAAATTCTGGAAGTTTTTAATCTCCAAGTGCTATCAGCACTGCTGAGAACTTCCCCAAACACATGCTGCACTAACAAAGAATGCGTGGCAAAGGTGCTCTGGAAACAAGCTGACCCCTAATGTCAGTCCACTGAGGAAGGGAATATTTTTGGCTTACATCTACATGAAGTGAAGGAGTCATATTGCTAAAGAGGAGAGATGAAATCTAGAAATGACCTGGCAAGCTGTTCACAAGACAGCCTTTGTCCCAGTTCCCAGACCCCACTCTCCTGCTTTGTGCAGCTTTAGCAAGCAGGATCCAGAGGGTTTTGGACAAACGTCTCATGCCCACATTAACACTCTGACCTCAAGCACAACACCTGGCATGTTCCTTAAGCTCTTATTAAGAGGTGAGAGAACTCTGAGGCTACTTAAGAATAAATGAGCCCACAAAGTCATCTTCATCTACGCTACCATGCCCAACGCTAAGATGGGCAATGACTGACATAATAATATATAATAGTTTAAAAAGAACATCACCCAGTGAGTAGTATCATTAATAATTCCTACAATAAAGCTTGTGCTTTGTTTACACAATGTACATGACCACACACATCTGAGGAGCCCATTCGCTCCACTGCAGGATTGTCTCCCCAGCACTGCACAAGAAGGGAACCTTCGCACACAGAATTAATTATTTATATGGTCTCAGAGCCTCATCAACTTCTTATTTCTTCACAGGGTGTGTAGACAACACACTGGCTGAGTGTAATGGAAATCTGCACTGTCATTTATCCATTTTACACCCAGAGAAAATAAAGAATAGTTTTAAATCTACTTTTTCCGGGAGTAATACACTGTATTTCCTACTCCCTGCAATAATTACGTTAGTCATTTTAGCAGGATTTACCTCTCTGTACTAGAGATAAACGAGCACAAGGTCACTGATGCCCAATATGCATTTTTCAGAGCTCCACAAGCAGTTCAGAAAAGTTCCTATTTCAGGTTTTGAACCTTAAAATATGCACCACTCTTCCCAAAGCAGAGCTTTCCACAGGGAAGTCCAATGTCCCATATTCCAGACTGTCAGGGCAACAAATGGTTTACAGTGCCCTTTTGTAAAGCACAATTTTTCACCTCACAGAAGTCTTCAGCCTGCATTCTACATGGAGCTGAACATGATTCTTCTGCTGGAGACAAGAAGTCTCCAAAACAAAGAGAAAAAATTCTTCTGACCCAATCTCAGGGAAAAAAAACCTTTATGATATGCTGTTGTTGGAACATTTCTGAATACAGTTCAGCTTTGGGAAGCTATTTCTGGGTAATGTAATTATTTGGCTAATGGTAAAGTTATTAGAGGGCTTTACTAAATTAAATATCAAGATGGCATAACATTTTACTTAATTCTGCATATTGTAGGTCATGTAACCAGGAGCACAGTTTCTCATTAGAGTGAGCAATGTCAAAGGTCTTTCTCTTTTTGAGAAGCACATTTTTTAAGACCTTTTTGACTTTAAAGTGGCCTGCCTGCAACAGGTCAGTTCTAGCTACCTATATGTCAAGGTCTGCAAGGTCACATTGGTTTAAAGAGCTGAGATGAAGGGGCTAAAAGGGGAAAACCAATGTTTTTTTACCTCTGTCAGTGTGATACCGCTCCCACAATCAATCTCATCAGAAAAACGGGCGACATTTAGATAAAGTACAGCCCGCGTGACACCTGTTGTAAACCCCACTGGTTATAAGTCACTTATTAATTTAAAAAATTGCTTTAATCTTCTCACTGTACAGGGGAGTATGATATAGGCATATTTCTCCCTCTGGAATGGCTTATCTGACATGAGACTTTTCAAGCTGTGCAACTGGATATGTGACTGAAACAGCTGTGATGAAAATTAGAATCATGTTGGTTTGTACTGCTCAAAGGCATGAGGGAATCACTTCCCTGGTGTTCAGAAATAACTTTTCTTATCATAAAGAGTTTGACCGTTAACAGCACAAAGCCAAACTCAAAAAAACATTTACAGCACCATTAAAAGAGCCCAGGTTACACCACAAATCCGTGATCCAGCATAAATTTGGTCACTTCCAAACAAACCACCCGAGGTAATGACCCAGGTAATGACCCAGGTAATCTATAAAAACTTTTCTTTCTAGTCCATCGGCAAAGCTAATGGATACCACACATTCTACTGCTTTTCTTTAAGAGTTTAAACTCTGAAATACCAGCAATGAGCATCACGTGTAAATAAATATTGCACAGGGAGCTCCATTACTGCAGCTTCCTTGGGTTTGTGTTTAACACGGCTGCATCGCCCAGCTCTGCAGTCAGCTTATGCCCCCACAAAACAAAAACCACACGTCTTCACCTTTGTGTTACAGTTTTTGGTGCTGGCTTCCACACCCCCAGCTCTTTTCTAGAGTGAATTTCTGTCCAGCAAAATGGCAGGGAAAACATTAACATAGAAATTGCGTGTTTTGTCAGTGCTGGATCTGACAGACAATAATGAGACAAGCACATCTGAGGCAACAGCCACAAAAACATCCCCATAAACCAGCCAAGATCAAATCCAACCTGAGGAGGATGTGGACAGAGAGACCTACAACCTACAGGCTCAATCATTTGTTAAAAAGAGATCATTTCTCATCTCATAGCCACATTCATCACCTCAAATCAGACTTTCCAGAATTACTTTAATCCTCTTTAGATCCAAGTTTACAGTTGGTTTGTTTGGCAGATGTAGGAAATGTATCCCAAAGCTGCTGACTAAGCAGGCTGAATTCGGGCAGGATGCTTCAGGGCTGCAACTCAGCAAACCCTAAGCTACCCAAGGACAGAAGCATTAAGAATGTGCTTTTCTTTGGCAGCCTCCAAGAAGATATTTTCTTGCACCTTGCCTCATGCTATCACCAGCAACCAGGATAATTTTTTTTTCTGAAATAAATTTGGTGCTCAATTTATTCACCTACATCAGAGCTCAGTACTGTCAGTAAGTGTAACAGCATTATTCCTTTGCACTAGACGTGATCCTCAGTTTCAAGAATCCCAAGGACACGCTAGTGGAAGCACAAAATAAAATAAAGGTGAGAGAGGCCAAGGAGCAGATGCACACGAGCAGTCCAGCTCCATCCTTCATAATACCTGTGGTTCCTTTGCCAGTTCCTCCCAGCTTGCACAATAAAGGCAGATTGATTAATTTTTAGTGAAGGCTTACATTTTTATTTCTTTTGTAAGTGCAAAGTATTTACGTCCACTGTTGCACACACCTTATCTGAGGTTCGGTCTCTCTTCAGTAACTAATAACATGCTTGGCCAATATTATCAAAATTTTAAGATTAATTTACATTACATCTTCTGGCTACTGTAGAGAACAGATAGTTCTTCTATTGTTTCTTCTTCATTGAGCAATATTTAAATAGAGGAATTTGGGGTGGGCAAAGTTAATTTTCTTTTAGCGAGCTAATGTGGTTCCTACAGATGAAAATAAATATTTCTGTTGATATGCCAAGAGGCATTTTCCATCAGCCCTTTTAATCAACTTCCAAAATACGCTCAGCAGAGAACATCAGATTGGATCCGGTTTCTGCTATATCACACTGAACAAAAGACTCGAGCAGACACACATCGTTCCAAAACACTTCTATTCCACAGCTCTGCCTCCATTTTGGATGACAGACAAAGGGGATAAATGTGAATATATCGCCTCATTGAAAAGATGAAAAGCACAACTGAAGTCTGAGCAAAAGGTGCAGATCAACCCAGGAAGTGCTGCTGCCAGCTGCAGCCACCACAGGAACAAAGGAAACAGCGACAGAGCCCGCTTGCTTGACTTTGTTATAAAAATAAAATTTGGGGAGGGGAAGAAGGAAATTTGGCTGGGTTTCACGTCGAGCGGGGCACTTTGCCCTTTAAGGGTTTCTGTTTAGCACTAGAGGCTTCCACTCGCTCCCAGCCTGGCCGCGGGATGCTGAGGGTTTCCAGCGGCACCAGCAGCCAGCCGGGGCGAGCGGGACCCCATCCCTCAGCCCTCACGACGAGGGGGCAGCGACAGCCCCCCCCCCCCCTACCCCGAGCCTCAGGCCTGCGGAAAAGCACCCGCCAGGATCCCCAAGTTCGCTGAAAACAAAAGCGGCACCGAAACCTCGCGTGTGGGTCGGGTCGGGTCGGGCCGGGCCGGGGGGGTCCCCGCTCGGCCTCGCCCCCGCCTCTCACACGGCCCCGGGGCCACGGCGCGTTCCCCCCGCCCAGCCCGGCCGGGGCTTTCCCCGCGGCCGGGACTCGCTCCCGGGGCCGCTCGGCCCCCGGCGGTACCTGTAGGCCAGGGACATGCACTCGAAGAGCTTCGTGAGGGACGCGTCGATGCTGAGGCGGCCGCCGGCGCCGCCGCCGCCGCGGGCCGCCCCGAACTGGTAGGTCTGGCAGGTCTGCTCGTTGACCGTGTCGAAGTCGTAGCCCTTCTTGGGCGGGTGCTCACTGTGAGGCGACGAGACCATGAAGTGCCCCGAGTGGATGATCTGTGGGCCCGGGGGCTGCCCCCGCCGCGGCCCGCACCGCCGCCCCCCGCCCGGCGACGCTCCGCCATCGTCCGTGTCCGACGAGTCCTCGTCGGGCTCCGTGCGGGGGGACAGCGGCCCCGCCGCCCCGAGCAGCCGCGCCGGCCGCATGAACACGTCGGCGGCCATGGCCCCGCTGCCGCCGCGGCCGAGCCCGCGCCCGCTCTGCGCCGCCACCGCCCCGCTCCGCCCCGCGCCGGCCCCCGCCGCGCTTAAAGGAGACGGAGCGGCCCCGCCGCCGCCCTGCCCCCGTCAGCAGCGCGGCACCGGGCTGGGGGGGAGCGGGGCACACCCCGAGCGTCCACCCCAAGGAAAAAAAAAAGGGGAAGGCATTACTGCTGCCCTCTGCCAGGAATGCCCGCCTACTCCTTCTGAGGATAGCTGATTCAAATGATCCAGCGGGGACTTCCATCCAGCAGGAATTTTTTTTTTTTTTTAAACCAAACTGAAACACAAGAAGTTTCACCTCAACATGAGGAAGAACTCCTTTACGTTGAGAGTGGCAGAGCACAGTTCTCCCTCTCTGGAGACTTTGCAAACACACCTGGATGCGTTCCTGTGTCACCTGCTCCAGGTGACCCTGCCTGGGCAGGAGGGTTGGACTGAGTGATCTCCAGAGGTCCCTTCCAGCCCTAACCATTATGGACAACATCCCTGTACTTAAGGCACTGTGAGGAACACGAGATGTAGAGGATAGCCCAGAAACGGCTGAAGAATGTTGGGAGCAATTGCCCTAGAAATACTTTAACTGTCTTTAATACACTAAATTGCTTATTATTTTCCAGAAGCAGTCTGCAAGAAGCCAGAGAAGCTGGAAACCTGCAGTCACAGAGACATCAGGACATGGAGCTTCTGCTGCCCAGGCTGGTGGCTCACACCTAACCCAGTACCTGCTCAGTGCCACGTGAAAAGGAACCACAATTGTTCCAGGGGAAGTCAAGATCGGATTTCATCCTTCTCAAAAGCATAAAGGAAGCAATGGATCCTGCAGGTGAACATAAAAGCATGGCAATAGGGCCGGTGTGGCAAGAGAGCATCATCCTACATGCATGTATGTATGTGTACACAAAGTCAAGAGAAAAGATCTCAAACTTGCCCTGTAGTGCAACCCTCTGTGACCAGGAGAGCAGTCAGATCCTAGGATGCACATTCCAAAGCATTTATACTAATTGCATATATTATTTCAGTTCTAGGACCTCACACTTAAAATGAAAAAAACCAGGCTCTTCTACATAGCCACCCTCAGGAGGGAAAAAGCTTCCAAACATTAAATAGCCACATGCTTCTTTTTCTGGTGTGTTAAACCAGAAATAAGATGAAGGGAGACATAAGAGATTGAGAGCAAGTGTTGGGCGAGGAGAGGCATCCCCGCAATATCCCAATTACGCCCATGCAATGATCTGACATTCCCCATTAGCATGGAATCAAGGCTGATCCCTGTGTTTAGGGGAGGAGTGGTAGGTCAAACACTTCCCCACATACGAAAGCAACAGTAAGGAATGATCACATCATGTGAGAGCCGTCTCAGATCTTTAAAAACCAAAACTAGCATTTAGCTCTTAGTCAGCATCACATATGACTCAAATTCTGAAGAAAAGGCCCTTCATATTTAGCTTCAAAGCTGGTTATTGCTACTTTGTATTAACAGCTGCTTTAAAAAAAGAAAAATAAAGTGCTGCCTGTCAGCAAGGCATTCTGAGAATATTTTAAGTACAAAAAAATTAAAACATTTCAAAATAACATTCTCAGTTTAACAATACCTATTAAAAGTCTCCCATGTAGTTTATTAAGAACTAAACCTGAACTAAAAAAATCACATCAGTAGCAGCACTGTAAAAAGTACTTCCATGACAACAGCCTGTACACTGACCTCACTAAACTCTAAGCAAGCCACACGTTTCCTCCTGTAGGAAAAGAGGGGTGACTTGTTAAAATAAAGTCATTAGGTAGCAGTGCAATTTTCTAGGAAGTTAGGAATACACCATCTTTTAAAGAAAGGGCAGCAGCCTTAAGCTACAACTACTAACTTAATAAAAGTTCAGGGTTTTCTCCTCTGCCAGATGCAAGGCAAGGGGCATCCCTTAAAATAAATCCACTTACTTTGGAGTCAGACCTCTTGGTTTGCCTTTTTAAGATGAGCTTTTAGGTGATCAGTAACAGTTCAAGACTGCCAGCAATCCTCTCCTCCTCCAGAGCAATGAATTCCAGGAGGCACGGGGAAACACTAAGAGGCCACAGCATCTTTTGAGTGTGTCTTTTCTTACTGTTTTTCATCAATCCACAGTGCAAGGTGAAACACAGGCCACCAGCTTCTGATGATGCTCCTTCAAGGAACATCAATTCCTTGAAATAAGCTTTTAGCACAGGAGGACGACTCAGAATTCAACTGTAATACACACTAACAGAGCCATCCAAGCTGTTTAATGCCCACAGTATATCCCACACCACTTAGTGGTGAGATTATCCTCCCGAATCTACAGACAGGAAGATAAGCATTCCCATATTGATGAGGGAAAGAGCTCAAGGAATCTTACTCACAGCCTGGGCCGGGGCTGAGCGCGGGAGCCCGGCCCAGCCGTGCATGCCCCCCTCCGCCGGGGCTCCGTGCCTGTCCTGCTCCCAGGAAACCACAAGGACAACCTCCAGCCGTGCCCTGCTCCAGGCTGCTGCTGCTCGCTCCCTGGCACAAGCCTTACCTGTTCAGAGGCCTTTCCTTCTGGGACCCATCTTGAGTTACAGCCTCGCTTCTACCTGTCCTTTCCTCTCTCTCCAGTTCCACCCCGTATGGAACTCCTTGATATGCGTCTCCTGGTTTAATTCACTAATCTGGAGAAGGAAAAAAACCCAAACTAAAATAGCTTCCTTCCCAGGTTAGTGAATGTAAGGGGTCGGTGAGGATGTTACGAGCACCCCGGTAAATGCGAGAGGGGCAACAGAGCCAAGGTAGGAGTGGGCTGGAGCTGCCTGTAGAACTCCAGGCCACCTTGGGACAGAGCACACAGAACACTAAAAATAAGCTGGACACTTTATATCTATCTTGAATGTAAAGAATCTTTCCAAAACTCTTCTGGAGTTTTACCCTTGCAAGTATCAGACTCGAGCTCGTTTCCAAAGTGAAGCACGTTTCCACACTCTGCCTTCCCTCCCCCCTCCAATTTAAGTTACCACAACACATTAACTGAGCACCAACTGAGGAATCTGGTACTTGAATGATCTTAAACTACCAAATTATTCTGCAGATTGTTGTAATTACATTGGCCATATCTGTTTGTTGTTCTTACAACCACCGCCTGCCCCTGCCCCACCACACAATTATCAAGACACCTTTGGAGTGCCCAAAGGTGGATCATTTTACACGTTACCAAACGAGACAACACCAGAGAATGCACATTTTTAAATACTATTTATAAAAACAGAAATTTATTGCAAATTAAAAAAAAAAAAAAAACCAAACTGAGATTAAATTTCTTGATAAAAATTATTCACACAGCATTCATGTTGTGATTTTTTATTTTATTTTGAAATGAAACCATTGTACATTGTACAAACCATAACTACCGATGGAATAAATAAGTGAAAAATTATACTGCTGTACAACACACACACACACAAATCATAAGATGGAAAACGATTAGGTATTGAAGAAAACAAAATTCATTACACCTTCTAACAGGCCCTTAGATATAAAGAACATTCCAAAACATGACAATGTTTATGTATGAAGATAGCCACCCAAAACCGATATTTTATACTGCCTTGTTGATTTTTTTTTTGTTGTTTTGTAAGTGCCAGCACTTTTTGGAATGTTTAACAACTACTTTCCCAAGCATAAAAATTCCAAGGAATAGTTCTGCTATAAAATGTTTGGCTGAGTAAATCGATTATCCGGAAGGCCTTCCCACATGTTCCACCAACTCAGCTAAATTACTTGCTTGCTTCTAGTTTCTTTTTATTTTTTTTATCTTTTTTTTTTTGTTATTTTATTTATTTATTTATTTGTAACTGAAGCTCCAACATTCAGCATTGTAGCAAGGAAGCACTTCTTGATATTTGCACTATTTCTAAAATATCAGCTGTATGAGAACTTTCAGTCATCTTGAAAAAAATTACATCTCTCCTCCTGCTCCACCTCTCAATGCTTTCAATAAACCCTTATACAGTGAGTTCATAAAACAAGTTTTGGGTAGAGATAGGTCCAAGCCAAAAAAAGCTGGATTTAGATCTGGTTTCAAACCTCAGGTGGGTTTAAATTCCATGTTCTGGTTTGGTCCCATCTGTACTTTCTGGCATTAAAATGTGTTCAATCACATCCGTTGGCCCATAAATGTTATCAGGCACTTCAAAAAAAGACTAATAACAGTCTTATACACTATTTTGGATTTCTTTATACCAGATAATGTCAAAGTCTCTTCCCCCAGAGACTGACAATAACAGGTCTAAGGAACCCAAATCTATCTGCTTGTTCAGTTGTCTGTTGTCACTAGAATCTCTGGTTAAAATAAAAGATCTGAATGCATTCTGTAGAAGCTGTAAATAAAGGATTTCTACCTCAGAAATAAAGCCTCTAGGAAGATGGTTATGATGCCTTGTCTCATTAGCCACAGAACAATGAATAGTTCTGAGCAGAAGCCACAGGAGAGAAAAGGAAGTTTATAATTAAACCTGTTGATGTCAATAATGCCAATAAATGCTTCTATCTAATGAAAAATTTGAGGTATTTTTAGTGCTATTTATATATTTTATTTCTTCCTAAAGTACAGGAATTAGTTCCTAAATGAAAAGTCTATTTACTCCCTTGGAAACGTCTACAAAATGAAAATTAAAAACTTGCTGCGATGCACCTGAAGAGAGGGATTAGTAAACACAACTACTTGTCAAAGGTGGCATCAATTTGTTTTGTTTTAGCATTAAGAATAACGAAAAGTTAGTAAATCAAAAATATTTAAAAGTTTGAATCTTTCTAGATTTGCCCATTTAATATATCAATAGAACTTCTCACAAAATATCACTTAAATCTGAATGTAATATACATACAAATCAATCGTCATGGACCAGTTATCCACATTTTAGGCATACACACAATTCAAGAGAGAATTCTACCGTTTCATTGCATATATCGTGCAAATTCAGTTTTTGGCTCCTCATTTCCTTATTTTCAGAATGTTAATGGACTTCATGATCAGACCAGAAATCCCAAAATCTTATTAGGGAGCACGCTGTTTTCATGAATGATTTGCAATCAGATTTTATTCAGTTAAAATCCAAAATGTTTTATTTCAACATAAAGGAAAAGTTGAGTGTCAGGTTATTTGGGGTTCAATCCTACAAACATCTTACGGAAGGTCAGTATTGGCTCCCCACTCGTCCCTCCCCTTTTCCCTCCCCCCAATTCCTCATTATTTTTCCTAATAAAGTGGTAATTGCAAACGTAATGCAGTAGTCTAGGTGCAAGCCATTTTCACTATTGGAGAATTCAGACCTAAATAAGCTTCACGAAGACCTAATTTATGAAAAAATGTTATCAACTGGAAGCAACGTCTTTTTTTCGTCTAAAAAAGTATTTACAGTTTTTCAGCTTACAAACTACACGCAACCATTTCCAGAGCTGTGAGATCGTATTTTAAATTCCAAGTTCCATCTCCCACAGCAGGAGAAGGCAGAGCAAGGGCCTGATCCAGCAGCATGTGTGTACACATGGATGGATGTGTGTGCATGGAAGTGGGAGATCAGCGGTTCCACCGACACCGGGTGTTTATTCCCTGGAAGTACAAAGCCCACTGGAAGACCAGACCCTCGTGACCTGATGCAGATGGTTCCACACTTCTGCTTGCCAGGAATTTGAGGGGAGCTGCACCTACCTTGTGCCTTTCCATTAGTTTAATTAGCATAAGCACACTTCAATGTAATTGGAAGAGAAGGAACATTCCTAACTGGTGTTAGGAACTGGATTATGGAAACAACAAGGCTTATTTACAAGACTTGCTGAAAGAGAATAAGGAACCCCCCTCCCCCCCAATACAGTATTTTCCTGGAACATAGAAGTAAACATCTCATAATGAAACAGTACAATGAAATCCAGTTCAGTGAAAACATGATATCAAAAAAGACCAATTGAAAATAAACTCACTGTGCATCAATCCCTTTGATCCTATTTATGTACATAGTGGAACTTTTCTGTAAAGCAAGTTGTACCCAGTACAGAGATCTGGACCTAATACGTAAGTATTTTAAGTGCCTGTGTTATAGAATCTATTCAGATCTGGACTATAAATGGTAAACAGATCATGTTAACTTCTGATGAAGTTAAGTATTTAGAAGACCAAATTTACAGTTGCGAATGCCATGCATTCAATAAAAGATCTCCACTATAGCTGCTAAAATAAAATATCAAGCTCCTTTTTCTCCTTGGACTCCAAGAGTGAAAATGGCTTCCTGATTCGTAGTTGTTTAAAAATTTAAGCACCAGGGATTTAAAACTTAAAAACGAAACAAAAACCCCAAACAAAAAAGAAAAAGAAAAAAAAAAAAGCCTTACTACATGGCATTATGCAAACATAGGCCACTTTGCAAAGGAGACAGTTGCAAAACAACTTTTAAAAGTTAGCACTGTTTTCAGAACACAAGGCACAAAACAAAAGCAGACATCACGCCAGAACAATGAACTTCACATGAAAGCTAATACCTGACCTGTACCATCCTTAAATATCTTACAATGTTAAATAGAGAAATGAAAAAAAAAATACAGCAGCAACATAATTGTAATTTTGACTTTAGAAACAGTGCGTAGACCCCTCCTGAGTTGTTTACTCCAACCATTTCAGAGACAGTAACTTAAAAGTTCTCAATGTTTGTTTCACAGGAAAAAGTTTTCAGTGTCTGAGAAGTTAAACTTTTGTTAGGCTTTCTTGGATTTTTGCTTGGTAACTTGAAAAGTTAGGAGTTCTGTCCTCATCCAAGAGAAGATGCTTAAGTAAGGTTGTTCTATAATTAAGCCCACTGATGTACCTTACATAAAAACTGACCAGAAAAATCTATAGTCTAAATCTCTTCAACATTTTGTTGGGAAGCCTCTACTTTCATCTTTTTAGAAGGTGGCACTCCTTCAGAGTCCTTAATGAGGGGGAAAAGAAAAACAGCCACGTTATCATTGCACTGAAGTTCAGGCACCATAAACATCAAACAAACAGCACCAACAAATTCCCCGGTGTGTGACGTGTCCCAGACAAAGCATCCCTGGATGCCAGAACATGTCCCAGTGCTGCCTGAAGTCACTCCTCTGTTTACATCTTACCTCAGCATCTTTGCACTTGTTGTCGTCTACAAAGGGAAAAATTCTAGCTCCAGGCTAAAACCCACAGTGAATATTCCAAGGAACAGCCTCGATGGAGGGTGCACTGAAACTGAGGACCCACAGCAAAACCAGGAGGAGCGGTGCTCTGCCTGAGGATCTGGAGTTGTCCTGCCCTGAGAAGGGCACAACTGCAAGGATAATTTCTTCCTCCCACCCATCCAGAATTTTTCAGTGTTTCAGTGAGTAAACACCCAAATATCCACAAATTAACTCTCCTAACTGCCATAAGCATTTACCTTTATAGAAGGTGTTTTACTTCTGAATGGTCCTCAAAGGGTCCAGTAGGTTTGTTCCAAGCAATTTATTAACGTAAAATGTTAATATTCCCTTAAAAACATGGTCTGGTTTAATAAACTGAGAAATCCATCAGACCAATCTGGTCTTACTGTTCCAATTCTGTGAGATTCAAGCAGCCAGTCACCTGCACCACAAAACCAGGCACAGGCACATTTAATACTTTACAGCTGCTTCACTGTCCTCACTTTGGACATCAATGGAAATACAAAACTGTCCTCCTTACATTTGCTTTTAAGTAAAAAAAAGCTTTTCCAAGATCATGTAATCTGACTTTTGCACTTGAAGTTACCTGAGAGTTTTTAGATGCCTCTGTAATTAAATCATTTTCTCCAGAGGACTGAATTTCTGCTTTCTCTGAACTATTCATGGAATTCTCCATTGAAGACTGTGAATTCTGTTCATCAGAGGTATCTGAAATGTCAAAAAATAATTTTAAACAAATGAAAGCTTTCAGCAGGAGCTTTCCAGGATGTCTTCTCATCAGCAACATCCCCAGCACACACATTTCACCCACACTGTAACCATTAATGACAACACACATAACAAGTGTACGAATATGGTGAATTAAGCTCAAACTCCAGGATCACAACCTGGCTGCTGCCAGAACTTTTCCTTCCTGCTGCCAGAGCACAGACCCTGGGATCAGACCCTAGAGGGAGCCAAGCTCCTGCACAGCCTCACACAGGATGTCTGAGCCCTCAGCAAACAAGTCTGGACTGCAAGGGAATTCCTTCAAACCAGAAGCAAAAGGGCTGAATTGTTACAACTAATGGCTCTAAAAACCTGTGGTTAAGCAGAGAGAATAAAGTTACCTGAATCAAAATTCAGCCATATATTTAAAATCCATTTTTTCACTTGATACTACAATTTGAGATACAATTCAGCTAACTAGCTTAACAACTAAATTTTTAATTCTGGGGCATAGGTGTGAAGAAGTCCTCCAGCCTGTTATAGCTGTTACTTGCTTCCAGCTTTCTCTGGGAGGTTTTTTTTTTTTGGTTGACTGGTTGTTTTTTTAAACCCTTCCCTCTCTCAAAACAAGACCAACAGAAGACTCAAGGTTAAAGCACCCATTTACTTAAACAGGGGACAGGGACATGTAAAATGTACTCCTAGATCCCTGACCCAAAGAACATATGAATTTACTCCAGATGAAGAGAAATCCAAGATCAAACAAAACTGCTGGACAGCTTTGGTTAATGCAGATGCCATAACCAGTGAGTAATGGATATTTTTGTGGTGTACTGTATAAAAAGCATCACAAGCATTTCTGAATTCAAGACAAAGTGACGCCCATGATGAGCATCTCAAAGATCACATTCAGCAAACTTGGGCAGAATTCTCTTCCTGTCCATGTCTAACCAGAAATGCATCTTCATGCTGATAAAGAAACAAGTCCCAAGGGTCCAAAGAAATCTGAGTTTCAAGTTTTGCTGTGTATGTCTCAGCACCCACTGAGCTGAGGAGCACTCTGCCATGTGCCCATCTCCCCGTGACAAAGCCAGCTCATCACCGCTGTTCTCTTCCAGCTGCTCCTGAGGAAACACTCAGGCTGCTGCTGACCTTTGGACAAGGGGATCCATACCTTAAACCACCAAACCTCAAGCTATTCCAACGCCTGCAGGACTTGTTCACGCAGCAGAATGCTTTGAATCCACCTTATTTAAGAATTCCTCATTAAGCATTTCTGACCACCCAAACTGGCTTACAGGAACCTCCCTGATTTCAGTGGAGTAACATGAGATAGATGTGCAAGGTCATTAACCCTGACCAGCTGAATAATGTCCCAATTGCAGGGTTCTGATTGTTCACAACAAGGTAGATAAATGTTTAATAAATTGTTTAACACAGCATTTAACCAACTGAAAAAAACCCACATTAACAGCAGGTATTTTTTGCCATTATATCTCCCTTTCATTTTACAATAACTGGCGCTGGAACTAATCCAGAGGACTTGGTATGATTTTCCCTGAACCTAAATTTAGCCAGGGGAACATGTATGCTATGTAACAGCTTCACATAAGCAGGTTCAGACAATATTAGACTTGGGAGTAAATCCTTACTGTTTACTGTGGTCAAATATGCAAGTGGAGATTTTCTTTGAAGGAAGTGATGTTCTGATTTATTCCCATTTGCTGCTGGTTCTGTTGTCAGATCTGAACCCCAGTTAACAATGACAACACTTAATATATTTAACCACCCTGGCATTACCAAGATAAAAGTTCTAAATTTAAATTGGTCAGTGGATCTACTGAGTGAAGAACTAAATCAGGAGGGCATAATTTAATTGCTTTGGTACGGGAAGAATTCCGCAACCAAATTGTTAGAATGGTGTTAAGGACATCTTTTATCTGTTATAATAGGACAAAGAAAGTTATCTTTCCAAGAATATAAATACAGAGCATGTTTCAATTACCCAAAATACCATTCAAAGAGTGAGGTTCAGAACAATCTCTTAACCCACATGTATTTTTAATCTGTGCACAACTGCAATAGAATCTTGTAATGCTTTTAGAAAATTAGGACAGAACTCAGAGCTAACTTTTGAATAAGTAGCTAGCAGGGTTAAGAGAAAAGAAGGTTGCATTATAGTTTACACAACCAAAAAAGTAATTTCAAAGTATCTCACCTCTATTTTACTGTCACACTAGAGAGCAAACCTCCACAGATCTACACAAAATAATACCTTCAAGGATTTGTGTGATTACATCGTAGCAGCCATTTCAAAGATGATTTTAAATTACTTCTTCTTTCAAGGCTGAGATTTGGGAACAATACACCAGTATTTTGTTTGCTTCTCTCTGAAAAGACCCTGAATGTCAGTGTGACCTTTCCAGTTGTATGGAAGGTCACCAGTAGGTCAGAGAAACGGTGGCCCATTTTCACATAAATGCTGAGAATTCAGAAACCATTTCTTTCAAATTGTTATTTTCCAGTTCTTAAAGTGGATAAGCAAATAAATAACACCCTAAAGGGTAACTTTTTTTTGTTTGGCTTTCAAATGACCCTCCTAGCTCACCTTCTGAACCAGGCTGCTCCTTTGCCTCTGCCTGAGTTTCGTCAGACTTGACTTCAGTGCCGTCTGCTTGTATTGCCAAGTTCTGCTCTGGTGCTGGACTGGAATTACTGCTGTTTTCCTGTTTTATTGGGGAAGCATCAGCTATTGAGCTCTGGTTGCTATTGTCATCTGTAAACAGAGGAGTGAAAAGCAACAAAGTTTGATTTGACAAGATACAAAGCACACCTTAATTCTTTGACATTATTCCCTGGTAACACATGATATAATTTAGTTCATTAGGGATCGAGTCCAATCATTTAGATTCACACTACACATCCAACTTTTTTCCACAACAGCCCATGGAGTTTTTATACATTAAAATAAAGAGTGTTTTACTCAGATCTGATCCCAAAGAACCCAGAATTTTGTAGTATGAGTAAACCAGATCAGCTGAAGTGATGATCTCATATAACACAGGGCTAAGTAAGTTCATGCTGCAGATTTACAAATACTCATCACTCCAATGTTCAGATGAGCAGATATTTTTTGAATTGTGTCCTGAAGGTCAAAAAATACCAACCCAAAACCTCTTCAAGGTAAAATGTAACATCCAGTCCCAGTATCAATAGTTTCTAAGCGATAATTGTCCAGAATATTCTCTAGCCCTCCAAGACTTGGATCACATGAATTTTTTGCAGCACAATCTGTAGATAACAGGAAATACTCTGCCTGTGCCCTCTCTCCGTGACAGTGGTTTAAGTAGCTCAGCTATTATTTTATGGACAGTAGTGGGGTACAACTTCCTTTAAGCCAGACTAACATCCATGGATAACCAAGAGGGAAGTTCCTGCTCCCTAAAGAAAACTAAGTCTGCAAAACAGTGTAAATTAAATTACTAGAATACAAGTCAATCCACCTCCCTCTGCATCTTTACAACTATTACATCCAAAGGACTTCTGAAACACAGAGCTGCTGGTGGGACCACCTCTCTCCAGAGCAGCCTGAAGTCAGACCAGATTATCACGAAACTGTACAGTGTGAAATTGTACAGTTAAAAACACAGGTGATAAATGATAAAAAAAGCAAGTAGTACATTCACCTCATGGATGGGAGAATCAAGACTTAAAAAAATTAATTTATCTGATCAAGGCAAAAGTTAAAAGGTTTGAAACAGATGAAAAACTAATCCAGATCTGCAAAACTCCGGCTCACTCCTTTAACTGCAAGCCCACACTTGCTGTCAGCAATGCAAAAAGCAACCAGGAGGCAACACAAATGCAAATAAAACTGAAATTAAAAATTTACAACCCACTAAAACGTGATCCTCTCTTATCAGCTCAAACAGTGCTGCGTTCTCAGCCATAATTGCTATCCAAACACCCAGAAGGTAAAAACCTGAAGCAGAGCTGAGCTGTGCAAGCTGCTCTGTAATAAACACCAGGCTAACACTCAAAAGTCACATTAAAAAAATAATTTAAATGAAATAAAATGGACCTCATAGTGCCTGACTGGCCAACAAAAAATGCTTTCTTGAGCAGTTAATTTAATCAAGCTGCAGCAGAAGGAAGGCACCACAGAACCAGAGCTCACTTTCCTGGCTCTTGAAGAATTCTCTTGACCTTTATCAGTTAGAAAGTTAATAAGTACAAAACCTGCCTAAATTATAGCAGGTACCACTGAGGCTTTGGGAGTCTTTTGGTTCTTCAAGCAGCAAACTCGACAGAGTTATTACTTCACCTGAGTGCAGTGCTTTGAATGACAGGTATTTCCAATTTTATTTTCATATTTAGCTCCACTAACAATATTTTTTTCCTCACACTCACCGCCCAAATATAAATAGCATTTAAACAACAGTTAGTACATCCACAGAAGAGACAGCCAAGGTACCAAGTGAGATCTGATGCTGTTTTCACTTTGATTCATCCATACATCGGAGCACTGCAGAAGCTGAGGTTGTTGGTTTACACTTTCACAGCAGTGTAAGAGGGTAATTGGGTCTGACCTTCTCCCACTCACCATGCATGTCCATCATCCCTGGGGAGGAGCTGTTCTCTGGAGTGGTCACTTCAGAGCCACATTTTTCATCTTTGCCCTTTTTCTTATTCTTATTTTTCTGAAAAACAAAAGGCCCCACACACAAATGAGACTACGGCCTTGCAGAGAGATCCGCGTTGCTGTGTAAAACCCTCCCCACTCAGCTCTTCTGTAAGAACAGCTCACAATTTCAAATGAAACCTTCTCCTTTCTCTAAAACTAATGCTGCTTCTTCATTCAAACTGGAAGGTGGATTAAGAAAAATCAGACTGACCTAAACCAAAGAGCACAAGCACAACAACCCTGTGGGAACTGTAGGTCCCAACCTACTCCCAACCCACAAGGATTAAGACAAAGGAAGGGACCATGGCATCCATCACGTGGGGAATCTGTGCCTGCTAAGGGATGCAGCATTTGCAATTAGGAGGTGACGTAATCAGTCTCACAGGAAAAAGAGCCAGCTGCACCACTTTTGGAGATCCTGCCTGCTGAGGAGACAATTAAAAGCCTGACTCCAGGAAGAATGCTCTCAGCCCATCCTTTCAGACAGAAACTGTCCCCCAACGAGGGAAGAAACTGAACCACAATCAAATATTGTCTAAGACTGCAGAAAAAATTCAACAAGTGATATCTGGAGGGACTTTTCTCTCTATTTTAAATGGATTATTAAGCTTGTTTCTAAATTGTATTTTTACTTCAGAGAAGCCAGATTTTACTTGCTGATGCGTGAAACAGAGGCAAGAGCACATGGACTTCTTTACCTCTGCAAAATGAAAGGTCACAGGGGTCATGATCTCTCTCAGGTTTGGTTCTGTCATTTTTTAAAGATAAAAAGGACACTTTGGCCAGAAAAGAAATATTGAAAGTGACTGTAAGCAATTTAAGCTGAGAAGTCTTTTTTAAACAGGTTTAACCATCAAAGTGATGAGGTTCCAGAACAGCCTTCTACAACCAGTAGGAGGAAGAGCCAAGCTAACTGTAGTGCAGAGAAATGTCAAAGTGTCTTAGGAGCAACACATGATGGGGAAAGTAATTTAATTTCTGTTCACCAAAATCAAAGACAACTTCCACTTGAAATAGGGACGGTCCCATTCTCCTGTTTTAGTGAAAAGCAAATACATTTTCTGGTCTTTCACAGTGGATGAAATTGGATATAAAAGGATGTCCACAACAAAATTTAATAGCTGAAATCATCCCTGCCTGATATTTATTGTTAAAATATACGTGCTTGTGTTCTGTGTGAGAACTTCAAGAGCAATAAGACAGAAACCTTGCAACACCAAGCCTGCAACAACTGCAGCTGCACAACAGCCTCTACTCAAAACGAAAATAATGTGACTGTAGGACATCAATGTAACTGGTCTTAAACAAGTGTCCCAATTTCAGCAAATCTGGAGCCTCAACCTAAAGATGATGGCTCAGGAAACACAATTAACTCTGCACATAGAGACCATTATATAAATCCATTCTTCATAATAGAGAACCTGACTTTGGGTAGCAGTGACCTTGAAAATTCATCCAGAAGCTCCCTTAGAAATTCCGTTTCCAGGTCCCACAGCACCCATCCTGCAGGCACAGCTGAACAGCAGGAAGACAACTGCCAGAAGCCATGAGCCTAAATATCCTAAACCCTGCACTCCCTCTCATATGGATAGCACAATTTTCCCCCACTATGTACTATTAATAATAAATTCAAGACCAAACATTTGACAACTAGAAAGAATGAACAGGTTTCCCAGTTCCCAAGGGGGAACTTCACAGAGATGCTGCCCAAGCAATGGAAGAACCCCCACAACAACTCTGACAGTCCCTGAAATCTGTGGGACAACAAAGTATAGAAATAAACAAACTCAGTTAAAACAACCCTAATTAAAAAAAAAAAATAGGTCTTAACTTTGGAGTCTGAATAAGACAAGGTCATGACACTGTCTTGTCTGAAAAACCACCATTTTGCACATCTATTAATGGAGAAGTTTTCGTCCAGGTAGGCCTTCACTCCTATTTCAGGTAAAGTAAAAGCACGTGACAGCCTAAGGAAGGAGTACCAAACTTAGGATATGTTTTCTCTTGTATCATTAATTTACTGTGGTATCATGGGTTAGTGTTCTTTCTATCACAGTATTACAATTTATAAGATGAGAGCAACGATCATTTTGAAAGGCAGTTTGCAAGTCCTATCGACTTTGATTTTTACACTTATTTTTGCCAACACCACATGAACAGTGCACACAAAGAACATAAACATGATGCACAGACAGAACATTTATCAAGGGAAAACACACATGACAACAGAAGCATGGTGTTGCTGTATCACTTGGGCTGGACATCTTAATACAAGTGATCCCAGTGCCACAGGATATTCCTACCCTCATGTCAGTGTTCTGCAACCTATTTTTGAGCAGAACAGCAGTGACCCACACATAGAATATGCTCTCTGCCCTGTTCCAAACCAGCTACTTTCTTCAAATCATCAGAGAGAAAGAGGGGAAAAATAATCCATGTCAAAACTTACCCTCCCTGCCTCCCAGTTAGTTAGAGAAAGGTTTAAAACTCAGTTTCAGCTGCATGTTTAACAGTTATCTGAGAACTGATCCCAGCTGACTCCAGGGAGACTGTCACACACTGACCCATCAACATCACTTGCTGTAGAGATCAACATTTCCCTGAAGCTTGCAAGACCCACACCAGTCTTAGCTTAAAGGCTCAAAGAAAATCAAAGAGTATTTCTTTCAACTTTGCTTCAAGAAGAGCAACTACATCTGGAAAAAGCAAGATACTGCAGAATACTTACATCATCCACTTTAGGCTCTGTTACTGGTACCCATTTGTAAATCCTTAGGGATGTGTCGCCAACTGTCACCCACTTCTTCTCCCTATAAAATTACAATGCAGGAGAAGTTAAACTTCGGATTCAGAAGAGAGTGATCTACTATTGTAAGTTGTCAAGGATTTAAACAGGCTATTAAGTAGGATGATCTCTATTACATCATCTTTAGCACTGCATTGTGCAAATTGTTCTTTGCATTTCACAACTTGCTAGAGCACTGCTAACCTCCAGATTTCTCAGGGCTGTTACTTGACTGGGTGAGTAACTGCAGTAGCAGTAATAAGATCTGAATTAAAGATAAACTTAAGAAGAACAGCAATTGAAAATGCAGATTTAATGCCTACAATTTTCACTTAAGTTTCTAGACAGCAGAAGAGGGTTTAGACAGACCAGTGTGTTTTGATTGTCATGAAGCTGTTTAATGGGATTAGAAATCTAGATGCATTTTGACCATCTGAGGTTTATTTGGGGGCAGAAATTTGCTGCTGGCAATTTAATGTTCACTCCACACCCCTGACAGACAGCTCTGCAATTCCAGCCGTAGCACCAACAGCCTCATGGGGAGCAATATGTGCCATGGTGCAGAATCCAGGCTCTGGAGAGCCCAGCTCTGGGGAAAGGCAAGGCTGAGGCTATCAGAGAGGGGAAAGCACAACCTCAGGCACTGTGTGCAGACTCTGCCAGCCGTGAATGGTGACACTGACAAATTGTGAAGGAAATGTGGCTGCAGGGCAGCTCTGCCTTAGGGGGTCACAGTGCTGGGCTGGAGAGGGATGCTGAGCGCTCGGCTGAGGGATGAATTCCTTGAGCTCTGCACATCAGGGCATTAAAAGAAGGTCCATAATGCCAGAGAAATTTCGTCACGTTTCTGTGATCAGTTTTCAGGTCACAGATTACCACTGCTGGTTCCTGGGTTTGCAATGCAGCTCTGCAAATGGATCGATTAAAAGTTAACAACAAAGACAGATTCCATTAAATATTCAGGAACATCTGAAATTAATTTGGCATGAGATCTCAGGCTTTTTTTTGTTTGTTCCATAAGCACGTTTAAATAATAGATTTGGGATCCAGTTATAGATTAAAAAAATAAAAAATGTTCTTTGCAGGATGGGAGAAGCTGGATGTGACTCCAAATATATGGATTTATATATATGTGATAGCTCCATTTTTAGAAAGGGCCTCCAGAATCAAAAGTAGCCACACTGTACGAATGTCACAAACATCCTCCTATTTGTTTTAGCCACTAAAGCCAATCTTGTATTTTCCCTTTAGAAGAGGCATTTTCCTGTTTAATTAAGAACAAAAGCAGAACTAAATTATGGATGACTATTTGATACATTTTTGGATCTGTCCATAATGATATTTTAATTGAAGTCCAAAACTATTTCAAATTCATTTCTTTCCCACTGCTCTTTGCAGAGCACTGTTCCCTCAATGTGTTTAGACACAGCCATTTGGGTACACTAGGTGGCTGAAGTATGTCAAAATCCAATTTCACTCTAATTTGGAGCTCTACATGCGATAAAAATGACAGTGGAGATGAGGACATGTCAATAATGAGAGTATACTTAATTGTGAAGAGATGATCATGATATAATTTGGGGTTTTTTAAGGATACAAGACAAACTAGATTTATTTCTACTTAAGAAAACCTTTGAAATTATGGAAATAAAACCAGCTGGGGTTTTGTTTTGGGTGTGCGGAGAGGTGAATAAATGCTTTTTTAAAAAATCAAGATTTTAGTCTTTTCCTACAGCAAAATATTACTTAGAGATGCTGCACTGGAAAACCAAAAGTTCAAGATACCTGTTAGCATCTCAAAGCAGCCTCACACAGCATCTTCACTGGACAGACTGTAGAACACAGGAGGAAACCTATATTAGTAACTTTTTCCTTCTAGTATTAAAGTTAGCCCTGACATTTTAACTCTTCTGAGCTTCTTACGTACCACTTTAAGTTTTGATAACCCTCAGCTACAGGGATTTTTAAGCTGATTTCAATACACAGTAATTCAGACAACAACGGGAATAAGAATATTTTGTGATGGAAGTACACCAACATCCCAGTCCTGCAAACACTTATGGCTAAAAAGAAAACATCACAGTGCTATTATGCAAATATTTTACATGTGTAAGTATTTACAGTATTGACAGTTTAAGACCATGAAAGTATTAAGAAAAAAAGAAAGACAACCTCCTCTAAAACTTAATAAAAGCATTGGCAGCACAAACACAAATCTGTTAACAAAGAAACGCAATGAATTTCAGACATTTAAAGATCAACAGGGTAAAATCATTTCAAGATTTAAGACATTTACTGCAAATTAAGCTTAGAATATTATCTGTAATACTTACTGCCTTACCATTTCAAAACAAAACCCAAAATCCAAACAAGCAAACAAAAACCCCAAACCCACTTCTACTCTGAACACTCACTTTTTAATCTTTTGTGCAAAGACACCATCCCAACCTGCTGATCAGGGACTTTCCTTTTCACTCAGTGAGAATTGATAATTTACTGATGCTGCCCATGGCAGCAAGTTTGGGAAATGCTGCACAAACCACAGAATATCCTCATTGGCCCAGTGCTGGAGTAGGAATGAGGAATTAATGAACTCTTGTGCTCAGTCTGTTGTGAAACCTCAAGTAGTTTCTTCACCTGTTTTCCTGTCTGCTGCACCCACCCAAAGATCCTGACCAGAATTCCACCCCCATCACTCTATTCCACCTTCGATAAGTGATGACTGAGCAATATCTGTTATTGCACCATCCCCTGCTATTCTCTATAGGTTGATCTCTGTATTGACTGTTGGATTGGAAAAGATGGCTAATGCAACACCATCAGCCTGACACTTTACCAGGCTAAAAATGTGGTAATTATTAACTTTACTTGTCCATGTCTAGCTGATAAAACTCCACAGTTTTACAAAAAAACCCATTTTGCCTCTTTTCAAAGCTCTCCTGTTCCTCCACGAATGACTCAGGAGTAACAACACCAGAAAATGGCAAAACTAAAATATATACAATAAAATTTTTAATTTTAATCTTCCACACTGAAAAGTATCTTCAATATTTTAGTTATAGTAAAATCAGAAGCTAATCAGTGCAACAGAAACAAACCCTTACATTTATCTGAAATTGTGTAAAAGCATTTTTAAATTCTGAACTGTATCTGCACAGCATTTAAAGGACAGCCAAGGGTACAAAGGGTAAGCATTAGTATCAACACTTCTTCAGCGCTCATGCCTGAGGCATACTAATATCTCAGAACTTACATCATTATATACTCAATTCCCCATTCTAAAAAACCCAAGACTCTTAAATATATTTATACTTTGTTTAGTAACACTAAAGCTCCACAGATGAACATCAGATTCCACGTATAAAAGTAATATACGGGTGAGCAAACACAACAGTGTATATTACACTTATACAGAAAGTGTCAAGGCAGCTTCTGCAGCAGCAGTGAGTGCCAGAAACATTTGACAGCAGAGACACAGAAAGCCTTTACTGCCAATATATCACTCAAGGAAAGGCTTTCCCACTTGTTTGGCCTTTTCCCATGACTACCATTCATCACGGTGATCTGCATTTACACGAGGATTTGCTCCCACATACCCCATCTTCTGCTGGTGATCACGAAGTGACGTCATAATGCTGAATTTATCACATCACACTCACTTGCATTGCAACAGAGTTTGGTGAAAATCACAGAATTATGACCTCCCTGTGGGATCAAGCAAAAGAGAAAGGGGATGGGAAAGAATATGCCATTATTATACACAAAAAGTGCTGTCAGATGCACAAAAAATGATTTTTTGAAGCGTAGGCGTGCTTTTCCGAGCACGCCTACTGCTGAGTAGATGTTTGTCTAGTGACTAACGTGAAGGAGCCCCAAACACACGTGGTGTTTATTGACCAGGCTGCAAATACAATAAAATGCCATGTAGAGTAACTGGACAAGGACATGTGGTCAGAGACACCTTCCCTCTGAGTTTATCTCAGTACAGCACATTTGAGGAGTCTCCTGTAACGCACACAGGCCAGCGTGGCTTAAAGCAAGCCCTGCCTGGTTCCACGTGGCCACAAGCACCTTGCTCACAGCAGAGAGAACCATGGCTTACACATTACAAAACTTTAACTTCAGGTTCTACTGAAGTCAGAGAGCATATCCCGGCTCAGAAATAAATAATCACAAGCCAGAATTAAAAAAAAGGTATCATAATTCAAGCATGGTAACAGCATATTTGGGCCACTACAGAACTTCAGAGCATTCCTGCACATACACTGGGTATTTTTACTTCAACTGCCACTACCTGAACTACAATCTTAGCAGGAAACCCAACACAGCCAGGCTAAAGCAGTGATCTGGGAGTAGCAAACAGCCTTTTTCCAAAGACATCATGTTAAGGAGTTCTATGTCATAACTCCTTTTCAGAGCAAAAGCCTATTTGAAGAAGGAGGCACAAGCAGCAAAACCTACAGAAGCTCAATCTCAGAGCATTACATACCACACAAAAACATTTCAGCAAGTCTGAATGCAGACAGTGAACAGAAAAGCTACAGCAGCATTGCCTAGAAATCCTAAACAGCCACAGCTCACAATCCCAGCCAACAGCACCAGGTAACACAGCCTGAAGGGACTCTTCCCCTGACTTTCTCCAAGTACTTTCACCAGCTGTCCAGGTTCACCTCTTCTCCCTAAGGTGTTATCACCCTTCAGATCAGGGCTTTGATGGGTCAGAAGAAGGTTGAAGGACTTCTGAGAAATACTGCAATTCAAAGACAAGGCAACACAGTGGGATTTCCCAATTCCTAGTGCATCCTCTAAAGCCAGGGTTGCCTATCCCCACCAGGTACTCCAGATCTCCACCCTTAAATGTTTGCACAGCTGTCCAAAAGTCCAGCAGTGCTACATGCAAATTATTTCACTGCCTCCTAAGACATCCTACCACTTAAGCTTTCCTCCTGCTCATCCCTTCTCTCTCAGTAAATGTCTGCGTTTTCCTTCATTTAATAAATCAGACATTGACAAAAACCAAGTGTGTCTCCAGTATTTTTCTTACGCTGGCTGAGGGCATAATAGTTTTTGCCCCTCTTTTCTTGGAGCCCACTTGGAATCTACACGTCCCCATCAACCTTTAAAGACAAAAAACCAATCCTGTACCATTCATTGTGACAAATTAATCTCAGAGGATTTTTTAAATAGACTGAGAAAAGAATTTTAAGTATTGTTAAAGAAAGGTAGAACTGTTCTCTTACTGTGGAAATTTAACATTTCTGCCACACAAACACAAGGCAACGTGTATTCTGTAAGCCACGTGCTGTGTGTTTTCCAAAACAGATGCTCATTCATGAGCAAGGTTTAAACAAAGGAGATAAGGTTACAGTAATCTCAAGATAAAAATGTAACAACTTCACTGTTTACTACTAAGTTCCAGCAATAACCAGAAGTGCCACGCGCTCTTGAACAGACAGGAAGACAGAGGACCTGCATCCAAGGGCTGGCTGTCCAGGAACATTAATTTTCTAAGGAACAAAGCCTGCCCTGATGGAAGCTGCCTTCCAGCAGGCACAGATGTGACAGCACAGGGACTCAGGAATACCAAGCACAGCAAGGTGCTGCACACCTGCACAGGTGGATAAAGCTCTGGATAAAGCCAATGTCCCCTCGGATGAGTTCACAGCCCAGTCTGTCTCCCTGCCCATCCCTGGCATGCACCACCCCGAGCATACAAGTCTCACAAAACTCTGTTCTAGGAAATGCTGGACGCAAGGTATTTTAATTTTCAGTGGCTGCATTTCCACAGAAGAGCTGTGGATGGCAACAAATTGCTCCTATTATGCAAATGAAACTGCACACTTGGAAATTGCCGATGTGGCTCTTCTGAAGATGCAGGAATTGCTAGTGTGGAAAGTTCAATTTAACAAGCCAAGTCTTCTCAAAACACTGAAACCACAAAACACAGAATCTCTCTTGCTAATTTCCCACTGTATTTGACTGCAGGTAGGGGGTAATCTATGAGAGTCACCTTCAAATTCCTTTAAAAATAAGAAAATTGCTTTATGTAAATACTTGTGAAGTGCACGTACAAAAAGCCGTATCAATACTTCTGATAATAATCAACAGAAACACTGCATGACTGTACAAGAACCCTTTAAAGCAAGTTGTCTATCGTGAAGGTTAAAATGTAGAAAAATCTATTTATATCGTAAGATTTCTGTTTTACAGAAAGAGCCATAGCAACGGGCATGATGGCAGAGAGTCCTTGCCAAGAAAAAATAAATAAATTAGGTATTTTGTTGAATGGCCAAGCTTCTGTCTCTACTCTCTCTGAATTCCACAAACCAGGATTCAAAAGGAGCGTGCTGCGCTCATGAATGAAATACCTACAGACAGAACAGTCCCACACATCCAACCACGCTCCCGTTGGAACAAAAGTCCTGTCACACCGCTGCACATTGCTCTGACCCTCCAAAACCGGCCCAGCAGTCAGCAAACTGCACTTAAAAACAACACCCGAGTAGAAGAGAGTTCCTGAAACCACCCGAGCTGCAGTGCTGGGGCTGCTCCGGCTCCCCACACAATGGCTGGATTCTTTGAAATCCCCATCCCGTGCCCGGCGTTACTGGACACACGTCCCGATTCTTTGTCCGGCTCACGCCAACGGACCCATTCATGTGCTCAAGGCCATTTAAAACTTAACAATCCATTTCGCCCTAATAACGAACACGAATTCTGTATTTTGCTTTTCTTTTAACGAAAACAAAGCGCTAGCTGAGGAGGGCAATAGAAGTGTCCCCTTCATTTCAAAGCCTCAAACCAGCTGAGCGATGCAGAATAACAATAACGCAAGGGATTTCCCCGTGGATTCCAAATGTTTAAAGAAAGTATTTTAAGATACATGCACAGAGACTGCTGAGCAATCAGCTAACTTGCTGGAAGAAAGATTCACTCTTGAGTCACACCGGCACTGCTCTTTATCCCATCCCAAATCCCCGGACCGACCATGCAGAGCACGGCGGCGACCGCTTTACTGCATTGTTTAAACACCTCGTGTGGGTTTTTCTAACAAAAGCAGAAAAAAAAAAAAAAAAAGACAAAAGCGGGAAAATGCCAAAACGCGTTGAAGGCCTAACAAGAGGGACTTATTTCACAGGGGGTATAACCTTTTATTTTATTATTTAAGAGAGGTGCCAGGGGCAGTTTCGCGCTCTCTCCCGGAGCGTCGGTGGGAGACGATCGCGCTTGGGTTTGCTGCGCTTTTACGCGCAAACCCCGGGAACTTGGGAGGTGAAATCAATACACAAACAGGCAACGACAAAAAAAAAAAAAACACCTCTCGGGAGCTTCACAGGGGTATTCTCAACGTGTTTTCTTTTTTTCCAGAACACTTCTCCGAGCACTACTTCCACCCAGAAGAGCGGGCGGCGGAGCCACCCCGGGCCCGCTCCTCGGGCCCTTTGTAGGGGCCGGCGGCGGGAGGCGCCCGACCCGACCCCGCCGCCCGCCCATGCCCGAGGCGCCCGGCCCGGGACCCGCGGCGCGGGGCAGCGGGCCGGGGTCCGCGGGGAGCGGCGGGGGGCGGCGGGGAGGGGGCTCGGCCGCACAATGGAGCCGCCTCTCGCCCTCACACGCCGCCGCCGCCTTCATGTGACTCGCCGGAGCGAAATGGCTGCTGGGTGCCGCCGGCTCCCCGCCCCCCGCGGCCGCCGGCGAGCCCCGGACCCGCGCGGGGCCGGCGCGGGGGGCGCGGGGGGACGCGGGCGCGGGGTCCCGGCGCGGCGCGGCCCGCTCACCATTTGCGCACTTTCTCGATGGCCGCCATCACCCGCTTGATATCATCCTTCGCCCGGCTCCGGGTCTCGGCCCGCACCGACCGGCCCGACATGCTGCTGGGGGGCGGCGGGCTCAGCGGGGAACGCGGCGCTCGGCGCGGCCAGCGGCTCGGTCCGTGTGTCGGGGCGCCCGCCCGCACAATGCCGGGGCTGCGCGGGGCTCGGCGCGGCTGCGCTCGGCGGCTCCGCTCGGCTCCGCCCGCCCGCCCGGCGGGGCCCGCGCTCCGCGCACGCGCGGGGCCGGCGGGGAGGGGAGGGGCGGCCGCCGTGAGGGGACGGCGGGTGGCGGGAAGAGCGGCCGCGGCCTGAGGGAGAGGAGGGGGGGTCGGACCCCCGGGCGGCTCTCGGGGCTAAGGGGACACCGCGGAACCGCGGGGACAGCGAGCCGCCCTCGGCGGGGACCTGCGGAGGAGGTGCCGGGCGGGAAGGAGCCCGCGCGGCGGAGAGTCCGGAGGCGGCCGCCGGCCCCGCGCGCGCGGGGGCTTCCAGAGTTCCCGGCGCTGTTTTTCCTCGAGTGTTCGCTGGAGCGAGCACAAGACAACCTTCTTTCCCCACTTCCACCAAGCTCAGGCCGTAAGTTACCCCAGAACTAAAAAGTTTGTCCGATTTCAGCTCGCCTCAACTCTAAAGGGCTGTCAAGAGCTGCCCAGGGAGGTGGTGGAATCACCTCCCCTTCAGGGAACGACTGGATGTGGCACTTAGTGAGATCTAGTGTGGTCGAGTTGAGAACGTGCTGACCGGTCAAGGGTTGGACTCGATGATCCCAGAGCTTTTTTCCAACCAAATTGATTCTCGTGATTCTGTGATAAACCAATGCAGTCGAGCAGCATCAAGAGCACAGTTACACTTTACCACAAAGCAAACTCCAGTCCTAAAATCCAGGGCTTTTAAAAACCTCAAAGCACTTTACATATAGAGAAAATACGTATTTTTGTGCAGGGCGGCGACAGAGACCCATGCCACCTTTGCACCAGTTGCTGGGACAGACCTTGAACACAGGGATGGGCAATGTAGTCTCCTGTTTAACAGGAAGCATAATCCATAATTAGCAGGGTTTGACTTTTTTCCCCCCAGTGGTTATAACGTTTCTCATCTGCTTTAAATAATTCCAGTAATATCCATGGAATTGGGCTGCTTTTGAGCAGTGGAGGCTCAGCTCCGACAGCGATCCATGGAAGTACATGAACATAAAGGGTAAATGAGTTACATGGGAGGTGATGCTCTGCAGGAAATTTGTCACAGACCTGCGAGCTCTGGTGTGGTACTGCTGGACTCCTTCATTAACTTCTCCCTAATGCACACCTTGCTGCTCGTGCTAATTGTACAATCACAGATGCTCTGAGTACACAACAGCGATCTCTGTTTAAAAAACATTGCTTCTGAAAGGAACGCTTCTTAAGGGCCTACATTATTATTCAAATTGATGCCGAGGATGATGTAAAGAAGGAAGCTGTTCAACAGCACTTCACTGATCTTTCTAAGGCAACTTGTATCAGTCTCATTATGCTGTTTATACACACACAGTGCGATGCCGTCCCGTTGGTATTACACTGCTAATTGGAATTACTACTTTCAGAAAGAAAAAGTCAGTTTAAAGGCCAAAAGAGAAGCGTGGTTGTAATGCACACCACAGCATTGCTTTCTTTACCGAGGTCCATTGGATTTGTAGTTACAAATCCATTCTAACCTGTCAAAGCATTTATCAATGTATTTAATCAATACAGTACTCTTACATTGCTCTTTTGCTGTCAGGTTTCACAAATGAATACTGTCTTAACATAATGAAAATAGACTGTATCTGACATAAACCCACCTGAAATGACTTCTAGGAAGGTTCCAGCCAAGGTTGGAGTGGCCACCTGCTTCATTCTTTCCAGCCACCCCGGTGTTTCCCTAGATAGGCATGAAATTACAGGTTTGTGGCGTGTGCCAAACTGGGGACTTATTCTAGAGTTTGACTGAAATGCAACTATGTGACCTTTACTTTATAATAAACACAAGCCATAAATTTTGCAGATATTTGAGGAGAGGATCCTGGAAAGTAGGAACAGACAGAAAATCTTGTGGTCGCTATGATTCTGAGTCTCTGTAGATCAAAGATTGTTCTCTTTCCTTCTGTTCTTTTTCTCTGGTTTAGCAATAGGTAAGCTAAGAATGTCTGCAACAAATACCTCTGTTGTGATTTCTGCTGGAATTTCTTCAGTCAAAGCTGCTGCACCTGGAGAGCAGTAACAACAACACAAGACACAGAGAAGCAATGTAAAAACGGCTTTCCAGTAAAATTTATAAGCAGCAAGAAGTGAATGAAATGTTTTTAAAGATGTACGAAGGGATCATGACAAAGTGATGGTTTACTAGCTCGATACTTTATATCAGGGATTAAACCTGTGTGTCTCACCTTGCAGCAGGTCCCTGCCTCAGAGGAGTCACGGGACAACTTTTACACTTGGTCGATTTGATGTGATTTAGGATCCTGAGGGATCCAGGGATTTCCAAGTTGCTTTGCAGCACCAGGCAGTTCCCTTCGGGAGCGGCACCTTTGCTGCATGCGGCCCATTGCCAGTGACCCTAAACAGATGCTTTTCCAAACTGGTGGGGACTGGGACATGAACTGTACAAAAATGCAGTTCCAGTTACAATGGGCAATTAAATACAGCCGCTTGGCTCAAATCAATGCTATAATTTGCTGTTCCAGACTGGTGTAGACTGGGACATAAATTGCAGACAAATGCGGTCGTTACCAACAGCTCTGTTACAATGGGCACTGCGTCCTGGGTAAAATCAGCACTGGGATTTCCCTGTGTGTTTCTAATTTCAGTTCCAGCCAGCAGATAAACAGCAATGTAATCTTGTCAGGCCCCAGTTATAGTTCATTGTCCATTTATTTTTAGATACACCCATGTAATTGCTGCATGGATGAAGGACAGTCTGTAGCTCTGTGACTATTTTTGCAATCCCATCTGAGCAGTTTTGACAGCTCTTGGCCTAACAGGGTAAATGGGTTTGAAATTTAAATTATTCCATCTGGGAGTTGAAACAACCCTGCTTCTGTGCAGTGTGGAATGCTAATCCCATACCTGTGGGATCACAGGTGTCCAGTTCAGATCCTCCTTTCCTGTGTCTCCTGCCCAGCAAAGTGATCAGACATTCGGCCAGCTCGTCCTCTGTCATCTGCTCCCCTGTACACAACAGAGCAACCCCAGCCCGTGGGTTATGGGGTTGAGAGCACAAAAACTCAAAAGCAACTCAAATTACAAAGTGCATGAATTAAACAGGACAGTTCAAAGGAGGATCTGGCTTCTCTGAGATAGAGATACATACATTGCCAGCCGAAACACGTGATCCCAATGCAGGAAAATGTTGATCCTAAGGAAAATTGCTCTTCCCTATGGCATTTTGGGAAAAAATATCAGTCAAAGGGAGAAATTCTGATGCAGACAGCTCTTTAAGATACATTGCAGTTGCAGGGGCTTGAGCTTATATTCCCACTGGAGAATTCCTGGCACAGACCACAGTCCATGTAGCCATTTTCATGCAGGCGAGAAAGAGGAAGGTGGAGAAAAGTCTTGATTTAGTATCTTGAAATAACATGGACATAGCACTTGTTCCCAGTTAGTGGTTGGCTCATGCCCTGGAGCATGAGGTTATAGATCTGTTATGAAACTGTTCTATCTGATGTACCTATTTATGGATGTTCACACCATCTGTATAAATAGCTAACCTTTCTCACACTGGTTGAATCCTTGGTTTCCAAGGATCTTTGTGGCAAGGAGTCTTGCCAGGTGATGTACTGACAAGTACATCAGTAAACCAGCATTTCCCTTTACCTGTTTTAATGCTCAGCAGTGCTTTTACACCAGAAGTAAGACAACAGAAGTTTGTTATTAACACTCTATGGCACTGGCACAAGCATATGAACACCCATGTTTACGGTGTTCTCCCTGATTCAGCTCAACTAAACCATCCAGTCTTTCACACAGATTCAGCCCAGGACCAATTTCATCCTTCCTTTCTTGTCTCCCTTTTATCAATTTTATACTACTTTTCCAGAGCCTGTGTGACTGGAAGAGAGAACAGCAATTCAGATAAGGGCACACTGGGAGAAGGATACATTTTGCCAAGATCCATACTTATCATTTAACAGCCAAGATACCTCAGGCCAGGAGAGATTTCCAGAGCAGTAAAAGCAGCACAGCTGGGACAAGACATGTGATTATTCAATTTAAAATCTTAAGGCAGATGGGTCCTCACGCCTGCCCTGGTTACCAGGCTATCGTTCCATAATAATTTCTTGCTACAGTAAAAAAGTTCTGAAATTGCAGGCAGAACTAGCAAGCATAAAACTGATATTAGAAACAAAATAACTCACCTCTGCACTGAAGCAGTGACAGGAAGTCTTCTGTGTCAATAATTTTGTCTCCCTTCTCGTTATCATAACCAAGAACCTGAAATGCTCGTTGTATGGTTTTCATTGACAAGCCAAGTGCAGGTCGATGATTTATGTAAAGTTTGATAAAATCCCCTAAATTGATTTTCATCACTTGTTCTCCAGTATCCGCATACTTGCTGAATTTTACCTCATTTATCATTTCTTCAATCTAAAGATCAAGACAAGGCAGATTGTTACATGTTTTATTTTGAAGAGCATTGGGCCAGTTTCCGATCCCGTGAATGCCAACGTCCCCTAACCGTGCATGTGTTGGTGCCATGGGTACCATGACCACATCCCAGTAGGAAGCTGCACTCAGCAGCTGAGGGTGGGCACGGCAAACAGTTCCACACCTGCTGACAGGACAGTAGTGAGTTAAAATGGGGGTTACACATACACAGTCATTTTGGATTTCCTCTCTTGTGACAGGCACTCAGTGACCCTGCAGCTGTTACCGGCACCTTTAGCACAGCTGTGTCTCTGCTCTGGGACAGTGGGCAGGCAAACCACAAACCAGTAAACACACCATCCTTGCTCTTGGAGCACACACATGAGGGTCCCGACAGAACCAGGCTGCACACCCTGGCTGGCATTAGAAATCTTATCTTCCCCTGCTCTGACCTGTGTCTGGGGTGGTTCTGGTGCTGCACAAGCCAAATCTGAAATGTGCTCAGTGGGGCTGATACCCTGCACTGCTGGATCACTTACTCTCCTCTCAGACAAACAGGCAAGCACTGGCTGTGCTGGATACCAGTGGTTTTCCTGAAGTCTGGTGCTGTGAGTCAGTCCAATTGGCAGCTGTGCAGATGTGTGTCCAAAAGGCAGCATCTGCTCCATGCCTTCATTGTACTCTCAGCCCCTTCAGAGATACACGGGCAGCAGAGAAACGCCGGGAGAATTCCCCGTGCCAACACGTACCAAGCGTGCTGCTCCCCGGGAAGGGAAGCTGATGCAAGATCTCCCCAGGGAGGACTTTGCATTCAGCCATGGGCCTTTGTCCCGGTGTCACAAGTTTTTCCACTGAATGAAGCCTGGGGAAGAGGGAAATCTCAGCCTTATATTTTTCCTGTAGTGAATGTCATTTTCACTCGGCTCTGGCTGATCTGGGATTAGGTTTTATATCAACCCCACTGAACTACAAAAGAAAAACACCAATTCCCAAAAGCTTTGCTAGTCAGCCCAAGCTGCCTTTTCTCCCTCCTGCTTTTCTTTTATTAAAACACGAGAGAGAGAGAGAGAGATGAACCTTCTCTCTGGCTTTATTACTGATTTTAGGTTGCCTGGTTTCACAACAGCTCAGCACCTCTGTTTCCATGCCTGAAATGCTGTTTATATTTTAATTTGGGGAAGTTTGGGACATTATCAGTTATTCTTCCAGAGACATTTCCCAAGGGAATATGTTCTCTGGGTCCCCAAGATGCAAAAATGCAATAACCCAAGGAAAAGATCTAACACAATATGAGGAGGTAACACCTCAAACTTGACACCGGGGCAAAGCAGCCCCAGCTCAGACAAACATTTGCTGGTTGTGGGGGCTCCAAAGGGAGTCAGTTTGGTGGCAGCTGTGGCAAAGGTCCTGCCTTCCATCTGGCTCTCACGGCGGAGCATCCTTGGATAGATGGGATGGCACAAACTCACAGCACTGCCTCAGCAGCCTGTGGGTTCCTGTGCCATGGCAGAGATGAACACAGCCTCCCCTACAGAAAGACCGAGGCAGCACTGCTGCCCTTGGGAGAACCCCTCCTGCGGTGACAGGCTGGAGCTGGTGCTCAGAGGCCGTTATTCAAATCTCCTTGCTTCAGATTCAGTCATGCCAGGTTACACATTATAAATGAGGTTTGTATACATACAAACTGCCTTGGAGAAACAGCCACACAAAGGGGAAGAAGCAGCACCCTTATTAAATCAGTTCTCTCTGCTGTAGAATTTTGACCCTGAGGTTGCCCTGTTGAACAACTATGAGCTGTCAGGCTCCAGGTTTGTTCAGCCTTTCCTGCAGTTGCCCAACTTGCTAGCAAGGAAAATTTTGAGGAATTTGCTGCCAGATTCTGACTACTACTATATTTATGCAGATCAGATAAAATACACTGAAAGCCAATAAATACATTCTAGAGCCATCCAGCACAGCAATGGTCAGAATCTGGCCCTTAGAACACTTGGGAGGTGCAGTCAGTCTTGCTCTTTCTTCTTTTAAAAACAACAGTGAAAACAGCTGACCAACCTCTTCCTCTGATGGATAAAATCCTATTGCTCTCATTACAGAAGGAATTTCCTCCAAGGGAATATGTGTTGACACCTGTCTCTTCTCCATTGTATCGATACCTTGGCTGCACAGCTGTACGTAGTAAAAATAGTCCTCCAGTTCCTGCCAGGGATTCAAACAAACACTGCAAATTTCAGTTACCAACAGGCACGGAAGATAAGGCTCCTTTTAGGGTTTACTAACAGGCATATCAATGAGATTGCTGTTAAAGGCGAGTTGGACAAAACATAAAGAAATGTCAGGCCTGTATAAATTAAACTCCAGCCAGATGTGGCCAGACAGCGTTCACGGTGAGCATAATTACCCTGAAGAATTCCCCTTCTCTGCCACCATTCAGGAGGTCGTAGAATGGGATCAAGTCGTCCCCACCCAGGAAAGCAGCAGCGTCCAAGGCACTGGCAGAAGTGGAGAAAAGAAGGTACAGGAAGGGTTCATGTGAGGAGAGCCTTCACGGTTCCCTTTCTAGTTGTTCACAGACACTTCCAATAAATAAAATCCCTTGGCCTGAGAATTCAGGAAAGAAAAGCACTGCCTTGAACCCTGTGCTGTTTTATCATCAGCTGCACTTCTACAGCATATTTCATACCCAGGTTTTACATACAATAGCACAGTGTGGGAATTAATTATTACTGAATGGTCCTCTTGTTGAGTGGAATGAGTACAGGGCTGGGAGCCAGGAGCTTTTCCATGGACTTGAACTTGGTGTCTGGCATTTGGCTTTTCTGCTTCCTTATAGAGACATTGAGAGAGATGAATTAGCTAGATCAGCATTTTGAACATGCAGAGAAGGCTGGGACTTGGTGTTTGCAATAAACCACACAACTCCCTGTTCCTTGATCTAACACATTTTTCCCCAATAACTCAGTGCAATCCATTACCCGACTTCCTCTGCCGTGGCGGGCAACAGAGTCACAGGTGCAGTTTGCATTAAACTGAAAGCGCCTGAGTAGCCACCTCTTTGTTTCAATTTCATAGGCAGTTGGAGCCAAAAGAATCCCTTTGGCTTGTGCAGATATAATAAGAAACCAAGCCTGGCAGTGCAATCATGGCATAGCACTGCCACATAATACCCCACGTCTGGCAGCAAGGCTGCAGCTTTCACACACACCTCTGTAGTGCTGCTTCCACTGGGGTTTTTTTGCAAGCTTCATGCTTTTTTCATAATTAAGTTATTTGGGTATTAAACACAGTGGAGATGCACAAGATGCCAGAAGCAGCAATAAAATGATAATTAGCTCATCAAGAACTTCGCTCCAAAAACAAATTACATAGAAATTCAATGTTGCCTGGACTCTGGCCAACCATTATAAAGAAGGATCATTTATATTCTATTGCCTTCCTTAAAATGTCGCTTATCCTGACCCCCGACTGTTTAAGCCACACAAAGTGGAAAAGAAAATAAATAAACCCGTTGCTTTCCCACCCAGGTTTCCTTTGTTCTGGCACATGAAGGTGAGCTGGCTTGGCACCCCTTGGGCTTTCCTCAGAGCCAATGGTACCTGCAAAATGTGTTCCTTGCAGGACCAGCGGGGTCTTAACCACAAAATCTTGGTCCTAGGAAGGTGAGGGGCAGCTATGTTTCCCAGGTGCACACCAAAAGGCAAACATAGGAGCAAGGGCTAAAAGCCAGCTCCCATGGAGTTATTTCCCAGAAACCAGGAGACAGAGTGCTCTGTGCTAGGAGGGTGTTGCACAGGATTTGAAAAAGAGAAAACCAAACCAACACAGTGTGAGGGAGACCATGCCACACTATCCTAACTCTGCCATGGACTAAGCTCCCTTCCCAGTCCCTGAAGTGTGAAGTGGTTCCATGCTGGGCTGGAAGCCTTCATGCCATTCACAGCTGCCTTGCTCCCTCTCTATGTACAAATGTACCTACCGGGCACCTGCAGCCGTGAGGGAAGAGCCTCTGCCCCACAAACGTATTCCAACAAGCAGCTTTGGTCCTCGATGTGCCAAGAAACCAGTATATCTATATATCTATCTTTGCTGTGTTACCCCCCTGCCACGTGGGAGCACATCTGGCACCACTGCCCAAGGGATCTGGCAGAGGGAAACCTGCAGAGGACGGCGTAAGAAATCTGGCAGGATTCATCGCTGATGCTCTGGGCCAGAGCCTGGAGATCCTCCTTTGTTAAAGCAGCCTCCACTCTTCCAGCCACCCCATTTACTGCAGGCCATTTATTCATGTAAGCAAAGCGTTATAGGATTAAGGTGGCTTGTCCTAAATCCAGTCTTCAAATGCAGGGGGGATTTCCCAGCAAATTCCTATCCCATTTGGAGAGCAGACAGTTTTGTATCAGCAGCTGCCCTGTGTGCTCCTCCTGCAGCAGCCAGTGCTGCTCTTCTGGTCCTTGCCTAGCCCTGACAATCTCCCATCATGCTGGCCAGGCCACAGGGGCCACAAAATCCTCTGCCCAACTTCTTACCATTTGGGCACCATTTCCCAGACCGTTCCCCTCCTGTTTCAGCTGCCACCCCACAGAACTGCTTGGGGCCCAATGGGTTGGCCAAGCAGCTGTGGAAAGCAGTAACAAGATTCCTTTCCCTTTCCTGCCATAACTCACGGTAGGTTGACCTTCCATTTCATAAAAGTGCGCTCCTTCCCCCCGGCTGTAAAGATGTAACGCCCGTCATGGGAGGTGGCAAAGTCAGAGGCACCGTCTGGGTGGCAAATGAAGGCTGAGGACTTGTGGGGGTTGCCATCGACAGGCAGAATCTGCAAGCCCACCTGGAAGGGAAGAGGGAGTTTGGGAGGGCTGGGGGTCCCATTGGGGCAATGCCACATCCTCTTCCCCAGGAGTTCTCTCAGCTCTCAGGCAGGACCAGCCTACATGTGGTTTCATCGCCAGTGAAATTCCCAAGGGACCACCAGCTCTGCAAGTGGGGGCTCTTGTACATCTGGGCAGCTGGGGCTCCATACCTTGTCCTTTGTAATGTATACCAGGTAGTGTTGCTGGGGGTCCGCAGAGCTTGTCCTAGGGAGGATTTGTATCTTCTCCAAGGGGGAGCCATAGGTTGGTCCCAAAACGGTCTTTCTAAAGGCAAACAACATATTTATCCACTCTAGGCCACCCAAAACATTTTTCCTCTCTGAACAGCTGTTGTGTGGGAGGATGGGTAGCTATGGGAGGTGTGCAGAGGCTTTGTGCTGAGGCTGAGAGAACAGGATAGGACAGGGTCCCTGGCTATAAGGAACTACACTGGGGCTCAGAAATTAATTTAGTGCTCAGGGATTATTATGCTTTGCTCATGTGAACTCCTGTCTCTTTATCTGATGTCTAACTGCTGCATCTGAAGTCCAACATGCTGAGCAGACCAAGACCCAGCTGCAGCCACAACCTTGCTAAGTGACACATCAGTGAACAGCAGAATGGGCATAAGAATGGAGTGACCTGAAGGCTCTAGATTTACTAGAGCCTTCCCAAGATCTGCATCACAGATGGACAATCCCATGCTCATGGGTGGGAGTATGGTGGTCATTAGACCAAGGATCAGGAGGAGGTTCCCAGGCAATGGCAGGCCTGAATCAATCCTCTACCTGCACATTTTGGTTGTCACATTGTAGAGCTTCATTTTGTAGCAGCTGTTGGCAGTGAGGAAAAAGGACTCGGTGCTGAGCTGTGGGTACCAGGCCAAGCACAGGGGCACTGCAGCCTGCTCCAGCCTGTCCCTGTGTGTGACCACCAAGTGGTCCTTGATGCTGCTGTTCAGGTCATATTCAACCTGGAGGAAAGACAAGGAAACTCAGCAACTCCCCTGTGGTCTGCCAGCACCCTTGACCTTGTGGAATCACTGGGTTTGCATCTCCCGGAGAAGCTACAATAGGAGAGCCTCAGTGCCAAGACCAGTCTGAGAAACAACCCCCAGCAATGGAACTGGTGAGGAGAGAGTTGGGAGCCAAGGAACCAAACATGGAGTCTCCTCTGATGGCCTTGTCCAGCCCCACCCCTTTAACCACAAATCATCTCTGTCCTTTAAACTTTCACATCAACCCACCAGCTGCCGGTCCTCCCCGAGGCTCAGGAGCCTGGGCTCGTTGCTGTCCGAGTGGACCCCAAAGAGGATGCTCCGGATGGGTTTGTAGTGGGAGTCCAGCCCTGCCAGGTGTTCCCAGCATCTGCTCCCATTCTGCAGGACTCTCTTGTAAACAGTCACTGAATGATTCTCATCCTGCAACAACAGCACAAAGGTCAATGAGCCACGATCCCCGCACACATCCCCTGGCTGGCAGTGGGTTACTTGGTGTGTCCCCTCTAGGCTTAGCCTGGCCCTTTCTGTTCTGGAGTCCCACCAGGATGTTTGGAGTCACAGCCAGGATAAAGCACTGGGCTGGACCCATTTGGGCAGCTGCTCTCAAGAGAGCACCACAGAAATCCTCAACCTGGCGGGAGCATCTGAGCCATTCCCTGCCATGCTCATGTAGAAAAAGGGCAGTAAATGAATTTCTTTGATTCCCTAGAAATCACAAGGAAGATGCTTCCCACTGCTGTGCTCTGGCACATGTGCAGGGAAGGGGAATCTTTTTTCTTTGTAGAGATCAGCACCAGTTGCTACAACCTCTGAGTCAAACTGCTTCAACGCTGCCTCTACACTTCTATATCGAGACATGGGATGGAGGGAGCAGCCCTCTCGCAGAGCACCAGCCAGAAGGAAATCCCTGCTCCAGCCCTTTCTACAGATGGATGCAGAGCTAGGATTTGTCACTAAAGTTAGGAACGGGGCGCTGCCAGCAGCGGGTCTGCGGAGCCACTGTGACTGGTGACGTTTTCACAGAGTGACTCTTCAAGCCAGGAAAAGCAGTTCGGAGTCAGGAAGCCCCAGGGGAGGAACAGCTCTCTGCCTTGCTCACTCTGCATTTCAGAGTCACCAAGCCCCAGGGGAGGGACAGCCCTCTGCCCTGCTCACTCTGTGCCTCGCAGGATGGCCGGCAGTTCCCAGTCCCTCCCAAAGCTGCCCCAGGAACAGCGCATGTAAATCACCGAGCGGAAAAAACAAGCTTACAGCAGTTGCGAGGTACTTGGAATCATAAGAGAAGCTGATGTGAGTCACAGGACCTTGCGAGAACTGGAATTTTTCGCAGATGGACTGAAGGGAAATTGCATCAAGGATGTAAACGCTTCCATCAGTAAAACCAGCAGCCAGCAAATAACCTGGAAAGCAGACCAGAAACGTCTCACGACACCATCACTCCTCAGAGGAAAGCCAGTGCTTGGCACGTGAGGAGGTCACAGGGCTGCGATACCTTCAGGGTCATAAGATAAGCACTGGATGCCAGCCTCAGTGAATATCCTGCTAACGAGGTACTGGGTCTCCTTGTAGTCCCACACCTTCAGCAGCCCACAGTGACTCCCCGCAGCCACTAGTGGCTCCTGCGGGTGGCAGACAATGGCATTCACAGCTTTCTTCGCCTCTTTCATGATTCTTTCAAAGTTTGTGCTGTCTGTTGCAACATGGAACATGGTTGCATCAGAGGTTGAAAGGATAAAGTTCCTGTTTAGTGTGAGAGAAACAGAATTCGATGAATCAGACCAACTGGTTCATGTCCCTCCAAGCTATATTACACATCAGTCTCTTTTTGGCAAGTTAGTTGGACAATCACTTATATTTTGTGATACACAATATGCAAACGTTCCTTGACCTGGAAGGCAAGTGGCACTTTGTATTCATGACCTGGGAAATGGCCATGGGAAGACACTGGAGTCAGTTCCATTTTCTACTTGGCTGGGCAAGCCAGAAGATGAATGACATCTGGGGAGCTCCTGCAATTTGCAAGTCACTGGTGTGTGAGATAGACAAATGAGCAATTGGAGATACTCTGAATGGGCTTTTCACGTGTCTCCACACCACCATTGTCAGTGGCTCCACATTGACCGCGCTGCCATGGCCAAAGTTGGAGGGCAGTTTCAGTCCCTGTCTGTTCACTCAGCCACGCTGACCAGCAGGCAGAGAGGTTTCACTGTGTGACTGGTGATGTGTGAAGTGGACAGCTGGGTAATTATTCACATTACAGCACAAACGTGTATAGTTTCAGTCTGCCTGATAGAGAGTCTGGACCCAGGAAAAGGGACAAGAGAGGATCACACAGAAATCCCAGACTGGTTTGAGTAGAAAGGAACCTTAAAGGTCATCTTGTTTCAACACCTTCCACTAGACCAGGTTATTCCAAGCCCTGTCCAACCTGGCCTTGATCAATTCCAGGCATGGGGCATCCACAGCTTTTCTGAGCAACCTGTGCCAGGACATCACCATTCTCACAGTGAGGAATTTCTTCCTATATTCCATCTAACCCTGCCCTGTCAATTTTAAGCCGTTCTCCCCTTGTCCTCTCACTCCATACCCTTGTCCAAAGTCCCTCTCCAGCTGTTTTGGAGCCCTTGAGGCACTGGAAGGTGCTATAAGGTCTCCTTGGAGCCTTCTCCAGGCTGAGTCTAGGAGCTGCACAGACAGACACAAGTGGGGAAGCACAGCTTCTTTGCCAGCTGTTCCATCACGGCCACCAGTTTATGCACATCTGGGCCAGGCACTGATGGACTGCACCTCTTGCGTGCCTTAGCTGAGCTCTCCAGCCATTCCTAATCCCACCAGCCTTTGGGATGAGCTCAGGCCCTCCCCTTTGGTTTTCTGCCTTTTGTGCTGCCCAGAACAGCTACAAGTGGCAGGAGCTACAGCAGCGACCCAGGAAGAGGCATGAGACAACAGAGACCAAGAGGGAAACCAAACCATCCTCCAGGACACTGCTCCAGGCTGGAAAAGAATCTGTCCCACATGGCTCATTGGAAAACACGTGTGGCTAAGAACAGACGTTGCCAGGAAAGCCGTAACAGGAGTGACAGACATATGGTTTGCAGGCTGGATGGAGACACACAACAGCTTCATCTGGCCTGCAGACTCCCTATAAATCCTCACAGGCACAGCTACGTCACGCAGAGGGACAGAGAGGGGCTGGTGACCTGTCAGTGTGGTACAGCCCTGCACTGGCACCATGGCCCCAGTTAGCTTGCCAAGCCATGATAAAATCCAACTGGATATAGCCATCCCTGGGAGGGGCTTGGGGGGGGGATTAAGGGGCCCAGTGAGAGCTGGAGGCTCAGCATTAGCACTGCCTGGTGTGCCGGGTACGTGACAGAGAAGCTGATCATCGCCGTGCCTGCACTAACGCCATGTCTGCGCCAAGGCATCACCTCAAGCTCAGAATCTGGGATGTGCTGGAGCCCACCTACACTCCCTCCCTGTCCTGCCCAGAAGCCTGAGCACAGGGTTGAAACCTGCTCCAGACCAGGCAGAAGCTCATGGAACAGCTCTCACTGATCTCCTCCCCAGTTTTGAGCTGCAAGGCAAACACAGAAGAGCTGGGTTTGTAAAGAGACACTCACCTGGTGAGAAAGGGCTTGCTACTGTCTGGGCAGGCACCAGGAGGATCACGAAGGATTGTGGAGAACGAGATGGACTGGATGGGACCCACTTTGTCATGGCTGTAGATGGTGAGGAGCCGCAGCTGTCCATCATAGAATTTAACCTGCCCTTTCACATCACCTGTGACTACACAGCTGCAAGGAAGGGGAAGTTCTTAACCAACACACTGACTGACAACTCCCAGATATTTCTTGAAGGGCATCCTTAGGCGGAAGCAAATCTCTTCCCCACTTCTCTGAACAAGCAGATGAGCAGAGCCCTGCACAGATGTTCAGGAGAAAGCCGGGGCTTTGCAGAAGCCAGCAGCTCTGCTGTGACCCTGCCGTGTCTCCGAGGCTGTGGCGGCGTTTGGTGGCTGTCTGCTCCCTCTGCCGGTAGCGGCCAGGAGGCTGAGCCACTGTCTGAGCTACCCCAGCAGAGCTGGCATCTCATCACCACGACTTTTCAACCTTATTTCCACCCCCAGCCAAATCCATTGCTGTAAAATTACTCATAAACCAGCAGCACGTTCCTGCATGAGTGACCATGCTGCGAAGTGACTTAAAACTCCAACATTATTTCTGCCACTACTACAGCTGAGGTACCCAAGGACTACAGCTACGGAAAAGGGCTGCCCCGTTACCTCTCCAACACTTTGAGCACAGTAAGACTCTCCTTCTGCATTGACACCACTTTGGTGGCTGTTATTCCGTGGGGTTTGGCTGGCAGTTCCTCGGGGAGAATGCGGGGATTATCCATGTCCCACACCACCAGCTTCCCGGCCGAGGTGCCCGTCAGAGCTTGGACGTTGTTAAAATGGAAAACTGACTGGCTGAACTGTCCCACCAGGCACTTGAAGGTCTGTGGAGACAGCAGCCAGGCCGTGTTTTCATCCCAGAGCTGGCTCTGCCCTCCTCCAGCAGAGAGGTTTCTGCTTGGTCCTCATGACATTCCCTCCCTGCCCCACAGCAGGACAAGCGGACAAGAGCCTCGGGAGAAAATGCAGTGGGGCACCTTGGAGAGAGAGCCCTGCTTGACCTCAGCTCAGGCAACCCAACAGGCTTGTCCCTGCCCAAGGGGGACAAGCTGGGGACATGACCACTGTTTTTGCTTGAGGGGATGGAGAGGGACAGTGCTGCTGCCAGCAGGAAAGCCAAGAGGGTAACATGCTGTGGTCCCTCCCTGCTGTGCTCACCTGGTTGCTCAGGAATGGTGCCCTGTACTGCAAACCTGCATCATCCTGGGGAAAGCAGAGAAAACATCCAGGACAAGGATTTTGGAATCAAGCTCTGCAGTGCCAGCATGTTCCCTCCCCACCATTTGGGCACTGGCCCCACACTGTGGTGACCAGAGCAGGGCTCCTGGGGCAGAAAGGCTCCAAGATCTTCCAGAGAACATGAAACATCCTCTCCTTCCGCCTGCTTCTCTTCCAAAAGCTGCTGAATGGCACAAGGCCCATGGGAAAGCAGGAGTGGTAGAGGTGAAGAGCATCCCTGCCACAGCAGCTGGGCCTCACCAGTGTAGGAGTGGAGGGAGGGTGATACTCTGCCCAGACCACTTTGGGATCTGGCAAGGGCAGGGAGCAGGGTAGGGGGATGGGGCGAGGGCAGGGACAGATCTACAATGTGTGACCCAAGTTGTGGACAGACACCTGGCCCCAGAGTTTCCCCATCACCTCCTTCCTGGCACCCAAAACATGACTTCCCATGTCCCTACTTACCCACAGGTAAAATATCACCTGGGTTTTGCTGTTGCTGACAAACTCCTGGGGATTCTGAGGGTTAAAAATGACATAATCCTGAAATTCAAAGGTGAGACTCACATTAGCACCAAGCTGAGAACTGCTTTCTGCTTATTCTTCCATGTAGAACAACTGCTTTTATCCAGAACCACCTCACCAGCTGCACTCAACTGAAAACAGAGGACACCCTGTGCCTGTCAGGTATCAGAGGAACGGGGATAACCCCTTGGGATGCTCTGCTGCATCAGGGTGCCCCAGGGATGGGGTGTGATCCTGCCTCCCATCCCCAGCTGGCACCCACCAGCAGCCCCATGCTGGATGGGGACATGGGGGCACAGGGGGGAGCAGGTGAGGATGGGGCTGCCTGGTCCAGCCCCTCTGCCCTCCTCAGCCATGGTCACTCACCTGATACCCAAACTCAGGCTTCAGCTCTGTGCTGCACATGGGTTTCTCTGTGGGCAAAGTCCATCTCCAAACACAAACTTTCTAGAAGAGAAGGGAAGAAAAATCCAGGGAACACTTGTGGCTTTCTGGGAGATTGGGGGGGCCAGGTGAGTCCCATTCCCCACCCACCGCAGGGGATGGTGTGGCCTAAAAGACTGGAGCAGGGTAAAACCCAGCACAGCCTGGCAGCAGAAAGCTTAATTTCAGGAAATAATGCTAGAAATTGCTTAGATGAAAGTGATGAAGTCAGAAGCTTTTATAACAAATTAAGATCCATTTTCTCAACTCTGCAGCATTCATTTTAATGAAATCCAGGTCTATCTTCTAATGGCTCAGCAAAAACAAACCATCACTCTGCAAACCCACTCCCCTCTCTCCTGCTCTCCCCATCCAAATTCCCACCTCCCCTGTGCTGCACTGCGAAAAACTTCCAGGTCTCTATCCTGCTAAGCTAGGAAGAGGAGATAGTCTCTTCACCTGCACAGTACCAGCACTAATGGTCACCAAATACTTGGCATCCTGGGAAATGGCAATGGCACAGACCCCGTCCTCCGGATGACTCTCGAAGATGGTGCGCACGGGTACCCTACGGAGCAGAGACCCCATGGGTGCTCCTGGCAGCACAGGGGGTTCAAGGCAGTCGTTTGGCAAAGTCTGTGGCACAACCCACCCACCCACCCTGGTCTGTGTGGAAGGAGAGATGGAGGGAGGGAGGCTGCAAACACTGGTGCTGCCACAGGCTGGTGGTGCTCAATGTCCCCTCCATCCCTTCCTCCTAAGTAAATGGCACTGGGAAACAACTCACCAGGGACCTCCATCACATCATGAAGATGTGATGTACTCAGTCTGGGGGAGCTCAGCCCCATCTCAGTGTCTCACGGGTATGGGTGATATGAGGATCATGAAGGCCTCGGTTTGGTTTTGGTTCCTTTGCTGCTCTTTAGTCTGTCCCTGTGTTCTCTCATTTTACTCTCAGATGAGGCTGGAATCAGTCCTGAGTGATTTACTGGACACAGGGGGTTTCCAAAGAGGAGGTTCCTGGGAGCTTACCCGGAGTAGGAGTCCCACACGATGATCAGAGCATCTGGCCCTCGGTCGGCGGTCGCAACCCAGCGTTTGTCTTCACTCACACACAGGCAAGAGATGACATTTGTGTGGCCCTGGGGGAGGGAAGCAGCAAAATGCCTTGCAGGCTGCAAACCTGGGGCTGTTTTATCCATACCTTTTGTTTGGGCTGCTTCTGGGTTTGGTTATAGGTGCCCCCAAAGCACAGGGCACCAGAAAAAAATATGGAGGGAGGGGGTTCAGGAGAAGGGGAGGAGGAGGGAGATGCTCGGCTGTGTGCCAGACCTGCAGGTGGTACTGCTTGTTCCCCAGGATGTCGTGGATGACCACTGTGTGGGAGGAGACGTACAGGAGCACCTGGTCCTCCCCGTCAATCAGGCTGTGCACAGCCAGGCTGCTGTTGTAGCCAAACACCCAGGACAGGTTCTGCAGGGAAAAGGCAGCTCGTGGCTCTCAGCAGGCAGGACAAAAAAGGCACACGAGGTCTGTGGAGTGGTGGAAGAGAGCGGGGCAGGCACGGCAGGTGCAGTGTGGACCATCCTGGTGGCACTGTGCCCATTGGTACTCACAAGGGGGTGAAGGCTGCTGTCCCTCTTCTTCCGGAACAGCATCCCCGGCATGGCCGCCCACACCAAGCTGGCAAAGCCTTTATGCTGTGTGTGCTGCTCCCTGTAGCCTGAGAGAGGGCTGGAAATGGCTCCCTTGGACTCAGACAGTGGTTCAGGCTGGTTCAGGGAGTCCAGCACCCTCCAGGCATGATGTCCCAGCACTGCCTTCCCCCAGGGTGCCCTGGCTCCCAGCCCAGGTACTGGGCAGGGTGTCTGAGATCCCCATACCTAAAGGAGATGATGGGGGACACATCGGTGGTTCTCCAGTATCCTCTGGTGCTCCTTCCTTCTCCCTGGCAGCAGCAAGGGGATCCTTGAAAAGGGAGAGAGGTTTTGGTGAATGCTGGCTCCTGGGCTGGTCTGGATGGGGACCGCCCTGTGGCTACTGGGAATGAACCCCAGCATGTCTCAGATCCTGGGGGCTCTGTTTCCACTAGGATCTGCCCCAGACCCTGTCTCAAACAGGACTTTCTGTGGTGCAGCCCTCACCTCCGTCTCCTGAGCCATCTGTCTGTCCTGGGACATCTCCTTGGGTTCGCTGCTTAGTGCTGCTCTTCCCTCAGTGGGTTACTCCAGCGTGACTTCACAGGGACCATCCATCCACACCTTTGCCCTCCTAGGGAGCTGGGGCGTGGAGATGCTCTGAAACACACACACTCTCCCAGATTTGGCTGCACAACGACCTGGAATTGGGCACAGCAGGAGGAAAGGGCAGCTGTGAAGCTGGGAAATGGGTCCCAGAGCCTCTTCTCAGCTCCAGTAACACTCCCGCACTGAGCACAAGCAAGCCCAGCACTGCCCCGGTTATTCCAGCTGAGCGCAGGCTCCCTCCCTTGTCTGCCCGCACACCGCTCTGGGCGTGGAAATTTCCCTTTGGATGGGGTTTTGCCACAGTCCCTGTAAGCACAGAGTTGCTCCTGGGCGGCAGCTGGTTCATCTCCGGCTTCACGGGTCTGCATTTGAGCCAACACCGAAACCTTGTGCACAGAAAACTTTCACGGGAGGCGAAGGAGGCCCTGGGAAAAACCCTCCCAGGGCCCCGGCAGGCGGGACGGGAGCTCGGGAACGGCCGCTTGGGAACCGCCGCGGTCGCCGGGTCTCACCGCGCTCACACGGGGCCGTTCCCAAGACCCCTCCTGGGAACCTCTCCAGACTTCGGTGCCTCCTGCTGTCCCGAGGGACCCTCCCGGAGATCCCCCCCCGCTCACCGACACAGCGATCCCCGCGTCTCTCTGCCTCTGCGACCGCCGTTCCCAGGCAACGGCAGCACCGGCTGCGCCACCGGCTGCAACCGGGAAACGCCGGGAGAGGGGGGGAACCCTCCTCATCCCCACCGGCTGCCAGAAAGAGGCAGCGTTGACCCCCCCCGCCGCTCCGTTCCTTCCCGGAGGAGGGAACATTCAGCCTTTGACCCTGCCCAAACCTAAATCCCGCTCATGGCTGCGACAAAGCCCCTCTTGGCATGGCCGGAGCCATTTGGGACCGAACCCTCGCCCTGCCCGGGGCTTAAGGATCTTTACCCGATGCCCCCCACAAGGAGTTGTAGGCTGCTCTGCTCCAGTGGCTTCCCTGAGCAGCACAAGCGGAATCAAAGCGAGAAAAATCATCCCCCATCCCCTGCCAGTCCCCCATGGTCCCCAGCTCTCTGCCAGGACGGCCCTTGCACAGCAAACCCACTCCCAAGGATCACTCCAAGCTCTCACTTCACCCCTGCAGATAATCAGCTCCAAACGCTCCCAGCTGTTAACCTCACCCTTGCTGTTAAGCTCAAATAATAACAATTTCTAAATTTACTTTGTTTTTCCTTCTGCCCAGAAAGAGCCTCACACCCTGCTGGGAGCGGAAACGAGATTTGTTACCAGCTCCTATTATCTCCCTGACCCGGAGAGGCTGCCCCAAATAATGACTACAAGAGCAGAGAGAGGCAATATTCAGTTTTATTGTTTTGGGAGACTATTTTGAAGTTCAACTAGAAATAAGCTTCAAACAAACCAGTCATTCCCAGAATCCCCTCAGTTTATGCACCTTAGGCGGTTTAGGAATGGTATTCCCCAATTTACTGTTCCCACTAAAAACACCCCAGACCATGTGCCACTCACCACTCCCCCCACTGCTCCTGCAGCAGGATGGAGATGGGGATGGGAGGAACAAAAAGGTAAACCCCATCCTGGCTGGAACCAGGAAAACACCCCAAAATCAACTACTGCAAATAAACACATTTTTTTAAAAATTTAAAGAAAAAAGAGAGAGAAGCCAGATTAGGAGTGCTTTTACCATGACTACATAAACTACTAGAAGTTCCAAAAGTAGAATTATAACCCCTATTCCTTACCTCATTGTCTTAAAACAACTGGGCATTCCAAAAATCCTTTCAGTATGTTCAGTGACTTTAAAAGTTGTGGCAACGTGGGGAAGATGAAGTATCAAACTTGCATATCTCTTGTCTGTCATCTACTGTGACAGGCATCAAAAAGTGCTCTAGGACTTTTTAGCATATATTACATGATATTCAGTGAGGAGTTTTAAAGGGGGGAGAAAAAAAGGAATGTTCTGTTATCACCAAATAAGAGCATTTCAAGCTCTTTGGAGGTTGTATCAAGTGAGGTTTGGGTCTTTCTAGAGCCTTATTCTAAACTGATACAAGGTGGAAGAGATGAGAAGACACATCTTGCAGCTCTGCAGGTTCCTCCTGACAACCAATGCAATTCTGAACTGCAGGCAGGCCCTGCTCTGCCAGAACCCTTCAGGCACCAGAGGCCACAGCAACAACACATAGGGAAGTTTTCAAACCAGATTAGAGTCCAGAAAGCACGCACAAGCTTCAGTTTTATTGTTCTCCAGGCCATGGTCATCTTTGTAAGGGAATGATATTGCAGCTGAAAAAGAAGAGAGTAGAAGGAAATATTAAATGTCCTTTCTCAAACAGGCACAGAAGATCTGACATGGGATTGATCAGACTCAGCACAACCCTTCTCCACTGGTTTCCTCTACCACACAAACCAGCCCCTGAAACCTTTCTCCCTGTGCTCATGGAACTCAATTTTTTGAGTTTGATGGAACTCAATTCCCTTATCCCTGTGCAGAACCAGCAGCCTCCAGCTCCCTGGTGCCCACCAGTGAGGTCTGTCACAGTGGGCATTGACACAGCCCAGGGCTGGCCCTGCTCAGGAAACGTGCCCTGAGCTGGTGAAAGCCTCTTCCCTTCCAGCAAGTAAAACAGCAGCTCACCCCAGGAGACCCTTCCCAGCCCAGCGCTTCGGAGTCAGCCCCACGTGCACCCTCCTACCACTGCGGATCACAGTCACACTCAGGGGTCTCTGAAAGAGAGGAAAAATAAAAAGTAAATTCACTTTTCCATCACCAAGTCAACTCTCTTCCTTCTTTTGCTGAAACACCAGAAGAACATTAAGCCAAAAGAGCTGTTCTGCAGCAGTGCCCATTCCCATTCTGGTGACTATAACTGAAAGAAGGGAGTGTTTTGTGTGAAGTCATCTCCAGGAGATCCCCCACTTCCACCATCAACCACAGAGAAGCTGTGGCAGCTTCTCTGGCCAGTCCATGAGGCTGGCAGAGCAATGCTGCTGCAGGGAGTCCCTGGGGAGAACAAACAACAGTAATGCTCACAGCAAAGAGCACACACCCCTCAGCTCTTCCATTCATGAGCAAATAGCTCAGTGCTGTGAGAGAACAAGGCTACAACAGCATAGACTGAATCTGACACTGTTTCTGACATGGAAATGATGATTCCAGAGATCAAAGTTCCATAGAAAAAGCTGTGGCTAACAGAGACAGGCAAGAGAATGCAGTCACAGCAGAAATAAGCTCACCCCCTCACTGTGCTGCACCACTGTGGCGATGTTCTGCAGGTTTTGGAAGTTGTTTACATTTACAGATCCAAACTCCACAATCTCATCATCAACTTGAAGTCCCTGGACAGAGATAGAAGAGAGATGAGCATCTGCATTCTCCAAAGACAGGTAATATCACAGGTAATAACACAGAAGCATCACCCTTCACCCAGCCACAGGGAGAGAGATGTGCTACAACACTTCTCTCACTCATCACTACAGCCTCTCAAAGGCCATAGGGAGAGGTAAGTGTTCATTCCTCTGTTCTGTTTCATGGGAAGAGAAATCCTGAGGCTGGAATGGTCAGTGGGGTGTGGGAGGAGCTGTGTGGTGCCAGGATACAGCTCAGAGAACACCCATCTCATCCCTGTACTGTGACCAGCCCATTCACAGCACATCCCAGTGTGACAAAAGAGAGGGGGTGACACCCTAATCAAGCCCCCAACTTATTCCCACTTACTAACAAGAGACAGAGGAAGCCATGAGCTGTCTGGCTCCAGACAAAGCCTTCCCCACGAGCTGTGCCTGACATACCGAGACGCTGGCAGGAGAGCCCGGGGTCACGGCGTTCACTTTGGCAAAGGCCTGGGGCAGGCTCTGGTTCTGGCTCATGGCCTCGGCCAAGGCCTCCGCCTCATCCTTGGCATGTTTCTCCTTCTCCCGGGCGTGCAGCTTGTGTAGAGCTTCCTCCACCTGCTTCATCAGGGCCTTGTGATCATTCTGCAAACCTGTGGGTGACACCGTGAGCGCATGGGAAGCTGTAAAGGATTCCCCCAAAGGACTCTCAGCACCTGCTCCCCTCCGCAGCCATGCAGAGCAGTGTCCTGGCTGTCTCTGATCTCAGCAAGAACCTCTGCTGGTCTATCTGCTGGGGCCTGGTGCCAGCCCAGCAGATGTTTATCAGTAAAAGTCAGACACAGAGAAAACCACCCTACAAATTTTAGTAAACATGTAAAGGCAGCAGGGCTGGGAGGCCCATGATCCCTTAGAACTCAGTGAGCAACTCAAGTCCTCTTTCCATTAAGTCATCTGCTGTTATGTATGAAGAGAAAAACCCATCCTGAAAGTCAGGGCACTGGGAAAGCCTGGGATGAAATAAATGCCGAGCTGTTTCCTACCCAAATTTTATTCCACAAACAGCACAGCAAAGCTTTATTGTGTTTCGCAGATCCCAAATGGCTCCACAGCAGAGGTAGAATTTCAGTGCCGCTGCAGTAACACGCGGACAAAGGCATTTTACTGACTCAGCCCAGGCGGCAGCTCCGAGCGCTGAGCAGAACCACTGGGAAACCGGCTCAGCGCAGCCCTGGGCTCCGGTTCTGAGGAATTACAACGAGGAGATGGGAGTTTGAGAGGCTTAAGCGGCGTCACCGCTGTTCCGCGGTGCCTGTCCCCGGGCAGAGGCCGGGTTTCTCCCGCACATCCCGGTTTCGCTGGCTCATCCCGCGGGATGGGGGCGCGACCCGGCCCCGCGGCCCCGGGAAGGGCCCCCCCGCCCGGTTCCCGTTCCCCGCTCACAGATGATGTTGTGCCGGGCGGTGCGCACTTGGTACAGGTCGATGTCTGCTCGGGGGAAGCCCTCGGCGTCCACCAGCGGCTCGTGCATCCCGACGCCCTTTTGCTGTGAGGGAAGAGGCGGCGGTTGGGAGGGGGCCGGGCCCGCGGGCCCGCACGGCGCTCCCCGGCCCGGCCCTGCCCTGCCCGGGCACTGACCCCCTCCAGCAGCTCGTAGCAGGCCTTGATCTGCGCCTCGATCTCGTCCTTGCGCCGCACCAGCTGCTGGACGTCGCTGACGGTGACGGGGCGGCCCCCGCCAGGCTCCGCCATGGCCGCGGCCGGACGGGAGCCGGGAGGGGCGCGGGGCGGGGCCCGAGGCGGACACGGCCGCGGGCGGGGCAGGGGCGGGCCCAGCGCCGGGGGGCGGCGGGACCGTGCCGGGGCGGACAGCGGGGCGGCAGCGGTGGCAGTAACGGGGTGGCACAGCTGCGTCGGTGCCTCTGCGGCACACTGCTGTGGCGCTGGCATGGCGTGGCACAGCAACGTCACCCTCACTGGGTCACACTGCTGTGGTGGTGCCGTGGGGTGCCTGTGATGGTGACATGTGGTGGCACAGCAGTGTCACCATCAGTGAGTTACACAGCTTTGATGGTGACATGGAGTGGCACAGCGGTGTCACCATCACCGGGTGACACAGCTGTGGTGGTGTGATGTTATGACCCTGTCCCTGCTGCTGACCCCTCTCCAGTCTGTGCCTTAGCCGGGTGGTGCACGGCATCCATGTCCCACGGATTGTGGCAGCACGGGACAGCCCCACCACTAGACCCTGACCCCTGTCCTCCGTGCCACTGGCACCCCCCAAGCCCCCTGTGCTCATCCTCCCTGGCCCCGCTGGTAGCTCCGACTTCCCACCACTCCCGCTCAGGTGGAGTCTGTGCGCTGGTGTCTCCCCCGGCAGGGCCACCTCCTGCCCCCTCCTCCTGCTGTTCCCACATTTTGGGGTCCCTGCAGCACTGGGCTCAGCGGGGCTGAAGGTGGCACCGCGTGGCCCCGTGCACCACACACCCAGCTGGACTCCGCAGGCTGTCCTGGCTCAGCGCTGCCCAGGATGACACGTCCCCAGGGAGGGGTGAACGTCCCCAGGGGCAGCGGGCGGGCCGGGGGATGCGCTACCCCAATTGCGTCACTCCTCTGTGACCCCGGCACAGACGGGGCAGGGCTTTGCCTGGGGGGTCAGCAGGGTCCCAACCCACGGCAGAGCCTCACGTGCAGCACACTCACCCCCTGCACACTCACCCTCACCACCCTCCGCGTTTCACCCGCAGTGCCACTGCCGGGGCTGCAAAGGAGCCCGTGACACGGCCCCGGTGACAGCCACCCACCACCCCCAGTTTGGGCAGTTCCCAGCCCAAACCAAACACATGCCCGGGTTGGTGGGGGGAGAAGGTGGGGCCGAGGAGGAGCCTCCCGGTCCCGCCGTTATATTAAAAGCCCCGTTCTCGCGCTCTCTTTGCTGCTGTCACATCGCCAAGCCACAAAAATGGTAAGGGGCAGCAGATGGGAATTAATTCAAACGTCGGGGGCTCCATGGCCTTGGGAGGTTTAAGCTGTGCTTGAATTTGGATTTTCCAATGACTGTGCTGGAAGTGGCACAGCAGAGCTGCTCCTCACAGCCTGACCTTTGGATTCAGCTCCCTGGGGGCTGCCGTAGCTGCCCGACCCGCTAATGTCTCTTTTTTCTCTTTCAGACGTCTTACACAGACAAGGGAGAAAAGGTAAGAGCCGAGTCGTGTCCCTGTCCTGCCCCTCTGCCTGGTGTGAAACATCGGTCCTGTTAGTGCAGATAATATCCATTCCTTGATTACCTGTTGAAATCAGAAGTAAAAGTGCTCTGGCTGGGCCATGCTGTAAATTAGTATTAATAATTGAAATTTCTGTTTTGGGAGGAGAGTGACAAACAGGAGATGATAGGTATTTCCCAGTCAAACCAATCCTTAAGTAGAATCCTCGTTCCATGCAACATTTATTTCCAAATGTTGCCTCTTTTTGCCACCTTTTTCACCTTTAAAGTGTTTCCAGTGCTGGGTGCCCTGTGCCAGGCTGGGCAGTGGTGGGGAACAGAGAGAAGGGGGATCTGTCCTGGCCCTGGTGGTTGTGTAAGAGCTTCTGTGGGAGAATTAATCTTTAACACTGTGAGGTTTGTGGGTGGGCAGCCCACTGGGACAGCCACTTATGGGGAGCACTGGGAGAACTTGGACTGTGGCTGTGGCCCCAGGCAAGCTGAGGCTTTGTACCTTCCAATCTGCAGTGCAGGATCCTGTGGATTTGACTGGAAAGCACTTTGGAAAATCGCCATTCGGGGGCTGTTCCACACAGTTAATTCAGATGCATTTGGAGGAAATGCATTTTCAGGGTCATGGCTGCTGCTTCCCCCTGCTCCGGAGCCAAGCCGCAGGAAAGGCAGCAGCAGCAGCTTTCAGCCCTGTTTTCCTTTCCTTTTAGCCCCAACGAGGCCGCTTCATCCATTTCCACTCCATCACCTTCTGGGTCGGCAATGCCAAGCAGGTGAGAGGCTGCGGGCGCCGGGCACGTGTGCCAGGACACAGCCGTGCCAGGGGACACCTCCCACGCCGGGACAGGCCGGGAGCTCTGGGCATTGGCTGCCGGGGGGGTGGTGGCTCATCCCAGCAGCCCCTCGGGCGGGGATGTGCCCATGTCCCAAAGCCCGGCCCTGGCCTGGCGCCGGTGGCCTTGGTGGCCCTTGCGCAAGGCGAGGGGCGACTGCCGGGAGCGTGCGCAGGGACATGGCACATGTGAACCAGCACACGTGGCCAGGCCCAGCCGTGGCCACCGGCCCACAGAGCTGCACGGCCTTGTGGCAGCTGCTCTCCATCCCTGGGCGAGTTAAAAACCGCTCTGCTTCACAGCCGAGCTGCTTTTCACCCAGCCTTGCAGAACAGAGGACAGGCAGAAATGTTTCCTGCTCGATGGCGACCCTTGCAGAAAGTTCTGGAGGCTGCACTTCCCACCGAATTTGGGCTTTTTCCTCAATCTGGGCCCTTCCTTGCCTCTGCTTTCCCCCCCTGGGCTGCTGGAGGAGGCAGAGAAGCTGCTGCCCATGCCCACGCACACATACAGACACACCCAGGGCAAGTGTGACTTGTACCTGCCATGGTGGCTGTTCTCCACGGGCTGTGGGCCACCAGCACCACAGCTTCAACCAGAGGGACTCTTTCCTGCCCACAGGCTGCATCCTACTACTGCAACAAGCTGGGGTTCGAGGAGCTGGCGTACCGGGGGCTGGAGACTGGCAGCAGGGAGGTGGTGTCACACGTCATCAAGCAGGACAAGGTAAGGGAGCCCCTGGCAGAGGTGCCACTGCCAGGACAGGGAGAGATGAGGTGTCAGACACGTGAGGGGCCTGCGAAAGCCTGTTTGCACCATGAAAACCTTCACCTGTGCTTCCATCCTCACTGCTCCTCCTCTTCCTCGGCAGATTGTGTTTGTTTTCTCGTCTGCTCTGAACCCAGGCAATGAGGGTAGGTGTCCTTGGGGGGGGATGGAGTGGAAAATGGCCATGGCAGAGCAAAGCAGTTCTGCTCATGCCTGTGGCTGTTCCTGCTCTGGGCAGAGATGGGGGAGCACCTGGTGAAGCACGGTGACGGGGTGAAGGACATCGCCTTCGAAGTGGAGGACTGTGACTTCATCGTGCAGGTGGGCAGCCCCTCCACCCCCTCCCACACAGCCCCCCAAAACGGTGAGGGGAGGCAGGGAGGGCCTGGGGATGTCTCCCCCTGGCCCAGGGGAGCTGTGGCAGGACAGGATCTCTCTCCTTCCACCCAGAAAGCCAAGGAGCGTGGGGCTGTGGTGGTGAAGGAGCCATGGGTGGAGCAAGACAAATTTGGGAAGGTGAAGTTTGCAGTGATCCAGACGGTGAGTGGCAGGGCAGGGTGGGGTCCATGGAGCAGGGAGGCCCCTACATAAACAAAGCCACAACACAACCACTTTTCCCCCTTGCAGTACGGTGACACCACCCACACCTTGATAGAAAAGCTCAACTACAAGGGCCTGTTCCTCCCGGGGTACCAACCCCCCCTCTTCAAGGACCCCCTGCTGCCCAAGTTGTGAGTACTTTCCAGAGGTCCTGCCTGGCTCTTTGCCATCGTGTCCTGGTGGGATATCCCACCAAGGAGCTGGACAGGTCCCCACTGCCTTACCCTGGAGCCCCCCAAACTCCCCCAAGGGGAGCCCTTGAGCCTGGTTGAGACCCTCCTTGGTTTCTTCCCACAGACCGAGCACCAAGCTCAGCTTCGTTGATCACGTTGTGGGGAACCAGCCCGACCTCCAGATGGTCCCAGTGGCAGACTGGTAAGTGTGGGGGGAGCTGGTGGGAGGTGGGATGGACCAGCAGCACAGCTCTGCTGGTCTCACCACTTCTGACGAGGGTGGCTAGGGCTAATGAAGCCAGAGCAGAGCTCCGTTAGTGCAGGGAGGAAGCGAGAGGTTGATTGTGCCCTTTGTGGCCTGGGCAGGTACCAGAAGAACCTGTTCTTCCACCGCTTCTGGTCAGTGGATGACAAGCAGCTGCACACCGAGTTCAGTGCCCTGCGCTCCATCGTGGTCACCAACTACGAGGAGACCATCAAGATGCCCATCAATGAGCCAGCACCTGGCAAGAAGAAATCCCAGATTCAGGTGAGTGGACACTGGTGGTTGAGACATCTGGCTGCCTCCACTTCCAGGGGGGCCTTGATGAAGGAAAAGGGAGCCGGAGCAGACCTGCTGTGGTAAAGTGGGTGCCAGAAAGCAACCCTGGCTCTGCTTGGGTCTGACAAACCCTGGGGAAGCCACTGTGCAAAGCCGGTTTATCCCTGATCTCATCAAGAGTGTCTGTCATTCCATGGTGCCCCTGGGCTGATCTTGCCTACATATTTTTAAGCCCACACCCATCCCTTTGACCTTGTAGCTGCACTGTCACTACCATGGTGACATCTTTTCCCTGTAGGAATATATTGATTACTACGGAGGGGCCGGAGTCCAGCACATCGCACTGAACACCCCCGACATCATCTCAGCAGTGAGTGCAGCCCTGGGATCCCCCTACCCTGAGAGCCCCCTGGCATGGGAGCCCCCTGCCCCAACTCTGGGCATGGTGCTCGTCACAGGACTGTGGTGGACCATGACCCCATCAGGGTACAAGGACACAGAGTGAACGGGCTTTGTGCTGTGGTTGTTTTACAACCAGGATTAACTGCCCAGGGAGTCACTGCAAAGGGACCTGCCTGCACATGTGAGCTGCCTGTCCCTCCAACTTAAAGCAATTGGGGTCTGCAGGGCCCTTGGTGGCACCTTTGTCCTTGCAGGGTGCCTGGTGGGGACTCAGGCGGCCCAGGCTGCAGAGCTGAGCCCCACAGCCCATCACCCACCTTCAACTAGGGCAGGGGCAGGTCTGGGTTGAGCCCAGCCATTGCTGAGCACCCGGGTTTGGGCTCCTCTCCAGACCAAAGGGCCTCCAGAAGTATCAGTAGGTCAGAGCAGGACAAATCATCCTTGTACAGCTCTCTGCAGTGCCTGGGAGGGCATCTTGGGCCTGCCCATTCCTGGTGCCAAAGAGAAATTATGAGCTAGGTCCCCATGCTTGACATTAGCCAATGCCACGGGAAAGCATCTGTGCCCCAACACTGCCCATCCCAGGAAATGCTTGTGGCACAAACCACTCCCAAACTGAGCCACGCTGGGTCTCCCCTGCCTTGCAGATCACCAACCTGAAGCAGCGGGGCATGCAGTTCATGGATGTGCCCTCCACCTACTACCAGGTGCTGCGGGAGAGGCTCAAAACTGCCAAAATCAAAGTGAAGGAGAACATTGACAAGCTGGCGGTGAGTCAGAGAGGGAAAAGGCCTGCCCAGGGCTGGACCAGCTCCCCAGAGTGCTTTGCAGGGATGTGAGGGACAAAGAGAGCCCCACTCGCTCCGCTGTGGGTCTTCAAAGTGTCACCTCATTTCTTTTCTCCAGGAACTGAAAATCCTGGTGGATTTTGATGAAAAAGGCTACTTGCTCCAGATCTTCACCAAACCAGTTCAAGACAGACCCACAGTCTTTTTGGAGGTGATCCAGAGGCACAATCACCAGGTTGGTTTGAGGATCTCCCGCTGATCCTGGCCGTGAGCCCTCAGGGCCACCAAGCCCCTGGTCTGTAATGTTGCCATCTCCACAGGGCTTTGGTGCTGGGAACTTCAAGTCTCTGTTTGAAGCCATAGAAATGGATCAGGACGCCAGAGGAAACCTGACTGTCCTGGAGCCCAACGGGGAGACCAAGCTCATGTAGAGGATGGCAGGAAGTGCTGCCCTCACCCCTAAGGAGCTGATTCCAAATAAACTGGGAAACACCTGATGTTTTGGTAAATAGCCCAGACTTGAGTGCCACAAACCCAGGGAAGCCACTGCCAAGTTGGACAATGTCAAAGGACCCAACACCTCTCCCAGCCCAGCCCCGGCGCTGCCCTTCCTGGGAGATGGGGTGTGGGAAATAGCAAACACACTCTCAGAAAGCAGCTTAGTCTGATCTAAATCATGGAATTCTTAACAAAGGGCAGATTTAAGGCATGGGCCAAAGACATGCAGCTACAGAGGAAGACAGAAGAAACAACTGGGAGTGCTCAAATTTAGTCTATCCAAAGTTTTAATTTTAGCTACACAGGAAACTGCGAAAGCACAGAGGCGTTTGCCTCTCTGTGCATCTCCTTTTCTAAGATTTTGGTTTAATTGCTTTTAGACTCAATCTTGAATTTCAATTTGCTGAGAATAAACACAGTTTTAGGGTAGCTCCAACACTCTGGAATGAGAATTAATCGTATTTATGTATTTCAGCCTTCCCAAGGCAACAGAGTCTTGCTCTAATACCTGTAAATTCCTGCATTAGTGATAGGTTGGGGCTTCTCCCATGTTTCAAGCAGTAATTGCTGGCATTGGCAGCGATCCTTGGCTCAGATCCTGGCTGCATGTGCAAAGTCTCCTCTGGGTGTTGCTCTGGTGTTGTCACTGTCCTTTGCACAGGGAGTTCCTCCCCAACACAAGAAATCCCTTTTCTGACATGGCCTGAGTGCCTGGGGAGTCCCTGTGTTCCCCGAGGCTGCAAATCCAGCACACCCCCATGTACAACCCTCAGCCCACAGCTGCTGAAGGACACCCTGGGGTCCCCACTGTTGCACAGCCACCCTCCAAAGCCCCCATGTTCCCAGTTTCCCAGCATGGGAGCTCTCAGACCCCGAGCAGCCCAAGCCCCTGCCGAGCCCTCGGCTCAGGATGAGCTCCTCGGACACGAGTCCTTCCCCCAGCCCCCTCCCAGCCCCTCCAGGCTGAGCCCCCGAGGTGTGGCTGTCCTGCAGCCCTGTCCTGTGCTCACCTGTGGAATCCAGGAGCTGAGCTGGGAAGTCACCTACAGCCTCTGTCCTGTCTCTGCCACCTCCTCCTCCATCAACCATTCCACTGGTCCCTGCTCCAGGTATTTCTTTTTAAATAGAAGCTCAGAGAGGCCACTGTGACCCCCTCCACAGCCCCCCCCCCACTGGGGAGGGGTACATGGGCCAAACCTCAGCGGCCCCCCCAGCTCCCCCATTCTCTGGATCCCAGGGAGCAGAACTAATGCAGATTTCATAGAATCACAGAACATCCTGAGCTGAAAGGGACCCACAAGGATCATCCAAGTCCAACTCCTGATAATTTGAATAAAACGATTTCAAAAAGAAGGAAACCAAAGAGCCTCTGGCCCCAGCAGCCTCACAGCATCACTGATACCTTGCCTGGTGGTTAGGGGCTTTTGCCTTCATAAAGTTAAAAATAAATAAATAAAAAAAGGATATGAACTCAGGCAATCCAGGGCAGAGGCTGGAGGAGCAGGGACCCCTCACCTGCTGAGGTTGGACACGTTTGGGACTCCTGGCTCACTGCCAGGAGGGCTCTGCTTCAGCTCTGCAGCGTTGTCAAGATTTTTAATACTGAGACATTTCTTAAAGTTTATAGAATTGAATCACTCACATATTTCTTTCGTGCAATATAATGTTGCTTAAATTCATTTCCTGCTCACCAGAATTAATATTTTCAGTAAACTTTGCTGAAAACCAGTTCTTCACACTGTTCTTGTTCTGGATCTGCCTCCTTGAGCTCTCACAGTTCCCAGCACAGGTCTAAGAGCAAAAAGCTGCCCTGGTAATATATTAAGCACAACATAATTTTTCTGTAAGAAAAGTCAGTATATTTATGGTTTGCTTTATAAAAGTTACTATAATACAATGGTACATAGTATTCAATTCACAAAAATATGAACAAATATATACAGCATGACACATCCACAACAAAAACACTTTCTTCAAAACAAGATACATACTGGTGACAGATTCTATATGCACAAAACATCCCTAAATTTATAAATTTGCTTAACGAAAGAAAAAGCAGAAATCCTAAATCTTCAAAGCAGAGTTGTCGGTTTTTTTTAAAGGAACTTAGAAAAAAAAATTTTTTTAATTTATTGCAAAATCATTTGACCTGCCTACTTTTAAAGGAGGCCCTTGATTTCCACGCTGGGAATTAAAACAACCAGAAAACTGCAAGAATTGGGAGCTGGGTGTTCTTCCACTTTGCTTCAAAACTGCCCCATTGATTTAGAGTGTCCTTCTTGATGTGTTTCTTTGCACTTGGACAAATCCTACAGTGGCAATTAAGGAGGAAACTCATAAAAAACAAATATTAAACTGAAAAAATCCAGTTGCAAATTCGCTTAAATACATTTTAGGTTGTCTATTAGACTGTACACATTTCCTCGCTTGAAATAAATAGATTTTGCACATTAGGTTTCAGACTGAGGGAGGGGGGGAAAAGAAGAAGCCTTGACTTGGCAATTTTTTGTCTTCAGTTTCTTAATGCTTCTAATTTCATCTATTTATTTGACAAAAAAACCCCGTATTTATACAGAATTTACATTATACAAAGCTTGACACAAGCTGTAAATGCCACCAGCTCCTTTGCTATACTCAGTCCTTCTTCCTCCCCATCTCGACAGGATTTAGAGCTGGAATCTGTTTTAAAAGAACTCCAAATTACAATAGTCACTTTTAATAAACTATTTACATGCTCTTGAAGTACAAAGAAATCAGCAAAAAATTTCAACATGTTTCTACAAGAAACAGTGTTTGAAGAGAAGATTCTTGAGTTCACCTATGTACAGAAGATGCTTTTTTTTTATACTTCAAAATCCTTTTTTTCCTTAAATTTTTATTTTGTACAGAAATGCACTGAAATGATCCCTGAAAAAGGTCACAGAAACCGGAACTGAAACTACTGTGTAATTTGCTGGAGTTTAAAAATGATGGTTGTTTTTTTCTTCCTTGTAGAAATAAGCTGCTCTATACAATATAAATAACTGCAAGATGAGCCCCATCCCCTCCCAGACCCCCGAGAGTCACAGACCAGCCTGGGACTGCAGAGAGGTGAGAACCACAGGATCCTGTGGATGCCAGCATGGAGGCACCTGCACCCTGAACTCACACCAGCTGCAAACTGAAGGCTTAAATTCTATTTCCATAATTTTGCTCTGCTCTCTTGGGTCATTCCTCCCAGCGAGATGGAATTTTGCAGGGAGCACAGTCAATGTCTCTCTCTCTTTTCTTGTCTTAGGCTCCAGCTGAAGTGACAATAAATTTGGGGATGGGCTTTTCACTGGACAAAAGCACTGCAGTCCCTGTAAGCAGCACAGGCTGGTGAGGTTCCTCTTTATCCCTGTCACTGTATCCATGGGGTGCTGGGGAGCCTGGGCTGAATGTGAACCACACAGCTCCTGCCCTCCTCTCATCCCACCCCTTGCCAAGTACAAGGCAGAGGATTAGAGGCATCCCCAAACCTCGTCTGTGGCTGCAGAGCTCCCCTGGCCCAACAAGACCCCGCTGGCTGGCACGGACAGAGCGCCCATGGAAATCACTGCATCAGACTTGGGAGTCCTCACCCTAAAATGATTTATTTGGGGGTCAGGCAGCTTCCCAGTCCAAGACAAAATATCTCCCAGTTAGGACTCTGCAAGACAAGATTTATGGAGAAAAAAAGAGAAGCCTCAGGTCTGGCTTTGAGACCAGACTAACATGATTTTTCAGAAGTGCTGTGGCTTCAACAGCTCTGTTTCTTCCTGGGGAACTTCTGGGAGCTCAGCTCTTCTAAAAACTCACATTATTTGTCTGGGATCCTAAAAGGGGATGTATTACAGGCAGTTTTAGAAGTACCCAAGTGATTTAGGTGCTCATGGTCTTTGGCACCCAAATCCCTTTGGTGCTCCTAAAAACACACAGTGAATGTGACAGTGACCTTCCTCCCCACCTTCCTCACCAAGGATTAAGGCAAACTGCAGGGGCTAATCCCATCCAGAGCACACAGATACGCTGGGAAACACAGAACTGCCAGCAGGTTCTCAGGGCTGGGCCATCTGGGGTGTCCTCACCCCCACAAATCCACCATTAATGCACTGGTTTGATGGAGCAGAGAGGGAGAAGGCCAAGGACAGGGGCTTCAGTTCTGACACACAGGAAACTTCTGTGCATTTCCAAAGCTTTGAAAGTCAAAGGCCAAGCTGCAGAGGTGCCAACTGGAGCATCAATACATTGAACCTCATTCAAAAAAATAACAACTAAACTGAGCAGCTGGTTTAACTCCCAAATGCCACCACTGCAGTTCCAACCAACATTCAGTGACAGAAACTTGTGCTTCTCACAATTTTAGGTTCTGGGTCACCAACACCCAGTTGCTGGAGAGATTTATGGAGAAAGGGGGGAAAACAACAAAACTGAACTGAAACAAAAGCAGAGATGGACCATGGACTGTCCAATCTCAGAGACAATTTGCTCGCCCTCAGACAGAAACACAGGTGGTATTAAGGCAGCTTGTAGCAGTCTGTGTATTCCTGCTCTATCAGACCTTTTGTCTGAAAAAGAAATTCAGAGGCAGAGGTCTAACCTACATTACAAGCTCCATGCTGCAGTGCAGGCCTGGCAACTCCACAGAACAGCTGAAAAAACTTCCAGGAACCTCCTCTGCAAGGTTGTCACCTCTGCTTGTGGAGGTTTGGAAAGGCTACAAGAACACAGCTGAACACAGCTGCACAATTTGTTCTGTGGGGAGAAGGTGTTTAGTTATGCAGATAATCTTCCCATTTCATAATGACATTGCAACTTCCCCTTACAAGCCAATTAAAAAGGGTTTAGTACAACTAATCTCTACTTTTAAAGCAGGAGAAATTAAATGCAAATTGAAAAACTGATCCTGTCTATACCTGAATGGTCGCATAACATTTCCAGATCTCATCCAAAGAGCTGGTTTTTTGGTGTTTTGTCCCATTTTTAAATGGAACCTCTTGAAAAACTGCAACCTTCACCTCAGCATATCTACAAGGACAAAATACATTGAGAAATCATTTTAAAACATGCCTTCCAAATTTAGAGAAGCATTCATTCCCATGCTATAGATGGGGGGACAGGATTGCTCTCAGGGACACTTTTACCATGATTTTCTGGAGGGATGGGACCACCCCAGGCCAAGTTACTGAGTAACAGAGGGAGGAGAGCGGGGCACAGCTTGCTCCTATCACAGGAGGCATCTCCCACATCCAAGGACAGAGCAAATACTCCATGTAAAACACTGGAAGGGCAGGAAAATGCAGATGAAAGTGAGAAAAAATGAATACAAGTCACACATCAGCCTGCTTCCCATCCACAGGAAGAAAATCCTGCTACAACGTGGGCCATAGTCTTTGCTTGCAAGCAGGGCAGGATTTCTACAGCGTAAACAAGGGCTGAGCTGTCCTCTTAATCTCAGCCTCCTCTGCAAGCTAGACAAGCCCATCTCCAAGGAATGGGCATCCCCAAAAGCCACACGATGCTACAGCTGCACAGCTGACTCCACTTCTTCCTAGTGACTGCAGTATCCAAGGATTTCTCACAGGCAGGTGCAGAGGTTTTGATCCCCCATGGACCAGCATGGCATAGAAAATGAGAGAGGAGCCCAAGGAGGGGAGCTGAGGTCTGGCTGACCTGACTCTGCCCCAGGGGTCTGGCTGAGGGGACTGGTTCAGGCTCATCCCTAATGAAAAGGCAGGACAGTTCAGCTCTAGTCTCACTGTGGACACATCTCCACACACACACACACACACCCCCAAGCACACACACACACTCATTCACACACCCTCAAGCCTCTGGCTTGCTCTGTAACATCAACCTTACATTTATTTACAGCTTACTCTGAGAAATCTGTGCAATTTCAGCCAATCAAGCTCCCAACAAACCCTATTATGGCATTTTCAGTCTCTGCTTCACATTTAAACGTTGAATGTCTTTTTCAGCCAACGAAACTGATGAGAAAAAGGTAGCAGCATTTATGAAAAGATGAAGGTTTATAACAACAACTAAAAAAAAAAAGGTACCATTATCCCATTACGGAGCATTACTGTAGGGACTGAACAGAGAAGCTAGTGTTTGGATAGACCATGCCACAAAAGGTAGCCACCTTTTTGTGTGCGTGTTGGATCTGAAAAGGAAAGAGCACCTGAAACATGAACAGTCCTCATAAGCGTGTGCGCTTTTTGCTTTCACTCGTGATCCTGGCAGAAGTGCGAAACTTGCTTGGTTTTCTTCTCTTTTTCCTTTTTTTTTTTTTTTTTTGTAAGTATTTTTTTTGCTTTTAAATTTTTTTCTTCCTTTTTTCTGTTGTTTTTATTTTCCTCTTTTTTTGGCAAAGTGCAACCACACCTGGTTACCACAGTTTTGACATGGCCGAAGGTGCAAGTGTGACGAGAAACCTTGAGTTCAGTTCAGGGTTCCCCTGCAGTTCTCAGAGCCACAGAGACACGGGATTTTTACATCCTCAATTGGAAACTTGTAGTCGTAGGTAATTTCCTCGTTCACATTGATGTGCTGCTTGGAGTAGATAACGATCTTCTTTTGAGACTCCACGGTGATCACTTTAGCATAACAATTTGGCTGCAAGGGTGATAGAACAGGTGATGATGTCGGTTCCTAGGGCCATGGCTTCCCAGCCTCCACACAACCATTCCAAGATAAAATAAAACGGGCCCCCAGCCATGCTTCCAGAGCCTGGACCCAGGGCAATCCTAGGGAGGGAGGCATGAAGCCAGAAAACAGAGCAGCCCTCCTTGTGCTGTTCCAAAATATCCATGTTCTGGTCATTTGTGGAGCAAAAGAGCCTGGATGATGCTCCACCAAATTTGTCACAGGTTAAGAGCAGCTCAATGCTTAATATTTTGGCCAGGCAGGCAAGTCTGAGTGCAGACTGCAGCACAGAGAAGAGGGGGAAAACAGCAGGGAATATTTTCCCATGTGGACACTAGAAGCTGTTCCCACAGCTGATATTTGGTATGTTTTAAGGAAATATTTGTTAGATTTGCTTGCTCAGTGTCCATCAGGGTCCCCCAAGACAGTCAGGAGGGCTTTTGAGCACACTCAGTCTCCCTGCACGTTTCATTTCTCAGGTCTCTCCAACCTCTTTACACTACTTTAGACCCTGCTCTGATCTGCTGTGATTCATTAACATTTAATCACAACCCTGCGACCCCCTGCCACTTCTGAGCACCCCAGTCAAGGCTGGCAGGGACTCCCCGGGTTTATCAGCATTTCAGGGAACAGTGACAGGGTACTCACATTGCAGCTGTGATTGATAAACCTGGCGAAGTTCCCGCATTTGGTGGCATCGATGATGGTGTCGTGGTCAACTCTGAACATGTAACTGCTGCCGATGCCTTCATCCTCGTATCGCTTCTCACGCATGTCAGCAATGACCTGCAGGAACCCCCAGGCAGGCTCAGGCCACGCTGAGCGACTGAACCTGTGAGCAGCCACCTACACAAGGCCCCCCTGAGCTCTCTTGCACCAGGCACCGGGGCTTTATACAACGCCCATCGCCCCAAGAGAACACAGAAGTTCAGGATGGGCCTCTTAAGGAGGATTCTCCTGAGTGCTCAGTTTCCATGGGTTGTTGAAAATCCCACCCCTGTACCTCCAAGCCATATGTCAACCTCTGCCCAGCCCACAGCGCTGATGCCTCCAACCCAGGACTCCAACCCTTGCTGTTATATTCAAGGACTTCTTCCAGGGCTGGTATTTGCTCAGATTTCACACACAGCTTACCTGCCTGATGTTCTGACCCACGTATTCGATCACCATCTCATCAGCTGCAATGGGCTCCATAGCAAAAAGGCCCCAGTCGTGAATGTGACTCTTGCAGAATTTTAGCTTTTTCTTCCGGAACTGCATGAAGAAAACACCCCAAAACCCCAGCCCTGAATTAGTCACAGCACAGAAAGGGAAAGGATGTCTGTGGGTCCGAAATTTGCAGCAGGGGGTGATCTACCTTGAGCTGGTTGAACTTGAGCAGGTCACTGTCGCAGCTACCAGTGAAGGAGGAGAGGAGCCTGCGTTGCTCTGATCGCCTCTCGGAACCAGCCCGGGTGGAAGCATGAGGTTGGGCAGGGATGCTCATACCCTGAGAGGACAAATGGGTGATTCAAAGCTGACCCAACACTCTGCAGGCTCCCTGTGAGCAGCCCCTCATGCTACATCACCACAGAACACCTGACATCAAACATTAACACTTCCCACCCAGCCCCAGCAGGACAGGAAGCACCTACAGTGTGTGACAGAGTGTAAAACCAAATCCCATTCACACCTGGCATTCCTGGAGCATGATTCCTCACCTGTGTGTCAGCTGGAGGCTCCTCTGCAAAAGCTCGGCTATTGTTGAGGTATTTGAGTTTGTCCTTCTTATCAATTTTGTAATAGCCTTCGCTCCTTGCACAGCCCGTCACGTGCTCCCGCATCCCGTCATCCCGCTTCTTCTTCTTGGGGGTAGAAAAGCTGGTAGGTGTCAAGAAGTTAAGGAGAAACACAGCCAGAGGTGGATATCAGACTAAATTTGCTACAGTTGCACAGAGCTAACACCAGGAGCATGGAAAATTAGGAAGGTTTTGTGGGGTTGCAAAAAATAACACTGTTACTGAGATGCTCCTCAGCCCAAAGGCCTTGGAGAGATGCTGCTCTCACCAGCCTTGGGAAATCAGCTCCTTCAGACACACATTACAAACCTTCAGGTTTGAAGGCACCTCCAGGGCTTTGGCTCCTGGAAGGACAGTGGAGCTGTACTACTGCCAGCTCATGCCACAGACACAGCCATGAAGGCTACAACTGAGACTGACCCAAAAATGCTCCCTGTGAGACAAAACATATCTTCAACACCAGAAAATTGAAGCAGAGGGACCATAAAAACCGAGAGGTGACTGCCTCAAAACCGGAGTGCTGAGGGTTTGCTGCAAAGCAGGTGAGCCTGCAGGTACTTTCACACTTGTCATGCAGTGTGGCACAGGATGAACTCAAGGTGATTTTTAAGTGGCTTAAAAAGTGAGTGTAATTTTGCTGTTACAATATAATCCTTATCATCAGGGAAACAGATTTATTTTCACTATGGGTTGTTAGTTATCACTGACTGTTTTAGGTGGTTTGGGCTTTTTTGGTTTTGCTTTCCTGTCTTGCAGGAAGCAAGGGATGAAGATATCTGAACTTCACACAATCTCTAGTATATATCTAGACAAACACACAAGGTGGTGTGTTTGTCTTCTTCAACACATAAACCTGTATATCCTTCCTAAAAACACTACAGGAGAGTTCTGAGGTTTTAAGAACAGTCTTTTAGGCTCTGCTCTGGAGATCACTACTGATGACTGCACACACACAGAGCCCTGATGTGCCACCTAGAAACCACTGATTTTATCAGTATTTCAAACTCAAAGCAAGTTAAAGCTGCGAGAACCACTAACTCATCATTTTGGGCACAGATGGTGAGATTATTTTTACAGCAAGTTTTAGCTCCAAGTGAAAGCTCTGTATGTGCAGACTAGAAATTCCACAAGCAAACTGGAAAAAAAGTCTGGTTACATGCAGACAGAAGCTTCTCAAACTAGGAAGGAAACCTCCCCAGAAGAGGTGCCTACAGACTGTCCCTGCAGTCCCAGACTGAACGTGCAGCAAGAACAGCCACTTCTGCAGTATTTTTGTATTGCAGCTTCAGAGAATAAAACAGCCTAAAATTCCCTGCTCATCCAAGCAATTGCTATTCCTGTAAGCAACTGGTTCTCCCACCAACAAAGAGCCTTTTGCATTTGAAGTCCTAGCCAGCCACCATCTCATGCATCTCACACGTGCTGCCAATACAGTGAGAAAGGATATAAGGATGGAAAACCCACAGGGTGTCATTGAGCCAGTCCATACCATTGTCCTGCTGTAACAAGCGGTCGTATGTGATACACATGAATTTGATATCCTCCTCGTCTATGCCTCCGTTCCAGATATCGTACAAAATGGTCATCTCCTCAAACTCGGAGCGCGGCCTGAACTGCGGCCGGGGCGGGGAGTACTCGGGGGAAGGGATCACTGGCAGCTCCTCAGATGTCTTCTTCTGCCTTCGCCACTGTCTCTTAGGTTTTGCGTGAGCTTCTTCTTCCTTTAAATCTTCATTCCACTGGTTCTCCAGTTCCTTGAATGGCAGTTTCTCTGCAACTGTCTCAGCTGCTATTTTCTCATGGAAACCGTCATTCCTGAAGTCCAGGGTGACGGCTTCGGGATCTTTCAGTCCATAGTAGGCATCAGGATGTCCACTCAACAGCTCTTTGCCCATAGCACCTTCCACCAAGGCCACTGGCACGGGAGGAGGTTCTATGGTTTTGCCTGGGTACACATCCAGCGAGAGGACAGAAGGTGGGGACCGCCTCGGCCGACCCGGCCTCCTTTTGGGAAGAACAGAAGGTGGTGGTGGGGGAGGAAGAATAGAAGCCCCAGGGGGTACTTCTGGGGAGAGCAAACCAGGTTTCACTTCTGCCTTGCATTCCTCGATGGGCATTCTTCCATCTCCATGCATGCACGGCAGGGCTGCTACAGGTATTGGCTCATCAGGTGGCAAACCCATGTCCATGTGGAAATCTGCTTGCGGGGGGCTGGCAAAGGGGATAGGGGAAGGAACACTGTTCATGCTGATCGTAAGGGAAGCACCAAGAGGCTCTTTAGAGGGTTTCTCCTCTAGTTCATCCTCTGACTGTTTCTTGCCAGACAGAAGGCAAGGAATGGTAGCACCAGCCTCTGGGAAAGTAGGTGTGAAATTGAAATCTCTCCCAGGAGTCCGAGGAATGCCACTGTTAATGCCAGGAGATTGGGATGGGTAGGAAAAGGGGCTCCCTGGGACTTGAGGGGAACTGAGGGTCAAGCTACTTCCTGTAAGGGGAGCATCACTTCCTGGCGTGGCTGGAACAGTGTCCGTGCTCTGTGACTTCGCGAGGGGGTGTGAAGACTTGGCCAAAATGTCCCGCCCAGGAGTCCTAGGAATCTCTTCTTCCACGGACGTTTTGGTCACCATTAATTGTTCAGGGAACTTTTCTGGAGGGACTAAAGATTCTTCCTTGCCAGGAGTTGATGGCAGGGGAAGCATGGAGGATGGCACCTTGTGGGCTGGAAGCAGAAGAGTCTCCGTCTCCGAGTGGATCATCACCTCCCGTCCAGGCGTACGAGGCAGCCGCTCGTCCTCCTCCGCTGCCGATGGCGGCTTTGCTTTAACTCGGCCTTCCAAAGTGCTGTCCTCAGACTTGCCAAAGAAGCTGCTTTTGCTGGGCAGAGGTTCTCCAAAGACTCCCCCTGGAGCAGAGATACAGAGCGTCGCCTCCTCATCTTGAGATTCAGGCTTTGGACCTTCCTGTACCTCTGCCTCCAGCATGGAAGTGGGTTCGGACTCTTCCTCTGAAAGGGGAAAAAGAGAGGAGACTCAGGAGCTTTGCCTCCACTTGGTTACTTGCCACTTGCTAGTAAAGGCATGTTTAAGATGCCACAATTACAGAACAGCTCAATTCCACTGGGAGGCTTTAAAACTCCAGTGCTTTACATTTTGGAGGCACAAGAGTGTAGAGTAATTAGACACTACCACACACTTTCCTAATGGACCATAAAAAACCCGCACTATTAATTTGAGGATTAGCTACGACACAGACCAGAACGAAGGTTTCTCTGCTTTCAAAAGCCCTGACAACCTTTTGTACAGACATTAAAGGAATGAGCGGCTTGTGGGGTGAGGACTTTGGAGGAGAACTGTCAGAGCCCAGAGCTATCACCTTTTCTAATGTGGGAACTAAACTAATTGCAGGCCAAGGAGCACCCTCAGCTCTCCAAGGAGGGAGCAGTGAAAGGAGAAGCAGAACACTCCTGAACAACACATGAAGGAAATGGGAAGGCCTTGTAATGGATGAGGAGACACTCAGATGGTATCAATGAGGCAATTTATATGCTGCTCTCCCTGCAGCAGCCTCATTTGTCTGGAGTTTATTTACCCACTTAGGGCCAGGTCCAAAAGGAATCAACGGTGAATCTTGTTAGGCAGCTCAAAATAACATTTTCAAGTGGGAGAACAAAAGGAGGTGAAAATGCCCAGGGAGTTGGAAGGGAAGCATTCCCCGTTTCACTGAACAAACCAGGGCTGCTGGAGAAGGGTCTGAGCCCTGCAACTCCTGTATGACAGGGCTGGGCTGCTCAAGAAAAATGCTGCAGTTAGAGCTTGTTCCCACAGCTTACTTGGAAAGCTCCTTACACATGTCATGGTGCTCAAATGCAGGTGTCCTCAATTTTACATCCTTTCTGCATGCTGACCTGCTCTAGAAAGGATTCATGCAAAACCAGTTCTTCTTTGCCCTGCCCAGTTTAACATTTTACTGCTCTGTGACTTTCAGATTTTGCAGCAGCCAAGGAGTGACACCCTGTGCAGGAACTGGATTTCCAGCTCTCCAAGTGGCAAAATACTGCCTAGTCCTCAGACACCTCAGTGCTGCCCAAGGCTCCACAGCAGGCCCCACTAGATGTGCCCTCCCTGTTGGCTCCAATTTTAACTTTTAGATTCCCCCTAGTTGCCAAATTTGTCAAGCACTATGCATCTCACTCCTGTTCTAGTAAAAGGTTTCCAATTTCCTTGGGTTAAATACAATTCTGTATTGACTGAAAATAATTTCCTCCTTCCAGAAAACTAGAATATCACTCCTTTAAAAGGAGTAAGCAACAAAAACCCCCACAAATAATATTAGGAACCAAACATAACGCTGAGACTCCCCTCACCTGCCCCATGCAGCTTCCCTGTCACATACTGCTTTGATATTAAAACCAAAAAGAGCCAGTAGTGACATTCCTGTTCTGTTTTAGCAGCCATGGCTTTTCTATCTTGAGCTTCAGCCACCACACCACCCGATCAGTCACCCTCGGATGATGACAACTGTTCAGTTCCTATAGGACTCCAACTAAACTGGCCCAGGATAAGATTCTGGATACAGTAACCACAGTATTTTTAGTAGCAGATGGCTCATGTAAAGCTCCTTACTAGGAAGGAAAGTTCAGCACAGACCTCTTTCCCTGCACAGATAATCCCCTAGGCTAGAGCTAAGACTGGAGGAAGAAAGAGAACAAGGGAAATACAAACCCATGCATATTGGGCACTGGGATAAAATTTACTTGGAAACGTAGTAACAAAACTCCAAAGCACATGGAAGGGCATACCTGGCCTACAGATGGGAGAGGGTGCAAGTTTTGTCTCCTGGTCTCTTTCCATAACCAAGTGTTTCAGAGTTTCAGCAGCAAGAGATGCCCCCGGGACTTGGCCACACTCACTTTCCTCTGCCTTGATTTCTACACTGCCTTCATCTTTCACTGCCAAAGCTGGCTCAGCAAGTCCCAAGCCTGTTGCATCCATGTAGTCATCCACAGGATACAGGTCCAAAATAGTCTCCCTCTCATCCTCAGGAAGCTCATGACCAGCAGGTTCATGCTCTGGCTCAGCAACCATGGCTTCTCTGCCTTGATCTTCAGCCACCTCTTCCTCCTCTTCCTCCTCCTCATCTTCATCATCATCATCATCCTCCTCATCTTCATCATCCGAGTCAGAACTTGATTCGAATTCAGAGGAGTCCTCACTTTCATCAGATGATTCAACTTCAGCCTTGGAAGACGAGGGACTTGCTACATCTACAAGAACAAACTGCCATTAGTTCTGCTTTCTGGCTTTATTAAACAATGAGGGGCAAATATCCCTTCCACTACAAAAGTGTGGAAACAGCATCAACAGCAGCGTGTGGGTGTGAAGGAGTGGCTCCCAATTTATTTATTTTTGCAGAGATTTATAAATCCTGTCTCTGGCTGCTTATCACCAATCACAATGTTTATCACAATCACCATACAACAGGCAGTTCCAGGAGCAGTGCTGCCTGGCACCTTGCCCACGTGGGTCTCTTGGTGCATTGTATCTTTTACTAAGACTTTCTGCTGCCTTTACACATGGTCTTAGAAAGCAGAAACTACCACCTTCCAGGGCAGAAAGTGATTGATAGGACAGAGTTATTAGCAGCCAAATTACCCTTGTCTGAAATCTGGTCCCTTCTCCTCCCAGCCACTCGCATTTCCCAAAACAAGCATACATTTAACTGGCTTTGAGACCTCTGCCCCTCTGCCAGGTTGGGCTGAGATCAGGTAGGGACTGGAGAGCTACTGTAAAGGGACCCACTGACTGAGGGATCATGGAAACCTCACAGGTAATAATTAAAAATACCTCTGTGCATTTTCTTGTGTAAAACTGCCCACCAGTGAAAGGAGGTGCACAAGTAACAAAATCAGCTCACAAAGGCAAAAGGGAGACCACAGCTGACCCTGTGGTGACACTTGCTGCTTCCACTGGAGCTGCTTACCCTCCTCAGAGTCCTGCTCCTCCTCCTTGTCACTTGTGTCTATGCCTGTCTCCTCCTCATCATCTTCATCCTCGTCTTCATCATCATCTTCATCCTCATCATCTTCATCCTCCTCATCCTCCTCTTCCTCCTTTGCAAGAAAGCATTGCCAAAAATGAACAGTGCCTGACCCTGCGACCTGGCTGTCAGTACAGTAACCATCAGGGAGGCTGGTCAGAGAACCTGAAGAGGGAGTGACCTGACAGAGGTTCTGTGAGGACAGGAGCACTCATCTCCTAGAAAAGGGAACTTTAGCATTTGGCATTACCAGGCCCCCTTTTAATGACAAACAGCATTGAAATCGCAGTCACAAACCAACACACCTTGCCAGGTGCTGCTTTCACCAAGCCTCCCTCTTCTTCCTGCTCCTCTTCCTTCTCTGAGGAGGACTCCTCTTCTTTCCCTGATGTCTCATCTCCCTCTTCTCCCTCGCTGTCGAGCTCCAATGGCCTTGCTGGTCGCCGTCGCAGCCCCACTGCCTCTGCATCCTTCTTTGACAGGTCAGATGTTGTATCAGAAGCATCCCTGTCCCTCTCCGACTCTGAGGAGCAAAAGCAACAGAAATTACCATCAAATACCTTGGAAAGGACGGAAAGAGTTAACTACATAAGGGAAACTTCTTTGGGAAGATCAAAGTTAGGAGCAATGTGCCCATGTGGTGTGGGTCCCCAGGCTTACAGGGACTTGCTGATGTCACAGTGAACAGTGCTGATGGCAAAATGTAGGCAGCCAAAGATGACACTCCCTACGCAGAGCAGACAGCAGACATAGCATGACTGAGGTCAGGACAGGTAACCTGAATTTAATCCTTTTTTTTTTTTTCTCATTTTTTGGCTTCAAACCCACTTGTTAATCTGAATCAACTTTAAAATGAACCCACATTTTATGCAAAACAAAGGGTACTCAAAGCTTTGTCTTCTCTTTACTCTTCCCTGGTTACAGGAAATAATGTTAAGATATTTTCAAACAGATTTTTCTGGCAAATAACTTTGATTTCTTTTTCAAATCAAACGCAGAGCAAACTGTTACGTGGTTCCTCCCACCACGTCCCAGCAAGCTGTGAGCACACCCCAAACAGCCCATGAACCCATCTGAGCTCCTTCTGCTGGGGCCCAGCACAGCTAAAATAGGTTATGAGTTATTCTCAAAATGTGGGTCTTAAACTTTCCACCAGTGAATTTCAGATAATTGAACCCAGAGGGGCCATCTCCCAGCTGATCAGAGCTCTGTGAGAAGCAGGGTTTGGCTCAGATCCTTGGCTCTGTGTTTAACTGTAAGCGAGCACACTGCTGTGAAGTTTAAAGGGATTCAGCTTGCGTGGGGTTTGCATCTGCTCTTATGTATCAAACAAATGTGCTTTGCAAACCTTCATCTTCATCATCCACAGAAGTAGAAGGCCGGATTCTCTTCTGATCTCCTGCTGAGGCAGCTTCAGGTGGCTCCTTTCTTTTCACCTGAACAAAAGACACAATTAGCATTTCTGAAAGTTTAGAAACAGCAGAAATCAACTTCTTAAGCAAATTGCCACTTCTTTACTTTGCTGTGGTCACTTAACAGCAGAAACCAAGGGCCACTTCCCAGCTCTTGATCTCTTTATTTGCTTGCAAACAGAATTTCACTCTGAATGAAACTCTACCCCTTCAATTTGCATGAAAACACCCCGGGTACCAGCATGGTGCATGTCAACACCAGGTACTTTGAGGATGACAGAGAAAACTCGACAAATCCATGTGTCTGAGATTGTGGCAGAACAGAAAGAGAGCCTAAACCCACGGCATCTTAAATAAACTCAAAGCAAGTTTTACTCTAAATAAAGACTGCAGAATCTCTCATCCCAAACCTTTACTTGCACCTTCTATGAATTCAAAAATCCTAATTTCAGGGAAGCCCTCTACACTCCCCTACCCCACACTTCTTTTAAGATACTTTCAATTTTTTATGCAAATGCTTTTTAAAATGGATACCCTGTGCTTCTGAGGAGACAGAGTTTAAGCAAACTTCAGGTGAGACTCAGCTGCCAAACTATCAGACATTCCAACCAAAACAACAGCTGTGTAAAGCACTATGAGCGTAAGTGTATTTTTTATGATAATGCTGAAACGCTGTGTCCTAAACACAGGCAAATGTCCCCTTTCCCTTGCAGAGCAGGGAGATCCCCTATTGTGTGACAATTCACACAAGTGGAGGATGAAAAGCTAAAGCTGGAACAGAGGGTCCTTGCTCTGGTCCTGGGGGGTCAGAAGCAACTCCCTGAATGAACACAGAGTGGGGTGAACAGCCTGCGGGCTCTGGGGCACAAACCTAGCGAGGTCTGTCCTCCTAAGGCTCCTCTGGGGGATGTCAGCATAAGGAAGACAGTTTTTTGTTTTCACCTTGAAGGATGGCAGCCGGATGGCCCCTCGTAACCCAATGCCCAAGCCGATTGCCTCATATCCCAGCCCTTCTCCTTTGTTCCAGTTCTCCAAAAGACAAGAGGCGATTCGATCCTTCGGCTTTGGTTTTTCCTCCAATTCTCCTCCAGACTTCACTGGAGTGAGAGACGCCTGCAACAGAGAAGGCACATTTGAGAGGGGAAGTTTCCTGGGAAGGACACAAACTCTGGAAACCATTTAGACAGTCAAGGTTCGGGAAATATCACTGCCCTGCCTGGGCATCAGTTTCTCTGAGGGCATCTGAAGGTGCCCCACACCTGAAAGGAAATAGAGCTGCACATAATAATACAAATAACTGGAGTGTGCTTTAGGCAAGTGAGCCCAACAACGTTTTATTTACCTTTCTTTGCTAACCCACATAACTGAAAGCAATTCCAGACCTTCCAGTTGGGAACACCTTCCTTCTTTTGAGTGTAAGGCCAAATATAGTGCATCAAAAATCACACACATCCTTGTGTTTCCTTAGCAACCACAGCCCAAGTCCACAAAACCTGTCAGAAGGCTCCAGTCCTCGAACAGGAACATCAAAATATTTAGTTGAAACACCAAAGGGTCTACAAAATAGACACACAGCCTCAACAAATCCTTTTTCACCAGAGCTGAGGTGTGAGGGAAGAGCAGGAATTTGGACCTCTGCAGCTGTGGAGAGGTGGACAAGCTGGGAGAATGTCACACATGATGGTATGTCATGCTCTGCCAGAGCCAGGGGCACTGGAGGTGACACTCGCTTGCATCAGCCCATGGCACAACACCCCAAACACTCTCTCTTGCACACCCTAACAGAGCTCACATGCTGAAGTGGGCTGTAATCACCAAAGAGGCAGCACAAGCTCAGCTTTCCCGCTAATAAGGGAACAAGACTAATGGGAGTATCAAGCAGAGAATCCAAGTGGCAGCATTCCATGGCCAGGGGTGATTGCTTATCCCTGGCACTCTGCTTAATGCATCTTATTCAGGCTTTCAAACCTGACCCACCACTAGATTTGGGAACAAGGAAAAGCTTTCCCCTAGCTCAGGCAGAAAAGGTTCATGGGATGTGCTGCCTTCCCTAGCAACGTGCTCCTTTCACAGCTTTCACCCCATTTGTTTTCCACCCTGCCTGAGCCAGGACACCAGCTTTATCCTTGAACCCTCCCATCTTTTACCTAGGCATGATGCCTCTTGGAAGTCAATCAGCTGCCAGAGTTGGAATCAATCAATCAGCTGCCTTTGATGGAATATAGCAGCCAGAATCAGTGTGACTGCAGAGCACATGGGGAACTGACCTCCAGCTGCCACCAAGGAGCCCAGTTGCCTCATGCTCACACACACACACAGACACCAGCAATAGGAAGGTACAGCTTAAGCTGAATATTCGTATTTTGTTTTCTGCAAAAGCAGGCAGCTTGTGACTGAGAAGGAATCCTGTCCCACCCCAATGCCAGGGGTGCTCAGCCCTAGCAGAAAGGAGGCTCTGCAATCTGTGGGGTTTTTCTGCACACAACAGTAACACATGCCCTGGGGCAGAAATGGTTCTGGCATCTCTGTTCCCGGACAGAAAGCACAGTGGTTTTCCATGCAGCAATTTCATATTTTCAATTACACTGCTCACATCCAACACAACCTGTAGCAAGGACTGTGGGACAGTCAGCTTCCCTTCCAAAAATGGCTTACAAATTCCAGGTGAGGGAAGAACACACCAAATCCAGCCATAGCTCGGGATGTAAAAGAGCCTGAAGATCTGCCTTGACTTGCTTCTGCTTCTTCACAGCAGATGTCTGGTTTAAAACAATTTCTAGAGTATTTCAGTTGCTGTTTTTGCAACTATTTGCTGGATCTGTTTCCTTCATTGCCCTGGAAACTCAGGGGCCTCCTCCAAGACTGTCAGCACACGCTCGCTGGCAGGAGAAAAGCTCTGAGCATTAGTCAGGAGGAGAGGTTTCTGCTGCACGTCACGCCAGCCAGCTCTAAGCCAGAGCAAATTACACTGTCATAAAACAGCTGTTAAGCAGCAGCATTACCAACCTCTCCAGAAAGCCAAGGAGCTCTCCCAGGCACCAGAATTAACACACAACTGGTTTACAAAAACAGGTGGTGAGGATACTGCTCTGATAACTGACATCTGAAACAGAGGATCTACCTGCAGGTTGTGGTTTGTTTTGTTATTTTTACAGTAATTCACTGCAATGGTAATTTTGAGGCTTGCATTAACCTTTCTGTAGTGTTAGGTATTTTGGGTAGTGACAAATTCACCATACGTTAGATCACAGAGCTGTTTGCTGGCTGAGGTACACTTCAAATTGGGTGAGAAAAGGATCAGAGGATTCATGCAAAGCTGTTTTCTCAACTAATCCCTGGAACTCTTCATGTGTTTGGCCAATGTTCGGCTCTTGAGTTAATTGTTGCTTTGTACATGCACTGAGGAGGGGGAGAACTGGAAACACCCACAAATCTCATTGCACAAAGTGGGGAAAACAAAATAGAGGCCTGGTGGTTTCAAACACTTCTCTTGCATCTGACCTTACTTTTTGGAGCTAAACATCAGCTTCCTCTTGTACACAACAACTTAGGGTTGTGGGTTTTTTAAAGTCAGTTCCAAACCCCTGCTGACCCCACATCCTGGCCACAAGCACTAAGAACAGCTCTCCCAGGACCCAGAGCACATGAAAACCCACCTTTGCCAGACGTTCCTTCTTGTCCCACCAGTCATCAAACGCCCGGAATGCCACCACTTCGACCATCTTGCGGTTCAGGTCCCTTTTCATGATGGCCTTTAGTTCCTTCACTATGACCAGGAGGACTCCGTCCACAGTGGCCTTGTGGGGATCCTCCTTCTTCGGCTCATAACCCGGGGGTGGAACCGAGGGGTCAAACTTGGGCAGTGGTGGCCACTGCTGCCCGCGGGCAAGAGCGGCTCCCATTGAGAAAGGGCGGTAGGGAGGAAGATTCACAAACTGCATCCGGCCTGTTATGAAGGGAGGATACTGGTACGTGTTCTGCGCCTGCATCATGCGGCTCAGCATCTGAGTTTGCATCTGGAACGACATTGGCATGCCACCCCACTGGTTGCCCAAGACACTGATCATATCCACCTGCATGACCGGGAACATGCCAGGATGGAACGGGGGGAGCGGGGGCAGGATGTGGGGCGGAGGGACCCCAGGCGGGGCGGGCAGCGGCGGCGGGGGGACGGTGACGGCCGGGTGGGTGGGCGGCGGCGGCGGCGGCAGCGGCGGAGGCATCGGGAAGCCCGGCTGTGGAGGTGGCGGAGGAGGAAGAGGAGGGAATCCCGGCGGTGGCAGCGGGGGGATCGACGGGGCCATCACGGCCGTGTTGCTGACGGAGGAGTTCACCACAATGGTTTTGGCACATTCCGCGCTGGTGATGGGCGCAGGGTTGGTCTCGTCGTCAGAGATTTCCATGTCCTCCCCTGAGGAATGCTGACCCTGCCACAAAAGAGGGAAAAAAGGTGACGAGCACATTCTCTTTACATTAAATACCACAGCGCTGGGCTGCTTCAAACAAAAGCTAAGTTTAACACACATTTTAATTGGGAACGGAGAAAAGCGAGCGATGCTCTGAAAAGACAGGGCCCACTGAGCAGCTGGTGCCTATTGAAGCTTTTCTCTTCTGTGTCAGACCTCAGGAATCAGAGAGGTAAAAGCTTTCTAAAAGAGCATCAGCACCAACTGAACAAAACCCTCAGCTTCTATGTAGCAGGAGGAACTGCTCCCATGCTTGCTGAAATACACACAATCCAAACGTCCTTCACTGCAAGATACATTATCTCTTATTTGCATCTAGTACTCATAGGTACATTACACTGTGAGTTTTTATTCCTTAGTTTCTCCATGCACAAATAATTACCTTGTTTTTTAATTATAATCCCTGGCTCATTTGCTGTCAACTCCTAACCTCTAATTGTGGAAAGACAGTACCTCCACATGGTTGCTGCTACTGAAAGTTGTCTTGACTAGACCACAGCAATTCACATGGGGAAAAAAAGAACCCCAAATCTGGTTAAACTGCTTTTAAACATCAAAGTCATAAATGCTGCGATTCAAAGACATAGCCTATGTTGTGTTTTGGGACAAAATGAATACTTTACTAGCCACAAGAAATACAGACTTACAGAAAATGCTAAAACTGTGTCCTACCTCTGCTGCCAAAGGGATGGAAATTGGACTAAAACAGAGGGTGCCTGCTTGCTCTCAAGTCTCAGAGCTGCCTGACTAGGTCTTATACAAAAGAAAAGTCTCAGAAACTACCTCCGTCCTCAGCAGCACGTGGTCACACCTGCACAGTGTCTGTCCTACAGGCACTTCAGTCCTGGAGGTGTCTCCAGCACCAGGAATCCACATGCATGACTCTCACATCCCTCAGATATCAAAACCTTGATACAAAATATAGTAACCAAATACTGCCGGAAGACATATCCACACAGTGACAGTTTATCTGGGACACATGAATGGTGCTGATCTTTGACTAGAGTGATGACAGCAGACAGGACAGGGTCCCTGTAATGTCCAAACATATGTCTCACATTGCTGATGTCAGTAAAGAGCCTCCATGCGTTCCCCAGCACAGCCCAGGGCACAGCAGGGATGCTCCTCCTGGCCAGAGCCCTCCTGCTGCCCTGGGAGCTTTGGCAGCCCAGCTGAGCCAGGAAGAGATCACCATCAAGTGGTCTGTCAGTGCCTCTCTGTATCACAATCCTGGCAAGAGTTTTGGAACCTGCTGGCTGCTGTCAGCCAAATTTGATGGTGGATCTCAAAGATATTTATTATTTGCTCCACATTTCGTGCCAGCAGGTGCCTCTTCTGTCTGCTCTCCTACCAGTCTTCCCAGTCTGAAAGGAAAGAGCAGTATCAGACACTGGAGAACCTGGAAGTTCTGGGAAGAGCTGCTGAGGAGCAGACTTTGTTGGCAGTTTTCACATTGAAGCTGCTGTGATTTGGTTCTTAACCCGTGAATTTTTTACTGGGGTATGCAAACAAAAGCAGGAGCAGCTGAGTTGACTCTGATACAAACTGTTGCCGTGCGAAACTGAGCAACCACAACTATCCAAATCACTCCAAATGTTTCCCGTTTTATCAAAGGTCATCTCTGCTACAGCAGCTACCACCAGAGAGCAGGCTGAGCACGACGCTTGCAACAGCAGCTGTGCAAATCCTCCAGTCCTGGCACCTCCCCTCACCCTGGCTTCCCCGCATTCCTCTGCTGCAGCACAAACTCACTGCCTCCCGCAGCACCTGGGTCACCCACAAAAAACCACTCGTAGTTTTAGAGCCCAAAATGCCCAACAAGGAGACACCATTCACCTGGCAAACCCTGAGCAAGAGCTATTGATCCTCGGTAATAGTGATGGAGAGGGGACACCCCTGTAGTCACAGTCACTTCAGCGCATCTGTGCGTGCAGGGAGGACTCTGAGGGCTGTTTTGTAAACCCTAAAATGAACAGCTAAAAAAGAAGTAGAGGTGATAACCCACTGCACTCGAGTCTTTCCAAAGCCCAGTTGTATCATGCCCTTGAGCTGCCCACATCTGGCTCACACTTCTCAGTGGGTCTCACACCCTGCATCCTCTCCCCAGCTGCTCTATTGCGGTCACGTCCCACGCCGAGGATGCTGGGGAATGAAAGGACATTCTGCAGTTTCAACTACTGCAGCTCCAGTGAAAGGAGCAGAGGAAGAGCAAAAAGGATGACTGTGGCAGGTGTAAACAAGATTCTTGTGAAACAGACCCTGGTTTTCAATAAGTGAACACAAAAGGCCCTGTTAAAAGCACTGTCTCCAATTGCAAATGCCGGGTGATGCTAAAGGTCGGCTCTGGATAGAAAGCCAGGAGTGTTCCGGCTACCAAAGACAGACAAAATCAGCTTCGAGTTCACATTCATCTCATCTGATGGGATATGGAGAAAAGTCACCTCAGGAGGCCTCAGGGGAGCACTGGAATCAAGCAGTGTCAAGCCACAAATTCTCCCCAGTCCCTCCTGCAGGACCCTGCACCCTCCCAGAGCCCTCCCAACCTCCCATCCTGGAGCGCCAGCAGCCTCAAGCCTGTCCCAGCCAGTCCTGACTCAGGAAACTCGTGTGCTCCTGCCCATCACTCAGAGCCCACTGCCATCCACACCAGCCTCTAATCAGCCTCAGTACCAATTAGTCCTGCCTGATAAATTTGGCTGGTTTTCCCTTTTGAAGGAAACATCACATAGAAAAACCAGTCCTGAAATTGCAGAGAGGTGGCAGGACTAGCAGGATTCCATGCTTTAGGGCACAGAGCTTCCTTCATCCCTACATACATTAATTTTTATTTAAGCTGAAATGAGAATTGTTAAAGCAATAACCAGCATGTTTGAAAGACTGAAAGATTTTTCTCTTTTTTTCCACTTCTGGTGCTCAGATGGATCTACAGGAAGCAACAACAGATTCCCTGCTTCCTACAATGCTGGGCTGACAACTCACCTCCACTTGCACAGTGCACACAGTCTGTGCTCCAGTTTTATCCCAAGCAAGATGGACAGAGAGAAAGAATGAGATTAAATGGCAGGGAGAAAAGGATCAGAAAAGGCACAGGGGGTAGGGGGAAAGAATCACAAGGTTAGGAAAGAGGTCAAACCAAAAGAAGATCATCTACAAGGAAGTCTTTAAAGAAAGTTAAGCGTAACGAATATTTAAAGCGGATGACTTTCCTGTAACTGCTCATATCCAAAGGGGAAAAACGTAGGCACCAAGTGAAAGAGATCAAGGTACAGATAGAAAAACCAAGGGGAGACATAGAAAGATCTTCTGTTATTTGAATTTCTTTTCATTCACCTGTCTGAACCTGGATTTACTACGGTTGCTACCAAATACCTCTCAGGGTAGAGCTGAAAAGCACCTGTGCTGTACTCTCAAAGAAACTGCCTTCTAGCTGGCCTCCCTCTTTGCTCTCACAAGCAGAAAAAAGTGAGCTGATGGATGACATACATACTGCTATGAGACTGTCACGGCCATCACTGTCAAAAAAACCTGCGTCAATCAGTCCCGGAGTTCACCTGCCTGTTTCTGAGGTCATCTGGTACAATGCCACCAGAAAACCTCCCTTCAGCCTACTGAGAGAAAAGCCATTTCCAGCTAAATTAATTTGTGCTGCCATCTTTACTTTGGATTAATTAAATTAAGAGTTAGCAAAACAGGTATTTAATTATACGCATGACACATTTTTCCAAAGGTTCTTTAATGATGCAAATTTGTTAGGAGAGATTCATGTCAGCGTAACTGGTTATAAATGGCCTCATTCACTGTTCACCCAAAATGTTAATTGCCACCTTTAACACCAGCACAGTGTGCAGAGACTCTTAAGTTAAATGAGGGAACATCCTGGGATGCCACTCCTGCATCAGCTGGAATAGTGACAGGGTAGGGCCAGTGGCTGCAGGGTATCGATCCCACCTCAGAGCCATACCCAGCATTTTGCAAGCAAATGTTAGTACCTCCAGAGAAAAAAAACTACATCCTAATATTTGCATGCAGAACTGGCAGCTTCCAGATGTGAGGAGGCTGTTCCATCCCCTGACCCAGGGGAGCCCTGGCAGCAACTGGGACCTTCACTGTACACATTGTTCAGTACCTTTCTTACAGGCAGAGAAACTTCACATCCTTCCATTTCCTTCTAAAAAGCCATCTGAGAAAGAATCTACTCAGAATTTCAGAACACACTGTGAATACCATCAGCTTACAGCTCATTCTGCTTAAACATTCTGCTGGGTACTAAGTTACTTATATTTGAGGCAGGGAATTGTACCACTGAACATAGCAACTACTCTGGCATTACCTGGCTGAGCTCTGGTGCATCAAAATAATGAAATGCAGGATCGATGGCATTCAGCACAGTACAAGGGCACCAGCCTTCATGTTTTTCAATAAAGCTAGAACTAAAATCAGAAGGGACTCTTGGACAAAAAAGTTTTCCTACCCTGGTTAAACAGTCATCACTTGGTTTTGGATTAAGTCCAACCAAGAGTTGAAAAAACTTCACAAGTGCTCATCTCACACTTTATCCTTACAAAAAAGCAGGGAAAGAAAAGCCTTCAGAGGTGAGGAGGAGAGGACAACTGACTGAAGAGGGTCATACACCATGTTGCTGACAGAGTCAAGAACAGACTCCAGGTCTCTCTGACCTCCTATACCCCAACTCCAGTTGCCTCCACGCTGGGCTCACACCAGGCTCCTCACTGCCTGTGCTCTGTGTTTGACAAGGGAAACAGCCCTAGTGCCGTGATCCCTGGGTGAAACCAGCTCAAGTTCTCTATCTCACAATTCTCTCCCCAGACTCCTTCAGCAGAGCACGTTAAAGAGAATGAGACATTTCAAACCTGCCACATTTCTTATGCTACCATCCAGAACAAAAATGAAGCCTGAGGCCACCAACCAGCCCCCTGCAACTCTTCCTCCAAGACAACATCACTGAAAAACTCCTTTCAAGTTCAGCCCAGAGAATCCCACCATTCACTCTGCTAACAGAGTAAATATCAAATACCTCTTGCAACCCAAAATCTACAAGTCCAGCGAGGGCTTCAGAGAGTATTGCTTTGTTCATCTTTAATCTGCTTTTAGCTTGCAGGTTCCACGTTCCTGGAAAAGCACATGAGGAGGAGCCATGGCTCTGAACTGCCCTCTTGTCTTGCTGGGAGGGCACGATGACATGGCAGAGGGACTGTGCTGAGCATTCACACCTCGCCGTGTCAGGCGTGAACAAGGCAGACTCGGCGCCTTATTTACAATGCACACCAGTATTTTTACTTTGCTAACCATAATTATAGCCCTGCCTCGGGAAGAACACGCACAAGGGCGGTGCTTCACTGGTGTTGCAGACGTGGAGTACAAGAGGGCAGAGTCACTCCAGGTGGTTTGCCAGCAGTCCAGCAGCAAAAACACAGAGCAAACACTGCCTACACTTTCCTGGGTGAGCTTTCCAACTTGGTCAGGTCACTGTGCTGTCCCCAGCGCCCGTGGTGGCTCACGGTGGCCAACCCACCACCACCGTAGCCTGGATTGATACTGGAATTAGGTTGCTGCCTCCTCCCCGTGAGTTAGTCAGGTCTTTCAACCTCCTCTGGGCAGCTGAGAGAGCTCCCGTCCTCCTGCTGTAGTCAGAGCCCGCGAGGGCAACCAAACCAGCTTTTAATTGGGACAACTTTCTGGTGTTTGCACTATAATAAAATGCTCAGCTCAGTAATTGGCAAATGGAAAGATTTACATATTACAAATCAGTGATTATAAAATATCTCCAGCAACATGTGATTCTATCTCTAGAAAAGAAGACTGCAAGGTTTTTATATAGTTATATATTTATACAGCACTTTATAAATGAACTCACAAGCAAAGGCTGCAAACACACAGATCAGAGCAATGGACTCAATGTTGTATCCCACAAAAAGGGACACCAAAAAGGCCCTAATGGAACAGGGATTTTTCACAGAAGGAGGGACATGCCTTGGCTGTTTTGGTTTCTCTACTACCAATTGCCAAAGTACCTCTCACTACCTGAAAAAGAGAATTCAAGCTCTCTATGATGACAATATCCCACCTGACACACACTGTGTTGGCTCAGGTTGTGTTTTGGTCTGGTGCTTACTTGCAGCACTTCTTTGGCACACACAGTGCTCCCCACACCTACAGGGCTGCCCAACAAGTAAAACAAGTGACAATAATATCCAAGTGCTCATTGTAAACAAACAGCACTGCGAACACCAGCCCAATTTACGCCACTTAACTTTCCTTCCTAAAGCCAAGAGGGAACTTTGAGTTGCTATCTCAAACCACAGAAGGACAGAGGGAGAATTCCCTAGAAGGCCCTGCTGGTCTCAGAAGAGGGGGACAGGGGTGAGGAAATGCCACGTGCTTGTTTGTGGCTCACAATGTGCTCCATCGGGTGCTGGTCCCTAATTAGACCATCCTGCACATGGGGAGATGCCACAAGTACGGATTTGGAAGGATGCAGGGAAGCAGCTCAACTGGGCTGCAAGTGTAGGGCAGGAAGGGCTCTTGAGAGGGGGAGGTACATGGGGCTAATGTTTACAAAGGGAAAAGGTCTCCTCAGTCACTTCCAGTATTTCCTGACACCAGGAACAGAAGTAAATTGACTTATGTTTTAAGGACAGCAGGAGAGCTGGACAGCTGCCCAACAGTCCATGCCATCATCAGAAAATCTAGTGAATCAAGATGACAAAACAAGCTAAAATGACTCCTGTAGGATGGACAGCAGTGGCAAAGAGCATCCCAGCCTCGTGCAAATCCACACCACACTTCCTACAGGCCCTCACATGCACCGAGCAGCTGAAATGGGTCTCAACACTTCAAGGCCCCGTTTCAGACTCTAGAGGGGATTATCCTACCTCCCTGCAGGACAGTGGAATAACATCAACATCTCCAAGGAAAGGAACTGAGCAGTAGCTTAAATCAGTATTTCCCAAACCAAAGCCCCTGATGTGACACAGGGCATGAAATGGTCCACACAAAAACCACACAAAAAATAGGAGAAAATTAATGCAATGATTGAACAGGAGGGGTTCAGGCTGTTTTTACTTGACTGTACATCGGCGCTCCAGTGGCTGTAGGAAATGATGTATGGATTCTTCCTTCCAGAAATCGAAATGGATTCTGGAGTAAGAAACACCCATTGAGGCAGCCTCCAGGCATTTCCACGAGGCTAAAAACTTCTTTCATTCAGCAAGTGATGCAGGGAAGGACAGACAATTCTAGGTGAGGCAAGAAGACAGAGAAGGGAAGCCCATGTGGTGCAGTCTGAGGTAAACAGATCTTTACTGATCCAGAAAAAAGACAACTTGAGGAATGTGATCCCAAGGGGAGAACACTCAATCATCATTCAGTACTTTCAAAAATCCATTCTCTTGGCAAGACAGCACAACAGTCCAGTTTTCAATGTGGATTTCAAGAGGCCACTGCAAGAGCTTCCTAGGACAGAAATCCTCAGAGCGAGGAATTAAACCAGTGGGAAAACAACTGCCAGATCTGCCTCAGCAGAAATCCTGAAGAGATGAACTGGCAAAGAGAGCTAGGTTGAGGGGGTTGCTCTGTATGTTAGTAAGTGCATCACCTTCCACAAAGGGGATGGCTTAATTCAGGTCTTTCTCCCTTCCAAAAGGAGGAGGCTCTGAATTGCAAATCTCATGGCATATGATGTGGTTACACCGCTCCTGTCGGCAAGATCATCGAAGAAGGGATATTTGGAGAAGGCAGACACTGTCTCTGGGCTTCCCAAGCACAAGAGACTCTCCAGTGTCTGCAAGGAGAGGCCAACATAGCATCCTTGGGGCCCACACTCAGCAATGCCGAGACTGGAAACTTCCAGGCTCCCTGACCGTGCAGATCTGAGCGGAGACCGCCGTGAACATCCAACTGGGTAGGTCACAAAATACAGTGAGAGTATGAGATGGGGAGTCCCTGGCTCCCAGCCCAAGCTCAGGGAGGCCTGGGCAGCCTGTGCATGCCCCCATGTGAGGCTGGCCTGGACAGTCGCCCCTCCTGCATTATGTGGACAAATCCGAACTGGCAGGGCGAATGTGTGCCAATTCAGGGGCAGCGTCATGTGGCCACAGTGTTTTTCATCACATATGAAACACCCTAAAATTGGATTTACCATCTCATGGAACCATGGCCTTTTCCCTCAAGTCTTAAGTAGATCTTATTAAGGGAAAAAAAAGGGTTTCTTTATGGGGGGGAGGAGGAGGTAGGGAAAAGGAAGGAGGAAAAGAGAGGGGTGTTAACATTGGGAAGCCATGTAACAAGGCAGGCTCTTTCCACAGCAATGGTTGTTCTGGTTTCCCTATTTTAGATGGGGGGAAGGGATAACTGAAGAGCTATTTGCAATCTAACTTCAAAGGCTTTAGTCGGCTGGGAAGCTAAGTCATGCATAAAAGGATGGTAGAGTGGCAAGAAAATACCCCCTACAGATAAATTAGTCAGGGAATGTTCTCTGCTTCTCCCAAAGACTTTCATACAGCCAGACTGACTTTACCCAGGTAAAGCCCTTTTCAGACACCAGGTTCAGTGATGCAGAGTTCTGGGAACTAACCAGCCAAATCCAACAGGGGAACTTGAACAGTCTCTCTGAAAAACAGAAAGGCAGTGGCATGCGTGCAATGGCCTCCTCTGTCATTTTCTGCCACCTCAGCTATTATTTTATTCTAAGGTCTGTCCACACAAAAAAAATGCAGAGCTCGAGGCAGCATCTGCTCCTCTAAAGATGCAAAGAAAAGCAATGAATTCAGAAGAAATCCCACTGTACACAGAGAACTCATTTCCCAAATGATTCTGTAATGCTGTCTTGCTCTTCACACTGGTGTGCAGAAATGCACCCACATTTCTAAAGAAGGTACTTTGCAATCGAAAATAAAGGGAACTGGCAACATTAGATCAGAGTCCACCTATAAGTAAAAAAAAAACACCACCCTGCAATAACTGCATGTGCAGAGTACACAGATCCCTCACAGTTCAGTGCCAGGCAGGAGCTCACATGCCAGCCCCTGACCTCACCCTCATACTTAAACCTTGGGTCAAATGGAGCCATGAATTCAGATCTTGCTACCAAGAGGGTGATAAGAAAGGAGATAAGCATGGAAAACAGTCTAGCTTCCCAGCTGATAGCAGCCAGTTGAAGAATAGGTTGTACACATGCTGTATTTAAACAGTTCTAATCAGCACAACTAGGCCAGTTTGATACTCTTCCCCTTTTACATAGTACTACTGTACCCTTGAGTATCTGAAATCACGTGGCTATCACAGTTATGGCAGCATTTTCAGTGTCCTGTTCAGGCTCAGGAGACACAAACCCTCCCCGACTGTGGCCAGGCTGTGAGTCCCTCGCAGCAGTGGCCACAAATGATGAGTGGCACCCTAATGAGCTTAGCAGCTCCTCATTTTCTGAGCATTACAACACAAACCTAACAAGTCCTTCCCAGCAAAGCCGTAGATGCATTAAAACCCAGCAAGGCCATGGGAGATGCTTCACTCTCAGGAGCCTATTCCCAGCAGCTGAGTAGATGTTCTTCCTCAAAAGTAAGGGTGAGGCCAGCAAGAAACAGTTCCCCTTTGGTAACATTTCTCTTCTCTCTTGAGGCATCTTGAATTTTTCACTGCTTTATTTCCTGCTTAGATTTTCCTTCTCTTGCTGTGCTCAGATTTAACTAAGTGCACGCAGTTAGAGAGGACAGCATCAGGCACAACAACTGAGGAATGTAACATATTAATTAAAACAATATAAACCTTTTTTCTAATACAAAGAGCAAGAAATACCTCCAAACTGTCCTTTTTCAAAACCTGCCTAATGAGGGAAATGCAACTTTTCCCCCCCTACCACTCCCTTTCGGAGATAGAAACATAACCCTTGTGGCTGTCAACTGCTGACTGATCCTTTAACAAAAATAATCCCTGCACAGGACATAACATTTCTCACGGCCTTCAAGAAGATACCAAACTTTTACTATCAAACTATCCCCACTATATGCAAAATAAATTGTATAACCACAAGTGTTCTAAAGCACCAGAGCAGAAATACCCCCCAGCTGGGCTGCATTCCCACTGCCATTTGTGCAGGCATAAAATATGCAAAGAAGAGAAGAGAGGTAAAGTGTGCTGATTTCCCCACCTGCCCCCTAATTAGCAAGCAGGAGGTTTAAACAAACACACGGAAACACTTTTCACCTAGAACAAAATTCAGCTGTGCATCTCACTGTCACAGGATACTGCACAGGCTCAGGGGTGCAGATGGGTTGAAAAATGGATTAGATGTTTGTGGTAGACAGGTCCAGCAGCAGCTACTGAGCTGAGCATTGCTAATCTGCTGGTCAGGAGGGACCCCAGGGGAGCTGCTGAGGGCCTGCTGCATGGCAGCCACTGCAGACCCAAAGGAAATAACTCCCAACAAAACAGCCAAGAAAAGGTAAAAATGTGCCTTTTCCTTGCTTACTCATGAGTTAGTCTGAAGTCTCTCCTGCTCTCTCTTGCAGCAGAGCTGTAATCAAGCTCTCCCACGGGTGACTGCTCAAGTGGAGGGGCAGCGTGTCCACGGCAGAGCCTTTCAGCAGCAGCCAGCACCAGGTGGTCCATGTTCTGCTCCTCAGACCCACCACTCCGACCCTCAGGCTCTTTTAGGCCTCCCCATGTTGATGACTCTTACTTTACTCACTTCTTTACTACCTGCTTTAAAGAGCTCTGTGAAAATGCTCGAGGATGAGTGAAGCCCTGCAGAAGCTCACAGCAGTACAGCATCACCACAGCCCACCCTTGAGCAGACACAGCTAAACCCCTCTCCATCACACAGCTCTTTATTGTATTTTTAAAGCAGCATTCCTATTAGACTGGTTCATTACTTTGAAGTCTTAAAAAGGCAGGTTACTTACTTAAAGAGTTATGTGAAACAGTTGTGAGAAAGGCACAAAACCAGGTGAACACAGCTCTGTGCTCATGCATTCCATGCCCTGTTCACTGATCCAGGTGCCCAGCTGGAAGGCATGGGCATCTTTTTATTTTTTAAGCAGTTCTGCAGGAACAGCTGCTGTGGTGGTTTGCAGCTCATCATTTATTACTTAGCACCATTTGGCCTCAGCACCTTTTGAAGCACCAGAGCTGCACAGTGGTCCTTATATCACAGACCACCATCAATACATCTCACTGGACATGATACTAAGGTTGTGCTTCACTAGAACAATTACACTGTGCAATGTTCTTGATACCAGAGCTCAGTTAAAATAGTAAAAATACTGCATGAACTGCCACTTCTCTGACTGCAGCATGTGTGCCCCAGCAATGACCCAAGACAAAGCCATGCAACAAGACTTCCTCAAGCTGAAGCCTGAGCATCCAACCCAGCAGGGTTCACAGCTCCCTTGCAGCCAGGCCAGGTGCCCCCAGCATGATGCCAGCTCCCAGGGAATTTAAAAGCAACCCCAGCATCAGGACAACACCCTCCATCAGGGCTCTGCTAGGGCCAGGCCGCCCCTTGCCACCAAACCCTCACCACCTGCATGCCTCTCACTGACCTGGAACACACCTCAGCTTTGCAAACCTATCTGCTGTTACCACTTTTCTGAGGTAATTTGGGAGATACCTGACACTATATTAACAAGCAAATAAATTTGTTGAGATTCCCTTGTCAAAATTCATCCTTTCACACACATCTCCATGGCACACATTCCACTGGTAGATTGCCCTTTACGTCTTACTGCAATTTGAATAATTTCATGCAGTATGAAGGATTTTCATATTTTCCAAGTATTTCTTTCTCCTGACAATAGCAAAATGCTTGTAGCACCATGATAACAGTTGCTCACATTTATCTGCATCCTTCAAAGACAATATTTCAATTATCTGCACTGGAAACTCTGAGCCACATCTGCCGACCAAAATGCCACATTTGGCAACTGCTTAGCAACAAGGACTGGATTGGGAAACAGCCCCCAGAGCCACGTGCCAACATCACACCAGCTCCTGCTTCCACCAAACAGCACTGCCATCACCTCTATTAGGTATATTTTGTTCTGCCTGGGATACACAAGACACCAGAAATAACAAGCTCCTTTGGGAAAAGGGAAACCTGGAAAAAAGCCACCTACTTCAGCAATCCCTCCCCAGGCTCCACTGGGAATGTCTTCCTGGTGTGGGCAACACATGTTGATGCTGCACCACGGGAGGAGGACATGCCGCTTGGACACAAGCACAAAACTGTATCTGCTCACCGCCAAACACAGCTCTTTTGGAAAAAATCTGGATGTAAGAGAGCAACTCCAACTTCACACCACCCACAAAAGCAGCAGACATCAGATTCCTCGATCAGGACAGCAAAAGGCCCAGGAAAAACAAACACCATCTGTCCTTGATGTCACCCAACCTGCACCATCAGCCCTCTTCTTCCTAAGGCTCCGTGCCACCACACCCAGCGGCACAGGGACTCTGGGAAGTGGTGAGCCTGAGGACATCCCACCTTGAATGCTTGAAGCTGCAGGCAAGGAGGAAAGACAGGAAAGACTGGACCCTAGCGAGACCATCTTTGTTTCTGCTCTTCTTCCCCTCCTCACCATTCTCAGAGCCTTTTCCCTAACTATCTCCCTGACTTACTGCCTGATACAGAGAGAGAGATTGGGCAAAACGCAGGTGAGCTGGTCAAAGGTGTGTGATAATTGCACTTAGCACACTGCTATCAACTCCACATAAATACACAGTCCAAACACAGCATTCAGAGCAGTCAGCAATTCCAAACACCAACAGGAAGTGCCAAAGTTGAGGCAAAACTGGAAGTTGAGCTCCAGCTGTCTGACCCTTTTGCAGGCAAGCCTCCCAAGCACAGGCACTGCTGCCAGCTCCGTGCCTGGGCGGTTTTGGTTCCGGCACAGGCTGTGCCGCGCAGGCTCGCGGTGCCCTCCGTGCACAGAGCCATTGCTGGAGCCCAAGCCACCAACAACTTCCTCTACTCAAACTGCTTCTAGAGCAACACTCTTGCAGCAGCCAGAGGAGCAAACCTATTCCACCTATTCCAGCCTGGAGAGAAATGAGAAACTCCAATTTGCTGCCTTGCTATTTCCACCTCATGAGTCCTGTCTGCACTGCTGGAGATGTGTGAATGCAGACACTGACTTTATTTCAGCACTATGCAAAAAAAACTCCAACATTTTAAACTTCTTTTTTTTTTCCTTTACCATTTTCTTTCTTCTTTGTTTTTTAAAATATTTTGCTTTTAGGAGCACAAAATTTGAGCAATCTTTTTGTCATGATGAATGAGCATTTCCAAAAGCAAGCACTGCACTTTCATAATAAATCCTGAGACAGCAGTAACAAGTCTGGGTCAAAGGAGCCCTTGTGGGCAGGTACATGATACACAGAGTTAACAATCTCACAAGTTTCATTTTGAGTTCTGCCCTGTCTTCACTAGGTACAAACAAGTACCCCAAACTGAAAATTAAAATTAACAGAAGGGGGGTGGCAAAGTCACGGGCCTCAAAATTAATGCAACATGGAAAAAACATTCAACTGATGAACTGTATCTATTTAGAGGACTCCAGGAAAGGCACCAGCCAGCAGAAATTTGAATAAGAGCTCGTCTGCTCAGTGCTCTGTGTCAGACACAGACACATATAGAACACAGCCGCTGCTCCGGCATCTTCATAACCAGACCCAGAAATTAGTGCTGTTCTGGCGGCTGCCAGCACAATATGTTAACAGCAATTATTTTCTCAATATTTCTACTGATTACCTAACACACTGGCACGTTTTCTCAGTGTCACTGCATGTTGCAACACACGCCGCCATCCAGTAACTTGTCTGCATTCCCTTGGTCACTTTTCACAGCCATCAGATGCGAAACGCAACTGGAATGATAATGGGTTGGAGAAACTGTGAGGAAAATGTGTCACTTCAGTGTGAGGCTTCACAGCCTGCATTTATGACATCTGAACATTCAATATCGTCACTGCTAAATCCTCAGTGTTGTAAAGAATAGGAAGAACTCTGCAAGCAGCAAAAGGAAGATGCCAAAGGCTGTCTAACTGTGGATGGTCTGCAGAGCTCAGATTTGCAGATGTTATTCCACCATAAGTTATGTGCTACGGTTAAACGCTGTAATTTGGATCTAACTTCACAGTGTGGGAGCATCTGCAGATTACACAAACACAAAATAAGCAATGCTCTACCTATTAACAAGCAGTTCAATATACACAGCCAGTCCACCAGGAACTGAAAATTTACAGAAAGTCACTGGTGGAGAAACAGAACAAACTGAGCTAGTGGTGAGAGTATTGTCAGCAACAGTGATTTATAAAAAGGAATGGCAATGTCAATTCTATCAGGTATGCAAAATGCAAAAGCCTCAAAGCCTTGGCCTGGTGTGAGAGCAAAAGAACCACTCAGCCTCCCAACCACAGCCTGCTTTCTATTTTTCAGTTACACTCCAGAGCATTTCACCATTTCCAGCTCTGTTATCAACCAGAGACATGTTCTCTCACTCTACTGGAGTTGTTTGGTATCCAAAAAAACCAAACCACAAACAGTCAAATATTTTTCCATTCAGGTTTCCTTCCCCCCACAAGCATACACATATGAGGGGTGTATCATCAGGAACGCCAGGTGAATCCTATGCAATCCTGCTCTAAAAATGTGACTGTAAAAACCAACACTGGGCTTGTTACCTCTTGCTGCTTCCTATTGAACATTTGTCTGGTCAAGCCCTCTGCTCTGCTAACCACTCTGCAAGCACTCCAAGAATCAAATGAGAGCCAAATACAAAAAGTGAAATACAACTTAGCAAAAACGAACAGACTCCTCTGCTTCATATAAATTTTTGTAGGAGCAGCAGGTTGTCATGTGGTAAATGAATCAGTGTACAAGGAAGCAGTCCCTGCCTGTGGTCTTCCAGCATCAGTTCTGAAAAAAAAAAAAGGTAAGATAACAACCTGCACCTCCACTGCTCTGGGAGCCTGGACATCCTTGCCTTGGTCAGGTTATTTAGGAACTGATCCTCAGCATCCCTGGGAGGATGCAGGGCTGCAGTCCTGCCCCAGCCTGCTCCCTCCTCAGGACTCAGAGGCTGAACAGATCCCTGAGCTCTCAAAGGGTCCAGTGTAGAGTCACATTTAAATCACCTTTTGAGGGATTTGTGTGCTGCCTCTCTTTTCTGAACAAGCTTAAAGTCCACAAGATCCCCTGAAGTCCCTGTGGCTTCTCGCTGCTGCTGTGCATGGGTCAGGAAGGGCAGAACTGAACCCACAGCTTAAGCAGTTCACTCTCATTTTAATTTCACAGGTTTAGCATGGCTGGTGTAATTCACATGTAAAACCACAGCAGCCATCCAAATCTCTGCTGCCTGGGCATTGGCTGGCTGCATTTCTGGAAATTCATGGTCATAACATGATACCTATTTTTTGAGTTTCCATTAGGAACCGGTTCTGTCAGGCATGATCACATTTGCAAGAGCTCAGGAGGCAGGAAAATTTGAAAAAGTGTTTATGAGACTGGGCATAAATCACAGCTCTTAGGTTTTTCTCTCTTCTTCAATTAAAAGACTACATTCAGAGCAACCATTTCCCCCATTTACTCTCCCCATCTCCCTCCAGAAATGATGAATCCCACTCCAGCTGTAAACTGGATCCCAGGTGTATCCATATACATTATATATACATAACAGCTACTTATGGGCACAGGGACTCATGCACAGTTACTGTGGAAACGAAGGTATCAAATTTCCTGGCTCTTAAGGATCTACTTTCTCAACCTTATGTGCATTTACCTTGAATAAATCACTTCTGAGCTCTTCAGCCCAGAAACATCCCTCAGTAGAGTGAGATTGGGTTCATCTTTAGGAGGCTCCATGTAACTCATCACCAGTGTCCCAGGGGCCGCCTCCAACCCACACAGTCCATGGGTGGGAGCAGGGTACAGGAGAAGAACATCCTCCTGCATGCACAGATGGACTTGCTCAGCTCAGCTCCAAGGGACATCAACTGCCCCTGGGGCAACCACTGCAGGTACTGCTAGCACCAAAACCTTCAACAGCTCCTCTCATTGCCTGGACAACACCTGGGCTCTGCTTTGTCTCACAAGAGTTTGAACATCTAAAGGCTGAATTTGACTCTGCAGGAGTCATTTACCAGTTACTGAAACAATGCCCAGTCTGGATGGGGATGCAGCAGCATGGAGCCACACAAGACACGAGGCAGTGTCTTGAGGGGAATGTCATCACATCCTGCTAAGGCTCCAGAGGGGCAATATGACACTTCAACAAAAATTTCTTCCAGTTCTGGCTGCGACCACACAAGAACCCAAAGATGCTTCAACACGAAGGGCAAATTCAGCCCAGATGTAACCTCAGGGACTTCAGCAGAGCTTGTTGCAGGGCTGAGCCTGACCCACCTCGTCTGTGTGTAAGCACAGCTGGGAAATTCTCCCTGGGTAGCTGCAAGAGCACCCACTGCATCCACACAGCTTGTCCCAGGGATGCTGATGCTGTCCTGCAAGAGGCATCTCAGCAACCAGCATGGCATTAAAAGCACGCACAACAGCCGGGTGAGACAGCTGGTGACAGCAGTGGCTTTCAGGGTCTCTAGGGCTGCTGGGCACTGTGTAACTTCCAGTCCACTCCCCAAACCATTTGCTAAAATTCCCAGCAAGCAGCAGAACTGCGCTCGCCTCATTCATGCTTCAGGATCTTTATGATGATCTTTGGTGTTTTTAAGGCACCCCTCCCATCTCAAGAAGTCAGTGCTTAGCCAAACTACCAGGAGAACAGGAGATTGCTGATCCCTCAATTAAAAAGTGCTTTTGTACTTATAAATCCGGAAAAACACCATTGTCAACTATACAGTCTTCCTATTACACACTGGCTATGCATACAAACTGATACATTCATAAGCTGAAACATGAAAGGCATCATCAATATACAACGAAGTGACTCCTTGCAATCCTGTCACCCTCCCCAGCACAAAGGCAGGGCCTCTTCCCGTCACAAGCCAAGCCAAAACAAGACCTGGCTCAGATGGGATGTCAAAACGTCAAACTGTACATACTTAACCTTTGCACTTCCGAAACAGCAAAGATCCTGTGAAAAAAAAAATTATTACAATTCTTTCCTTTTTATCTTCTCAAGCACATAGGAAGGAAAGTTTGTACATTGCTCCCTCAAAAATTTCCTTCATATAACAATGCAGCTCAGCTTTTTTTCTTTCCTTTTTTCTTTGCCATCTCCTAGTTTCTTGAAAAAGCCCTCTCTGCCCTGCCTTCCTGTCTGGCAGGTTGTGCTGTTTGGAAAGGATCCTTTTCCTCCCCTTACCTCGTACTGCCCACATCCCACTGTTCCACCTCTCAGCCTGCTCCCTTGGCTAAGCTTAGCTGGACTTTCTCTGCAAACCTTAATCACTGCTCCAAGATTAGCAAGGTTAGGTGTTGCAGACAGATGCCGAGCCCTTCCTCTCCCACACCCCAAATCCCCACCAAACTCTGGCTTAGGAGCATCATACCGGATCTTGAAATCAAACTCCAGGTTCTTGCATGATAAATCAGAGCATTTGCTGAGCTTGGCTGTACCTCCTTTACTTATAGCAAGTCTGGGTGGGTTAATCTGCCTGATGATTTGACAGCACTTCACCTATAGAACCGATGTTACTGTATCAGCAATCATTGACAAAAACCGTGCTTGTTTTGATGGGAAACAGGAGGTCCTTCAAAAGCACTGATCACCTCAGGAAAAACTTCCCTGTGGCTTTGCTGGCATCCTCATGAATCCTGAGATTTTCCCAGCTAGAGCACCTACCCAAAGAGAGCTGGCCTGGGGCTGCTCTGACCCTTGAAGAGACAAGTATTAAGTCAGTAAGTTCAAACTCTCTGCACTTTATTGCTTCCTTATGATATTTAATGAGCCTTCCCTATGCTAAGACATCACTCCTGCTCTGCTCACCAAGCCACACAGTCACTAGAAATATTCGTGTCTGCCTTCCCTCTGTTTTGCCGGAGGATTCTCTGAAGGACTGGAGTTGAATAGTGGTATCACAATAGGCTGAAGCCGGAGGTTCAGCTTTCCAGCCCTTACACAGACTCAATGCCCCTCTCTAACTCAGCTGGAAAGCTACAGCTCAAATTTCAGCCTAAGTTAAGTCACTGTTCAGCTCTGCTCCTTCAGCAAAAGAGAGGGAAGCCAGAAGAGCCTTTTTCTAAAGCAAAAAACTATGTGGGGAGAAGGGTGGGGAAAGGAACCAAAAACACATGGAGATCATTTTTATGCATCACAAGGAGCAATGAAAGGCGCAGGCAACTTTTCAAACATGTCAGAATAGCTTAGTGTGATTTGTAACCAAGAGGAAGTTTGAATAAACAGCTCCAACAACAAACATCAACTTTTTGGGGGGGAGGAGACGAATAAGGCAGCAATGACCTGCATGGAGACCCTGCTATCAACCTTCGGACTTCTGCAGAGGATTGAGGCACTTACATCATTCTGTATCATAGAACCATCGATGTGAACTTCTGATACCAGCATCTCATTAAGGAGAAACAAAGACTTAACATGGGCTTAAACGTCAGCACACTGCTGCCCTGTATCACATCCCAGCCAATCCCCCAACCCCAGCATCAGCTACGGAAGTGCCTGACCCCACAAACCATGCTGGCACCTACCCATCTTCCTAAACACACTCATAATTGGCTGCAACCCACTTGCACGAGAGCAAGGACAGCAGACACAAACCCAGAAAGGCAAGGAGATGAGGGATGTCTTCCTCGCTGGCTTTTAGGCAAACTAAGAGTATCCTCTCTTAAGCCTGCCAGACCGGAGCTCAAGGAATCAAAACTCCATTCCTAATTAACACATCATCAGGCCCCACCAGCCAGGGACTTGCCTCCCAAGAGGGGGGCCTGGGCCAGCCGGGATGATGAATGAGATACTCAAGCAGCTGAATTGTTTCAAAAGCTAAACTGGCAACTGCAAGGACAAGCAGGTTTGGAAAGGCATGCAGAAAAAACAAAATATCCAGCACAGTCACATTGTTTTCACTATTTAGCACCCAGACCTGCACTGCTGTTACTGCTGCAGAGCTTTCCCTCCAGTGAAGCACCAGGCAAAGCCCATGGCTATGGGAGCAGCTCCTCCTCTCCCAAAATGCAGCCACTTCTCTGGTGAAAACCTCACAGCTGCAAACCACTGGAGAGAAATCCATACTGCCAGCTTAACCCCAGTAAACTTTAATGAGTAAATTAAATTGATCTACCACACGCGGGACATTTATACAAGACCAGCCCTCTTAACTGCAGCATTCTTGCACACCAGGGACAGCAGTTTCACCTGCTAGCATGACCATTCTAAACATTGAGGAGAAAGGTCTGGCATTTGCAAAGATCTGTATTTTGACTGTTCCTTGACACAGTACAATAGGACCAACAAGTCCACTGCAGTGATATTCACATTTGTTGCAACAGACCTCCCAAACAGACATGCCATGCAACATAATTCTTGTCTGCTGGCACCACTCCACACTGTTCAGCTCTCTCTCCCCCTTCAGCCACAAATGCCCCGGCAGAGGCAACAAGCTCCGCTCTATTATTGGAAGACTCAGTGGAGCACATCCCCCACAAGTCAACTGCCTCCCCCTTTCAAATACTCCCTCCCTCCCCAGCAAAGTGAGTATTAAAACCCAGCAACTGTCTCCTGTTGGAACCAGACGGCAGGAATAGCTGGAGAGCTTTCAAACACCCCATACACTCAATACTTCAGTGCAACATGAAAGCCCCGTTAAGCAAAGTGTGTGCTTGCATACACACCCCTGCTCAGGGACCACAGCAATGGCAGAAAGTGCTCCATTAACTCCTCTAGTGGCTTAAGTGCTTGTCAACACTCAGGACGTTCACACAGCCAAAATACTGGCCAAACTTTGGTGGCTTCTGCAGTCCTTGAGCTCTCCTGAAGCTATAAATTGCAGCAGGCTGATATTATAAATAAGGAAAGCTGGAGACAGCAAATTGATTAAGACCATTACTTTGTGTCACATCTAACTCATATCCAGCTGGCTTGAGTAAAAGGAAAAGCCACTAGAAACCCCAAGCTCTGACGACACAAAGACAAGTGCAATTCCCCACCTTGTCCAGCTCTGGGGACACGTGCAAAGCTTCATAACTCAGTTCCAGCTCACTTACCTCGTCCATTTTTTCTGATGTTGGAGTCTGATCACCAGGCACCATTTCTTTAGCCTCCAAGGTCTCAGTTTTGGAGGTCCTGCTCAGCTGATCAATGGGAGTCATGCTGGCCTCCGATGTTCCCCGGGAATTCTGACTCAGAGAAGCTGTCCCAGGGACGGGCTCATCATCATCAGAGTCAGGTAACGGTGTGGGGCTGATGTCCTCCAAGCCTGTGCTGGAAGGGCGCGAGGAAGGCGTCTGACCCCTGAAACCGGGCTGAGAGTTCGAACCATATGTTGGGATGGGGGAGAGCTGGGAAGAAGAGGAGGAAATAGGGCTACCTTCCATTCGGACCTCATTATCCGAGTCATGCTCATTAAGAAAGGGTAACTTTGTTCTCTGCTCTTTTAAGAGCATCTCAATCCTTGAGTCTAAACTGTTATGTTGCATTTCAGACTCCATGGTGGGGGTGCCAGGGGTCTCACTCCTCTCTGGAGTCTGAGAGAAGGATGCTGTGCTCGGTTCAGGAACAGAGTTCGAGTCGGGCAAGGGAGGAGGCTCCTCCGGCTTCTCTTTCACTGGGACAAAATCGATGCTTGGGGCAGCACTGCTTTCCACAACCATCTCGGTGGGAGGTGGAGCAGGTCTCCGGTACTCTGTCTCCCTGGAAGTTTGGGGAAACGACTGCTCATCAGATTGGGGAAATACAGCTGGTGCTTGATAGGGAGAGAAGGCAGATTTATAGCTCGAAGAACTAGAGTGGCTCAGGGGAGGAGTGTGAGAGAACTGAACTGGCTCCTGCTGATGGGATTTGAATGTACTAAACTGATGCTCCGTGCCTCGGAACACCCCCGCCGAGTTGTGCACGTAGTGGTGTCCCGGGCGACGGTTGTACGCATCCGTAAATTTCGTCTCGTGCCTCCGGGGTTTGTACCCACTGTCCTGCCCAAAATGGTACACAGGCGTTGTCTGACGGCTGGAATAGGTGGAATCCTGGGAGAACGGCGTCCCCAAGCGTGGGGTGTGGGGTGTTCCTTGGGACTGCGGGGTGAATTGGCTGTAGGAGTTTGGGGTGTCTTGCCGACAGCTGGAATAGGCTGTGTCATGGGAAAAGGGCGTGCTGCTGTTTGGGGTAACAGAGGATCCCGCGGAAGAAAGGGAACTGTCCTTCATGCGCTTCAGGGAATCCGTCAACTGTAATGACAGAAGAGAGAAAAGCACCTAAACACACACTTTTATAAAGATATTTGTCTAATCTGTTTGGTTTTCAGAGGAGTTGAGTACCCAAGAGTTCGTGCTGATTTCCATGGCAAAAAAATAAATAGGTTACAGCATCCCTGAAAACATAAACCATTATCCATTATTAACAGTCCCCTTTGATTTAAAAGAAAAAGTCAGGCAAAGAGGAACTTGTCGGCAAGAGGAGGAAGAAGAAAGCAGATACAAGTTTTCTTTCTAAGCTACCCCCCAAGAGCATCAGGTGAACAGGAGACTTGCACACCACTTTTAGCTGAAACAGTTCCAGTTTCTAGCAACTATGTAATGCTTGTCTAAACTGCAAACAGGGAGGAAAATAAGAAAAGCCTTGAGATGTGAAATTGTCAATTTTTCTTTTTTGTGAACAAATCAAAACATACAAATGAGTGAACTGCCAGCCTGCAGCCAAACTCATGCAGCAGAGGTGACCCAACACCCTCCCTACCACTCATCTGTAACAAGGGAGAAGGCTACACAAATAAAAAGTACAAAAAGTTCTCAACCACCAGAAAGACCATTTTAAAGCTTTTCACAAAGACAAATGCTCAGAGAGCTACTGATTGTGGCTTTTGAAACTGAAACCCTGCAAAACTACAGAATAGCCAAGTAATTGCTCTGCAACTCACTTCACAGGCACGTTCAGGGGGTTTCTAGGAGCAGCCCTGCTCCAGTTATGACTTTGCTGAGTCATAACAGTGCCATACTAATCATCAGCTCCAGAATCAATTTTCCATAATGCAAAGCAGGAGCTCAGTGAGAATCCTCCTAGTAGCAACAGAGGATGGACTGAGCTCCAGCTCCTCAAGAGCACACCAGGATAGTCAACTGGTGAGACCACAGACTGGCTGCTCCTCTCTCAAGCACAGGTAGACAGAGACCTGTAAAATTACCTACTTGGAACACACCAGCACCATCAAACTCAAGCTGAACTCTCACCTACCTGCTGTGTTCACACATCTTACCCACTCAGTAGCATGGACTTGCTCTCAGTTTGACCCCCTGGACACCATGACCACAGAGGCATCAGTAAAGTTTCTTCCTCAACTGTTCTAAAACCCACAGAAAGGAGCAGGAAGCATGTGGCTGGTTCTTAACAACATCCACACCTCTGCACCTTTAGTGTAGATGTGCTGTGGACTGTTTTTCAGTGGGGTTTGTGTATGGCCTGGCAGCAGGGATTGCAGAACTGTAAGGTCTTTGCTGCTCTGCATGAGGGGAGGAGCAAATGCCAGGAGTAGTTTACTAAACTACAACAGCAAACAAGTTTGTTGGCAGATTGTAGTGTCAAAACCATGATGCAAACAGTTAAAAGTTACTCATAAGGCAATAATTCTGGTGGTAATTGGGAAAAAATTCAATTCAGGACAATAAATAACACATATGAACACAACATCTAGAGAAAGAATCTTAAGGATAATTACAGCAGGGACTGCTTTGGGCGATACCATCAATTAAGTGTTTTGCTGTTAACCCTGAAAAAAGACTAAGAACAAATCTGCCCATTTTTATTTGAGATGTGGAAGCAGCAGAAATGAGCAGTCAGGGTCTACTCATAGCAGGGCTCCCAGCAAAATCATTACTTGCCTCCCTTCTGCCTTTAAAAGCACCTTGCTGGGAGGTCAGGAAGAACCAACCTCTTTATGATTTTGTTAAAAGGATACTGGGGTTTTGCCTTGGTGCTGTTGGGGTGCTTTGTGGGAGGAGATATTTACTTTTTTTCAGATCAATGGGATTTTCATGTTCAATGTACAGCTATTACCTGTCCTGAGAACACCTGATCAGAGAATTAATGAAATCATGGCATTTTAAGAAGTTGTAGGAGTACAGAGAAGCAGAGAGGAGGGAAAAAAAAAAATCTCTGCCAAATCTCTTTCAAATTTGATGTCTTAAAATGAGTTCTTAAGTCACAATGAGGAGCCAAAGTACATTTAGACAAGCCAAAGAGGCTGATGACTTCACACAAACAGGCTTCCCTTCCCCCGGCCCTCTCATCCCAGTGGGATTCACAGGGAAGCAGGTGACTGTGCAAAGCCACATAGAGAATTGTGTCCTAAATATCGAGGGACCCCTGGAAGCCCGCAGGAATTCTGTCCAGTGCTTTTATGAAAAGCTGATTCCAGCAACTAATTAAGATTCTGGAAAATTGATGCCACTATTGAAGCTCAGACACCTTCCACCTCTTAGCCTTTAAGCAAGGCTGAAGTCCGTGCGCGCTGAGGATTACACACCGCAGACGCCAGGCCAAATGTACCACTGTAAATCATTCCCCTGACTTCAAGGGAATAATCTCAACTCAGGGACAGATCTGATCCAGTCCTAACTGCAGGAATTTCTAATGTTAATAGGGCACGTTCTGTCGGTTCTGGAGGCATTTTTCACTCAGAAAGACAAAAAGCACTTCCCGTGCAAAGCAGGCACAGATGAGCCACATGCTCTACATTCAGAAGTACATTTGCTATGACAATTATGAGCAAGTTCTATTTAAATGTGAATTAGTAACATCCACTGGAACTACAGCAAAACAAAGAAAAGAAGCTAAATTAAAAATGTTAAAATGCTTATGTTAATGTTTGGGATTTTCTAGAAAGTTATTCTTAAAAAAAAAGCCAAGCACACCTACCTGGAGAGCTTCGTTCCCAGTTGGGGACACGTCCTGTTCAGTGCCTACAGGGAGGGTCTGAGGAGTGTAAAGACCACTAACGAGCAGTTCATAGAATCTCATGCGGGTTTCACCTGCACAGACCACAATGCAAGAGTTGATTAAACTGAAATATCACAGTCTATGTAAAAATACACATTCTTGACACTCACATGACCCTGCTACCACTCCCGGCCCACTGCATCCACACAAGAGAGGAGCATTTATCACTTCTGAGCTCGCAGGGATCATTTTTAAATAATCTGCTGGACAAGTGAAGTCAGACACTCCCTTCTCCAGCCAAGACAAGGAGGTTTCTAAATCCTTTTTCCTCTCTCAGCCTCCTTGGCAGCTCTGCTCTCTACCATGCTTTCTGGAGCGCAGCCGTTTCCCTCCTCTCCAAAGTGCCAAGCAAATAGCTTGCAGATTTGAGAAGTGAAACTCTCACCCAAGGGAGAAGCCTCTGCCAACACCCAGAGCCACTTCAGAAAGCTCTCCCCACACACCTTGCTCATAGAAACTGCCTGTTACTAATGCAAACACAATATATGGGAACGCTGAGGACAAATCCTTGAATGCTGTCTTTCCAAAAAGACACCAATTAATCCTTTTCCCCCCCCTAGTTTAAGGGGAACTCAGTGGCATCCTTCAAAGAATAAAGGCAGAGAAGCAAACTGTCCCATATAGTGTTACTGAGCCTCAGCCTTTTCATTCCTAAAGTCTACAAAGACCCACTTTCTTACTATTGAATTTTTCATTGCTACAAAAACTTAATCCTACTTATTTTGCAGCCTGTAAGAAATCTGTCATCAGCTTCAAAGGCAACAGAATCAGACCCTGAAACTGTCTGAATTTTGCTCTGAAAGATAAAGAATACATAGAAAAATGGACAGACCCAGCACCTGAGCCCAGAAAATGAATTCAGGTAATATCTCCCCAAAACCAGGACTACTTTCATGAGAAAGCCCCGCAGGATCAAACCCCAAACTCCCTGTGAATCACCCTGCTCAATTCAAAAACAAAGCACCCCTCAGCACAATTTTGTCCTGAAAAAGACTTATTTATCTTGAACAAACGCTGCAGATGGAGTTATTTGGGTATCAAATCTCATTTCACAAAGTCCTGAGCCACATCCCCAACTATGTAAACTGTTTTAGTTTAACCGAAGTCATGACAAAATAGATCTCTTCACTGCAAGAGTTTGAAGATAAGCCTGAAATATTAACACACACCACCCACACATGACACTGCAATGCCACAGATATGGAAGTGTTAGGCTTATTTTCACTTGCTCTTAAAAAAATATAAAGTAATTGTTACAGTTTCATAGTCCTTCCTGGATCCCAAACAGAATGCAGGAAAAGTTACAATTTCAAAGAGGTTCATGAATGTGAAATGATTCCTAGCTATTGCCCTAAGACAGGTAATTACTAATTGTGTCCAGTCTGTAGATGGATAAACGGAGCCAGAAGAGTTTCTTTAAACAACCCTGTCTCAGATGAGGAGACTGGATTTATTAGTTTGAGATTCCCAGGCCTATGCTCGCGCCAGACAGATAAAAATGACACTTTCACTCCTAATATTTATTTTGCTACACTGTGAAAACAAAGTTTTTAACCAACCTTTCATTGCCTTGCAAAGCAGAATACTAGAAAGAAATGCTGAAAATGACACATACGTATTTTAAGTATGTCCTAACCTGCTAATGCTATTTTAGGATCACCATTTTTACTTGATTCTGACAGATTATAGCACACTGACAATCCTACTCTTTTAGAACGAAAGAGAAGCAACTGTGTGAAAAAAAATACATTGGGAGCATAAAGATGGCAAACAAAACAGCAATGCAATTTGAAACTGACTTCAGCATTTTCTCCCAGGAAACAGAAGCATAACCCCCCCCTCATTTCCCTGATGTGCTACAAACTTTCTGGAACAGCTGCCTGGTCAAGACTTGCAGCGTAGTTTATAAACAGAGGAGAACAAGGAGGAAGGTAGTATAATCAGCTTGTTTAAAATGATTGTCATTAAGACATCCATCACTTACAAAACAGCTTTAGGTTATATTATTAAATCTGCAAGTGGTTAATTTGTCCTTAAACGTGATTTTTACCTTCAAATTTCAAAACAAGGGAAGGAACCCGTCTGTAAAAATTATTGATACTAGAATTTCAAAGTATACACATGTAAGGCCAAGCCTAGCTCCCAACAGAAAATATTATACTACTACTGTGATTTTTCTTCTAACAGTGGTCAGTAATGTCAATAAACATCCTGTTCTACTCTATCACATGTGGCACACCAACTGCTGTGTTGGTTGTGCACTAAACTGTTGAAACCTTTTAACACAGAACAAAAACATCAGCATTTTTAAGAAAATGGTATTAGCAATGTCTTTTTCCCAATAAACAGTGCAGCAAGTCAGTTTTAAGCTAGAAATGCCGCCTTTGGAACGTAGAAATACAATCAGCAACTGATCCACACCTCCTCAGTTTTAGACATTTTCTAAAATTCGGGCAGATTTCAGCAAAGCCCTTTCACTAGCACGCTTGGAGGAGAGAGAACAGACCAAACGCAATGCCTTCACACTTCCAGAAACTTTGTTGGGCTTCTGAGGGCTCAGTGTGGGGCTGGGAGCTGGCTCCTCCAGGACAGGGAGCTGCTGTCACTTTAAGAGCCAGTCTCACACTTACACACTCGCACACACTGACAAGTGCTGCGTGTGCACTCTGCTGTGCCAGCCCCCGGTCCGCTCTAAGTATCAATGAAATGCCAGGCACGCAGAGGACAGCACCCAGCCCCGCTGCTGCCGCTGGAATCCACACATTTGGGTCCCAGGAACAACCAGGACTTGCCCAAAAATCCCAAGTTTGCGAAAGGCAGGTGCCACCGGGTCCAGCAGCCCTGGCAGGTGGGTGAGAGGGACCAGCCTGGGGCAAGGAAATGGGGGACACGGGAGGGCAGCGAGCAGGGACAGGGACGGGCAGGGGAGAGGCAGGGGACAGGCAGGATGGCAGCATTTTGCAAATTACAGGGCTGTCTCTTAGCAACAGACAACACATTTGGCTCCACGTGACTCGCCCAGGCCCCAGACACCAGACCCGCTGCCGGCTCCCTTCGTATTTTTAATCACCAGGTCCCTGCCCTCTGCAACAGCCTCTGTGGTGGGAGCGGGACAGGAAGGGGCTCTGCAAACCTCAAACGCGTGAGGCCCGAATGTGCCCCCTCACCTTTTGTATCCAGCTCCACGTGGATGATGTTGCCCATGACAGAGGTGTTGTGAAGGTGCTGCACAGCCTCCCGGGCACCCTTGACAGTGGCAAAGACGACTTTGGCAATGCCCAGGTGCTTCTTGTTCTTGGGGTTGTAGAGAATCTCCACCTCTTCCACTTCACCGTATTTCTTGCACATGTCGGCCAAAAAGTTTTCACGGATGTTGTCGTTCAGCTTGGCAAAGGTGACCTGCTTGGGAGGCACTGGCCCCACGTAAAATTCATCAATCTGGAAACGGGCACAAGGTGGGGAACAATAAAAATAATTGGCATTGTTAATGAGTGTGGGGGAGGGCCTAAGCATGGCACGGAAGGGAGGGGGTTAAAGCATCCTGCAAACTTCGGGGGGAAAAAAGCCTCTGAGGCTCTGGATGAACCTCAGAGCTGAGCAGAGGCTCTGCCGCTGCAGCCATTCATTGGAACCGGCTCCTTTCTGGGCTACAAAGATGCATTTTGAGCCGTACTGTCAGTGGAGAGTCCCCCCTCGCTGCCCCCCACCCGAGAAGCCCCAGCTCCAAAACCTTCAAGTGATCTCGTTAGACAGATGCATTGATTTCTTGTTATCCTCATAGAAGAGGATTATTGTTAAACAGTTTACTAAATAACAATGTTAATAGGAATATAACTATCATTTAAACGGTCCATTAAACTATTTGGAAGTCAGGCTTCACTCCCAGATAAACAAGCATAAAGAGCTAAAGCCAAAAGTCAGGGCAGTACCTTGAATTTGGGGACAGACAACTCCAACTCCTTAGTTTTGGTCCATATTCGCCCTATTCTGGGATCCCTGACACAATCCACAGGAGCGATTCCCGAGTTCTGGGAGAAGGAGGAGGAGGAAGAGGAGAGAAAACACAGAAACAGCAACAACAAGGCTTGAAATTTAAGACAAAAATAAAAGAAAAAGTAAACCCCAAGGAAACACGGGCTGTCTCAAGGGAAGGGGAAAGCGCGCACACACACACGTGTCAAATTGCAATACTGCTGGGAAATGCACAGAGATTGGAAACACAGAAAAAAGCCGCAGGTTTGGGCTTCTGACAGTTGAATACACAGTGTCAGGTGGCTGTAACTTTGGTGGCTGTGCGTGTCCCCCCAGACCCCCCTCCCACACACATGTGCTACGGCGGGGATTACCACGACCCGGAGGGACCCCCAGCCCCCAAAACGCCGGTAAGACGGAGGCTGGCAGGGGGAGACACGACACAATGGGGGAAACCCGGGAGCCCCCCACTCACAGGCATGCTGAAATGTTGCCCATCGTAACGGTAGAGTTTGTGCTGTCCTTTTTTCAGAGCCGGGTCAATAATCAACTTGTAACTTCTCCAATGGTGATTTCTTTTCTCGACAGAAGTGCTGGCTTGCGTGCTGTTCTCCATTCCGTTGATCCAACCTGAACGCGGGGCGGGGGGGGGTGGGGGGGGGGGGGCCGAGAGAGAAAGGGGGAAGGGGAAAAGAAAAAAAACCCACACGAAAAACCATAAAGTTAAAAAAAATATTCAACAAAGACCTCTTCGTTTCGGTGTGTTTTTTTTTTTTTTTTAACGAGCCGCTCGCTCTACACACCCAGGCAGGGAGGAAATCCACCGCGAAGCGAGCCCCAAAATGGGGGAATTGCCAACCGGGTCCCCCCCTCCACCCCAGCCAGACAAGAGGCAGAGAGGGAGGAGGAGGAGAGGAGGAGGAAAAAAAAAAAAAAAAGAAAAAGAGAAGAAGAAGAAAAAAAAGACCCAATCTCACTTGAACTCTGCTTTTTGCCATGATCTTCAGGGTGCTTGGCTTTTTCCCCCGCCTTGGTCTCTCGGAAAGACATCGCGCTGGGCGGCCGATCGTCTCCGGGCGGCGAAAGGCGAGCTCCCGTCTCACATGGGGCCGGTTACCGGCGCGGGCTGCCCGCCAGGCTCCTGCCTCCCGTTTTCGCGAGCCACCACATATTGTGTGTGCTCGCTGCTGGCGGCGGCCGGGATCCCACAATACACCGCTGCGAGCGCCGCGAACGCCTAACCGCGCTCCGCCGCCTGCACATTCACGGCGGCCGCGCCGCGCAGCCCCCGGCCCGCGGCCGCCCGCCGCCGCCCCGCCGCCGCCGAGTGCCGCCGCATGGGCCGCCGCCGGGACGCGCGGCTTTTTTTTCCCTCCCCGCCGCGGGGTTAACGGCATGCGGGGGGGCGAGTGGAATCTGCCCGCTGCATTTACCTTAGCGCAAACTGTTTCTAAACAAGATGGACCTATAGGTGGGACAAGTTGGGGTTTTTTTTGCCTTTTTTTTTTTTTTTTTTCTCTCTTAATCTTTTTTTAGGGGAAGACTTCGGCGAGCCAGGGCGACCGCGGGGGCGGGCGGAGCGCGGACCCGCCGCGCTGCTGCGGCGGAGAGTGCGGGGGGGGGGGGTGTAGGGGGGGTGGCAACACACGCAGAGGAGGGGGTGATGGAGGATGGGGGAGCAGTTTTGCTTATTAAAGGTCCGGAGCCGTCGTCAGCCAATCAGCGGGGAGGTTCCATTTTGTTTTCGGTATTAAAGGCGGGCGGGCGGGCGGCGCGGTGCCCCCGGCGCTCGGCGGGCGCGGGGCCGGGCGGAGCGCGGCGGGCGCATGGCGCGGCCGTCCCGGGGCGCGGGGCCGCGGCGGCCCCGGGAGCGGCCGCGCCATTGGCTGGGGCGGCGGCAGCGCGGCGGGCGCAGCCAATGGGAGCGCGGCTTCCATGGGGCTTGAGTTATTAGACGGCGGGGTAAAAGCACCGCGCGGCAGAAGCCAAGGAGAGGCCGCGGGACCCGCAGCCATTTTTCTGCAGTGGAGCGAAATGGCCAACTGGGCTTTTCCTTTGTTCCATAAAGGGGGATCCGCCATGTGAATCCACACCACGCGGGGTGGTGGGAGCCTCTAGCACGGTGCCAGACGACTCACTGAAGAAGGAAGATTTAAATATATATATATATATCAAGCCCTTAACAAAAAAAAAAAAAAAAAAAAAGTAATGCGGATTTTTTTTTTTTTCTCCCTTATGATTCGGGATCCATCTTTGTCTTGTGTAACTAGGTCATGGCACACCCTATGTCAGCAGTTAACAATTTCGAATGCCAACAAAAAAAGAGTAAATACATTCTTTTTATATTTTTTTCGTTGTTTTGGGGGTTTTTAAGCTTTAAGCAGCTCTGATGACTGAACAATAAATTTGAGAGACTTCTCTCCTGTATTAAACACTTGCTTACTGGCCATTTTTATTAACTCCTTTGGTGCTTAAAAGGTAATGTTTTAAATATAGGTATAGGAATAGTGAATTCTGGCAAAAAATAAGGCAATTTTACTATGATAAGCTTTTTTTCTTTCTTTCCTCTTACATTGTAAGTACCCAATCCATTCTGTCCTTGCTAAGTGTAGTTTTCATGTTAATGTTACTGAAGTGGTCCTTATTGCTAAGCCTTCATTTGCATGTCTTATGTTTTTGTCTGTTTAAACCAATTTATGCTTTTTGAAATATTTTACTTATAACGCAGTATATCTGGCTAAGATACGCTTAAAAGTTAGAACCAGTAAATGTTAACTAGGTGTTTTCACACTGACATGTGCAGCCTAAAACTATTGAGGAGAATATTTTTAGTGTCTGCGTGCTCTGTGGAAAAACACTGAACGTCCTTTTTATGTACAGAGTAAATCTGCCACAGGAAGGTAGATTTAAGCCTCGAGCAGGAGTCCTCGCCTGTGTACGGTCAGTCAACATAGCTGGACTTTTTCTATAGCTTTTTTCCCCCTTTTTTTTCCTCTTTTTTTGATGCTAGACCAATGCCATACAAAGATCCGTAACTTATCTTAACAAGATCCGCTTTGGCTTGCAAACTTACAAGAGAAGTGGTGATACAGATCATATATATATTTATAGCCATTATTTTAAAAAAGAGTAACAACTTCACCTTCAGAGCTGCATTCAACTATGGTGTGCGGGTAAGTAAACCCTTTTGCCCTTGCAGAGGAACAAATAGCCCAGGCCTGTAGCTAATGGTATTGTCCTGGGTGGAAAGATCCCAATGGTCGTCTGAAAGCGGTGGCGATCTCCTTCTCCTCAGAAACCTCTAACAGTGCCTCTGAAACGTCTGTTTTCAGGGAGGGATTTGATTTCTTTTTCTGCACAAAGCTCTTGGTCGTCCTCAACCCTGGGTGGGTTTTTTTTGGTTTTTTTTTTGTGCGGAGAGACGCTGTGAATCCATTGCAGGCGTTACTTGGCTGTTAAATTGAAAGCACCAAAAAAATAAAAGTATCTGCCTGTGGACAGTAAGATGTTAGTGCGCTTGATGTTAAAAAAAGGCGAGAAGGCGGTGGTGGTGGTGGTAGTAGGGATCCCTTACATGTTTTATCCGTCTAATTACAGAAGCTCGACAAAAAACAGGCAACAAAATGGGGGGAGTGGGGGGGTGTTTTTCACGACGGTGAATCTTAATGGCGGATGTCTCCCTAGAAAGCACTGTAAAATCCTTCATACCGAGAGGTATGACTTGGAGAGAGGGGGGAAAAAGGAGGTCTGGAAGTATATCCAAAATGAGGGAGTTTCCTTCCAAGTGAGGGACCCTTTGCAGCCTGAGTGTTACAGATGGAGAGCCGTGACGCAGTTGATATTCACAGCAGTTGTGCTTTAGTGCCGCCACCCAGCCCACGAAATGGCCTCCCCGCCGAATTCTGGTGGGTTTATTATGTGAAAGGCTGCAGCAGCCCCGTGTCCCGGGCGGCGGGAGGGGCGGCCGGCGGTGGGCACGGCGCTCCCGGTCGCGCTCCGTGTTGTGTGAGGGCAGCCGCCATCATGGCTTCTCCTTCCCTTCGGCGCCGCGTTGTCCTCAGCGCTGGGCGGTGGCGCGGCGGGCTCTCCCCCGCTGCCTCCCGGCGCTCCCCGTCTCGGGCGCTGCAGGGAAATGGTGGGTTTGGGGTGGTTTTTTTTTTTTTTTCCCCTTTCTCTCCCCTTTCCCGCCCCCCCCTTTCCCCAGCGCTTTGTGAGGGGCTGTGGAAGAGTGAAGCCGGGCAGGGAGTGGCGGCTTTTTCTCCCCGCGCACAACATGGCGGGAGCGCCCTGCGGCAGCGGGGCTGGCGGCGCTCCAGCCCGGCCGGGCGGGGGGGCGGCCGGCCGGGAGGACAAAGGCAGCTCGGATAATGCCGGCGCAGCCCTGGCTGCTATAAATAACACCGCCCTTCCCCCGCCGCAGCCTCCAGCTCGCTTTAAAAACATCAAGCCATGGAAGTCGCCTAATGCAGAGGGGGGGGGAAAAAGAGGAACAAACAACACCATCCCCCTTCTCCACGCACACATAAGGGAAAAAATAAAATGCACAAAAAAATTAATGCCCGGGCTGTGTGGGGGACGGGGGGAACAAGCAGCGCTGGCCGCGGGAGGGGCCGGGCGCCGCCACCACCTCCCCGCCCGGAGCGGGTGCGCCGGGGGGAGCGCGGCCGCCGCTCCCCGTCACATGGCTCTTTGTTGTTTTCCTTCTCTGCCTCTCCTGGGCTGTTCCCCCTCCGCCATCACCCAGCCGGGGCAGCGCTGCCCTGCCTCCTTCGGCCTGCAGCGCCGAGCTCCCCGGGCCCGCACGGGCAGGGCTGGCGCGCAGCCGGTGCCGCGCTGCAGTGGAGCCGCCATGACCCCATGAGGTGTTACATGTGGCGTCTTTTTTTTTCCCTTCCTTTCTTTTTTTTTTTTTTTTTTATTCTCCTTGTGGTTTGGTTTTTTTTTTTTCCCCGAGCAGATTCTGCTCCAGCTCGCTTTGGGTGGAGGCTGGGGGTTATCTCGGAACTTCACAAGCCTCGCTGTGCTCTGCGGGGAATTGCAGCTTGTGCTCACTGCAGACCCAGAGTAGGTGAGCCAGGAAAGCCTGGCTTGAGCAACCACTTCAGAGGGCATGACAGGGAGGAAAAGCAAACACTGTAGAGAGGTGGCCTCCCTGGTAAGGCTAGAGCAGGACCGTCCTGCGGACCCTGAGGGAGGGAGAAGGTAAGTGGCTGCTTGGCAGAGGCTGCCTGCGGGAGCGGCATGTGCCGGGCAGGGTGCGCCCTGCCCCGCAGTTCCTTCGGCTCAGCACCAGCCGCTCCGTGGGTTTGTACAACCTGTGCTGTGGTATGTGCCGAGGCTCAGGGCTGTTTCCCTGCGAGGGAGCAGGGTGCTACCGCGAAGGAGGCACCGCAGCCCGCGCCTTTCGCAACGACTTTGCTCATCGCTCCATTCCTCGCTTCCCCCTCGCTCCTCACCGGGTCAGGCTCTATGTCGAGAACAAGCGACAAACCGTCTGCACAAAACAGAACACGTTCCTATGGAGGGGGAGAAAACCAAACAAACCAACAACAAAACCAAAGCGTTTACGCAGTGCCAGGCTGGCGTTGTAGCGCTGCGAGCCCTGTCGGGGGCTGCGGCGCTCGCAGCCGTGGCCGCCCGAGCCGCCGCTCGGTCCCCGCCCGGCCAGGAGCGCCGGGCCCACGCTGGAGCTAGCGCTGAGCACCCGGCCCGGTCACGGCGGCTCTCAGTGACCGTCTGCTGGCAAAATCGGAAGGAACGGTGATGTTGTTCTTAGCTGAACACCATTAAAATGCTCCTGTGGTATCTCTCAATAGAGGTGAAAAGCATTTCAGCTTCCTGGAAATGGCCGAAAGAGGCGGCGTGTAGATCAAAGTACGGCGCAGAGCTGGGCTCGTGTTTGCAGGGGTTTTTGAACTGTAGTGAAAACGTTTCTGCAGCTTGCATCGTAATGAGTTAAGTCAGCACGTGAAGCGACTAAAAAAGGCATATTTAAACAGCATCGGGCTATTAACTTTCCTGGGATTTAAGATTTATGTTTAAATATATATTTGGCTGTTAGCAATACCAGCATTTAAACCGTAACGTTGATCTGTTCAACCCTGAAGCAAACCAGCTCTGCCTAACGCAGCTTTGAAGCGACACAGCCAGACCATAATACTGTGGGAGCTTAGACAGCTTTGTCTGTACTTGCATCTCTCTGCATATTTTTCCAGGACTCTGATCTATGTCTGCGATTAATCACTGTCCAGGACGGCTGTTCCCGGTGGTAGAATCCATGAAGTGCTCCAGCTGGGAGAGGTCCTAACGCGTGTGCCTGGCGCTGCGTACGTGCAAACCAGGGCCAGAAATTGCTGGGGCAGCAGGCTCTGGACAGCGAGCCTGCCGTGCCGCCCCAGTGAGTTGTGTGGGTCCTCAGCACTTCTGGAAGTTGTTTTTGTAAGTCTGAGCCGAAAATTTCTTTCCGTTTTTAGAGTTTCTAAATGACTATAATGTTCAGTGTAGTTTAAAAGTCACCAAGGCAGTTGAGACCGGTTGTGCTCTCAGAGTGGGTGGTTTCATGGCTGAACCTCGTATCTGAAAAGCGAAATGTTCTGGTACAGTGTGTTTAAATCCCAGAAAGGTCAAACCAGACTTTCATACTTCAGTTAGATTGACCCTGGTTTGCTGCATGAGACTCTTTAGATAAAGAGGTCTTTCAGGGAAAAGGGGAAAACAAAAATTTTTTTTTCTGAACAGCTTGTGGTGACTCTGTGCACATTCCTGAAGCAAAGGAGTTTGTTCTTGCCCACAGCGTCCCTCCCCGGCATTGTTGAGTGGAAAACTCTTATGCTAATTATATCACTGTCTGTTATCAATAAGAAGTGATTTAATTTCTTTGGCAAAGTGTTGCAACAAGAGCAAATTAGATTGAGAGGCAAAGTGAAATAAAAAATATGCAGCTGTTCTGCCAAACAATGATCCTGACTGTTTACAACATTTTGTTTTAGACTGCCTTGTACACAGAATCCTTTATATTGAAGGTTTTCAAGTCACAATCCACTGCTTGTGCAAGGAAACTAGATTAATAGATTATAAGAGACAAAAGAGACCAAGGTTCATCTGGTTCAGCTTCCTGCATTATGCAGGTCTCTGGATTTTTGTGAATATTTTGCTTTTTCTCATTTGAAAGAATTTAACTGCAGCATAGCTGCATCTTAGATAAAGATCAGATTTTCATTTTCAAATGGGCTGTGAAAGGGAGTAAAATAAGACTAAATTGTTTCCATCAAAAATCTACCTGACAGACTAGAAATCAAAGTACCTTTTTAAACTTGTCTAGTTTCTGCTTTTCAGTTTCTGGATGTGTCTGTCCCTCAGTCTCCTTGGCAGAGGAATGCTCCATGACCAGATTTCCATCCCCTCGTAGCTTTGTGCAGGCTGAGCATTTAAACACTCCATTGCAGGCTGCAGAGCTCCCCCTCGGGTCCGTCTTTGCTAATCCTGTAATTGTTCCTGCTCCAGTTTGTCACCATTTTGATCTGGGCGGAAGGGGACGGAGCCATCGGCAGTGACCATGCCCGAGCCAACAGCCCTCCTGGCTCAGATGTGTCTGTCAGGCATCCAGGGATTACACCAGCCCATGTCCAGCTGGTTTCCTAGCAGGGCTGCTAAAATACTCTCAGATCTGCTCCTTCTTAGGATGACAACCCTGTACTGTAGGATTGTGTTCTTTGTTTTGCATGTTTACTCTGGTCCTCTTGAAAACCCTTGGACAGTGTTGTTGCTTGCAATGGCCTTTTTAAATTTTTATTTGATATTCCCTCCTGATACTGCTGAGTGTCACCTACAAACTTGGTTGGTCATGATTTTATATTTTCTTCCAGATAAACAACCTATCTGCACTGTGGGTGTTTCCTGGTTCCGGGTGTGTGTACACACACCTCAGCAGTGTCAATATTGTGTCAGGAGGAGGTCTGGTTGCACACCATCCCTTGCCACACCCCAGTTGCATGGGAAGAAAGCCCAGTTTAGGAGCTGGAAGGGAGCCAGAGGCACACTGCAACATTTGCCTGCCCTGGTGTCTATTATGTAGCCATTAAATAATGCAGAGCACAAACAGGTGGTTGCAGGACCCATAAAAGAAAGATGAGAGGTCTGGGGCAGCATGGTTATAAAGTACATTTTGAGACCTTCCTGTTAGATGGGTTTTTTAGAGATGATGCCTTATTACATACTCTCTATCCAGCTATTCATTCAAGACCTAAGTACATTAAGGACTTCTTCCCCCCTGCCAAATTTGATTGAGAGTGGAGGAAGGAAGGGGGAAAATGATATATAGCAATACAGTTGCATTAGGCAGTTTTATTTTTAGGAAACCAGGCTAAGAATATCAAAGGAATATTGAGTAGGAATATGGACAGGGTATTTGCCTGTTCAGATTTTCTTGCCATGAAATTTTTCATTCCTTCCTTAGAACAACAGATGATCTGTCTAGGGAATTGTCAGCCAAAATAAGCAACCTGCTGACAGATTTCACCTGTGTCCCAGCATGCTCTGAGAATGCATGGGATGTGAGCCTTGAACAATGACAGGGAATCACTAGGCTGTGTTGTTTGGCTGCCGGGGTGCAGAGATGCATGGTGACACCCAACAGTGGAACAAACATTTACTGTGTTTAAGATCCAGACAAATTTTGATGGATGTGTTGGCTATTTGCCAGAGCTGAGGGGGTTTTTTTGTTACTTTTTAAACTGTATGTGTTCATATTATTTCTGCTAGTATTATGACAAAGCTACCTCTGTAAGGTACGGAGTGAGTGCTTTCAGAGATCTGATCTTTCTTGGGCTATAAAGGAATAAAGAAGCTGTTTCAACACCTGACTTGCAGAATGTTTTGTGTTGCTTCTTGCCTATTGAAATGCAGCTGCCATTGAAATGCTGTGATCCCATCAGGATGTAGAACTGGTTATTTTTAAGAATGCTTTCAAGCTTATAAAAATCATGAAATAAATCAAGACTGTTGGCAATTCTAATCAGCATTCTAAAGCCATCAAATTACAAAACAGTTCAGTGCTTCATGGCCCCTGAACAGTACAGTTTTACAGAAATAAAAGAGAAAGAATGAAAGGAATGTACCATTTAAAGATGCCGGGCACTTACAAAGCTTGCATCAAAAGGAAATGAAGATACAAATAAGTAATCTAAAAGGATATTTATGCATTAAATTACTTGTGTCTCTGGACACTTCATTAAACAGTCTGGATGTGATGGTAGCTGGGGACCTGGGAACATTTTTAACACATGCAGCACATTCAAGGAACATTCTGATTATAAGTGATGGAGTATAAAACGTTGCAGCCAGAAACTGATGACAAAGATCAAATGGAATGAGTTCAGCTTACAAATCAGAGCAGGGTCTCCCACTGGTGCGATGTGACACGAGACCAAGACTTTGTTTTGCCCTTGACATTGCCACTATTGCTCTCAATCCCGCAGTTAAAGATTTGCATCTTGATTTATTGTTTGACAGGACGGTGGGGAGTGTCCCAGCTGGTCCCCCGAGCCCTGGGTTGCTGCCGAATGGGCCCGAAGGCGCTGGATCGGTGAAGGCTGTGCTGTCCATGGCTCCCCGTGCTGCTGCGCTACAGCAGCTCCCAGTTGCTAAGCAGCTGCAGGGCTGTCTCTGCCTGTGCTGTATGAGGGGAGCAGCACGGGTTCCTCTTGATTGCTGGAGAGGAGCAGGCAACATGGAAACGGGAGCAGTGGCCATGGCAAAATTGTTCCATTGCTGGCTGGCTCATGGACCCGCTGGCAAAAACGCTGGAGCGAGGAGAAGGGACACTCGGTGGAGCAGGGGGTGGCAGGAGGGGAGGGGAGAGCCAGCATATGTGCACAGCACAGGCTACAAAGACAGCAGATCCTGGCAGAGCAGGGGGCACACACTGAGGAGAAAGGAATGGGAGGGAGGCCAAAGGCACAGTGCAGAATTAAGAAAAAAAAAAACAGGAGGAGAGTGTGGCATATGGAGAGGGGAAATAAAGCAGAACTTGCACAGCCTGCGAATAATTGAATAGAAAACACAGGAAGAGGGAAGGAGCTTGATTCATTGCTGCCCTTCACCTTGTGGAGACAGCTACAGCCAGGAAGAGGAGGTGTGGAATACAACAGCATCCTTCATGTTTCACAGTGAACTGTAGGTTTTACATTTCAGCCCATTGCCATTTGTGGTTTTCTGCTTTCACAGCCTATGCCTTTTGTTCAGACTTGATTCCTGCATGCTCTGTTCTTATCTTTGTCTACTTTCTGATTTATTTTTTAACTTGCTTTAGCTTTTTTTTTTTTAAGGTAACTTTTAATTAAAATATGTTTTCCAGATATTTTAGTTGTTTTAACCTTCTAGAGGGCAGGCTAGTTTCTAACTGAAGTTAGTTTCCACTAAATCCACACAGCCATTGCTGCATTTCTCCCTGTCTCTCTCCTGGGAGCTGCTGCTGGAGGACAGAATTTTGTTTGCTTCCTGACACCTTCCCCTGCACGTTGTCTTTCCCTTTCCCTGGGCAGTGCCTGCCAGCAGTCCGGAAGGACTTGCAGTTAGCAGCGTGCAGGAAGTGGTTTCTGTGGCAGTAAGTTATCACAAGCGCCTGACGTGTTGCATAAAGGGGAGTAAAAAAGGTGTCACGAACATATGCAGGGGGTTCTGACCAAAAGGGATCCTTAGTTTCACCACTACTGCCCACATGAAAAAGCACTTGGTGTCAGCGCCTAATGTGCAATTGGCTGCAGAATAGGAAATGCCAGTGGAGCTGGCAGGGAAGCAGGAAAGCTGGATGTTCCTCTCTCTGGCTCCTCCAGGCACAGGACTGAGGGGCACGGCTTGTGCAGCAGGGTGGGGAGAGGAATTTAAGCTCACGCAGCTGTTGCTCCACTGTGACCAGCCCAGGCTTGCTTGGAGGCCTTTCTACTGAGAACACTTTTCCCCAGGTCCAAAAGTGAGTCCTAAAAGGAAAATGGAGGTGCCCACTCAGATCTACAGTGGAAAGGATTTGCTGTGGGTGCTGTGCATGTAGTTTAGGCCAATAAAATACTTGACAAATATGCAGCCAGATGTGTTCTGTACTTAGAAAATTTTTGTCTAAGATGTCTGATTTGGGGGGATGCTGTATTTGCTTCCTTCTTCCATTTGCCTGGAGCTCTTATCTTTGAACAGGCACTGTCTGTACTATTGTTAGAGTCCCAAGACCATTAAAGGTCTTCGGACACTGACATTTTACAAGCAGATTCAGCTGCCATTCACACAGGGGCATTTTTAGCCTTATGAGAGATGTAAATTTAATTAGAACAGTTTTAACCAGGAAATCTCCCTACCTTAAGAAATCAGAGCTACTGTGTTAGTCCCAATAAGCAACTGGGAACTTGACAATGTGCCTGTTGTTATGAAAAGATTCAGGAAGGGTGAGATGTGTGTAGGAAGGGAGAAATGCACAGGAAATGTGCCATCAAGGACAGAGGTGTGGAGCAGGGCAGGGCAGTGTGCGCCAGACCCAGCACATTCAGCTTGCTGCTCTCTGTGTCTGCCCTCACCACCCCACACCACTGCTTGAACACCTTCCTGACCCGCTCTGGTGACTCTCAGCGAGGACATCCAGCCAGGCCACTCTGCACTGTCAGCCCATCCAGCTCCCACAAACCAGGCACAGGCCAAGAATCACAGCTCTAAAGCAAACATCACTCAATTACAAACTGGGTTTATTTCCAGCGCCTCAAGTTATTAATTAACCTGGTCTGAGCGTCGCTGTTCCTGTGCAGGATTTGCTCTGGCCAGGTTATGGCTGCTCTCAGGTCTGAGAGAAACTCAGTCTGGGCCTGTCCTTTGCCTGGCCATGCTCTGACAAGCCACAAGCTCCTCTGGCTCCTGCCAAACCTCCACCTCTGTAAACCAGCAGCTTGCCAGCCAGACAACGACAGAGCAAGCGCTTCCCGCTTAGCTCTACCCATACATCCAGCACTCCACAAAAAGCGGGCAGAAATTGTGGTGTCGCCCATATAAACAGAGGATTTTATCATCTCTTCAGCCTGCCATTGCTGCCTTCCTGTGGGAAATTTGGACAGATATCAGGGGGGAGGATGCAAACTTCACGTTAACTGCCCTTTAATGTCAGTGCTGTGAATTACTCAGCAAAAACATGGCCCTATTTAATCCACAGTCCATTCTCTCATAGCCTACTTCACCATCTTTTATTCTCCCCCTATGAATATTCCCAGTTTCCCTGCATCCTTGTCCAAAAGGTTTGAGAGCTTTCTGCTTGTGCCAGGTGCAAGAGTGCAGGAATGAGGTGTTGATCAAAGCCTGACTCACGACTCTGTAAAACAGACACTTGTTCAGGTTGTGCTGTAGCTCACATAGTGAAAAGAATATTTAGGAAGCCAAACCTGGGTTCACTTAAACTTGATGTTCTCTAAAACCTCACAAAAAAGTACAACTCCACATATTTCAGGTTTAGTGGAATCTTCCAACAGAATTTTTGGGAGCATAACCCAGATCTGGCAATCCACAGTTGACTCACCCACTCTGTATTAATCCCTACTGTGTAAGCTAAAGCAGCTGCATGCAACTCCTGCCCTGGTGCCGTGGTCCTCTTAATTAACACACACTCCTCTTGGATTTAGTCTTCCCTTGTTTCTGAACCAGCAAGTACATGAAAAGAAAATATCTCTATCCACATAATTATATATTTTGGGAATGAGAGGAGAAGGGAAAAGTGATCTGAAGGAAGTAGATACTTCAGAGAGCACTCCAATTTTGAAAAAAATAACATCTTCATGCTTGCTCGGTTAGGTGGAGTGTTGGGTCATGAAAACACAGGAAGGCCTAAGCCAGAGGGATTTTAGAGGTTATGCTAAAGGGATTGGTTGGATAGTGGCTAAGAACACACTGTGTTGCAAGCAAAGCTATTTGTAACCCTTTCCCCTAAATTTCCTCAGATTACTCCTGATGGGGTGTGTTCTCTGCTGCAGATCTGGATGCAGGAGAGCATCTGATGGTGACTAATTTCATGCAGATCTGTATCAGAGATCTCTGTCAGCCTTGACCAAAGCTATGCCTCGTTCCTGAACCTGCTGCTTCTGGCTGTTTGCATGGCAAAAGCAAGCCCAGCTCCCAAGGCAAACACAACTGCAGATCTCACCTGAAACGAGGCATTCTGAATCCCTCTCTCTCCACCAAACCTCCAGATTGCCTTCCCAGCACAGAGGCAGGGGTTGAGATCCAGCATTGCTGTGATAGCTCTGCCAGCCTGTGGTGACAAATTCCCACCCATGGCTCAGGGAAGCTGTGCCATCACATCTGGGAGACACACATCCCCCAGATCTGTGGGGGCAGAGCTGTGGAGGTGTTGGCAGACACTCGCCTGTTCATTTCATGCTTTCAGAGATCATTCATTGTGTTTGATGTTGAGAAAAGCACAGGATGATCCTAACCTTGTGTTACCTGTTTTTCACAAAAGAATTTGGCTTGAGAGTTTATGCTTTAGTGAGCAACAGAAACTTGAAGCTGCTTCTAAGCACCTGCTGTATCAGGATGAGATGCTACCATGTTGATTTACTTCACGTTCATAAAATGGGGTGTTTTTCTCCCACAGATGCGAAGCCAAGAACTCAGTTTCTAATGAAAGGTGAAATTCAAAACACAGCACATTGGCCATTTGTGTATCAGGTAGGCCATATTTGGCCCACATGGTTGGCACCCCTGATTTAAAGAATAACAGAGAAAATAACCCGAGAAACAGTTTGTGTTCCCTATAAATAGCTGCTCACCAGGTAGTCGTGAGTGTGCTGTCTATGAATAAAGTTTGTCCAAACTACATCAAAGTGCCTGAATGTTCTCTGCCTGATTTTGCTGAGTTGTGTGTCTTAATTTGTCTCACACCTCGTGTTGCAGACCCTTGTCCTGTTTTCTTTCCCAGCCCTCTGAACTCCCTGGTAGCATTTGGACAGATTTTATGCAGAGTTTATCCAAAGATTTCTGCACTGATTTAGTGCATGGGCTACTTGAGCCAAGTGAAACAGGAACTACTTCCAAGGCATGAAAAGGCAGAAAGGAAATTTTCTTATTGAAATATAATTTTTCCATATTACTTAATAGTCTAGAAAGTTAATGCCTTTCTGGCAGCACTTCCTACTGGGAAAAAAGTATGGTTCCTACTCAGCCAAACAACAATGTAATAATGCTTTAGGTTGGGTTAAACGTCTTAGAAACTGGCAGGTGTCACAGCCACCTTGCCTTCAGTGAAAAAGGCAATTGAGAGCCCTTATGGAACAAGGGATTTACATCAGTAGGAGCTACTACACAAAAAACCAGGCACATGGCAAGGTTTGAATAGATGGTGAATCATGTGGCCCAAGGGACTTTTCAGGATGGGGGCGTGTGTGTAAAATATCAGGCCATGAGGACCAGATGGTTGAGCTCTGCATGTGCGAGAGGAACAGCGAGAAACGCTGCAGAAATGGAGGCAGAGAAGCTGCTGAAAGTCAAGGACACTGGGGAGCTTTGATTTTGGAAATTGTATGGAGGGTTTAGTGAGGGTCAGAGCAGTGTTGGCACTGTGAGCAAAAGCACAACTGAAAAACAATTTTGTACATTTGTTCTGTAAACAGGATGAATCACCTTGAGTAGTATACACCTGCTTTGTCATAGGCTTCTCTTCTCACTCTGACTCTGTCATCAGAACTTTGTGCTGTGTGCAGGGACAGTTCAGCTCTCCCACATCATAGCTCCCCCTTCCTTCTGTGCCCTGTCCATTCTAAATTCCATGGGGCAAGGACTCTCCCTCAGTAAGAGTCTGTGTGCATGTGACAAACAATTGTTGGCCTTGTGCAACATCTGAAATTTATCAGAGATTCACTTGACTTACTTGGTAAATTCCTTTTCTTAGGGTCTGTCTTTCCTATTGTAAATTTTTCAAGGCATTGCTCTTGCTCAGTACATGCTGTAGTGGGAATTCATAGCTGAAAACACAAATAATTAATGTCACTGGTAATGTTGAAAAATAAATATTTAAGGCTCTGTCTTGTTATGCACTTTCTTAACTAAGTTTATTAATATTTCCTTGGACACACATGGGATTAGTTGTTGTTATGTTGAAGTCTTTGTAAGCTGGGCCTGTGTTATGAAGAAAAAAATTAGTTGTATTTCAAAAATGTAGTTCCAAAGACAATAAGGAAGAACAGGTCTCCATTCTTGTCCAGCTTGTGTTACCAAATAAGCTAACAATATGAGTATGCAGCAGATGGTGTGTGCAAACAATGTTGAACCTAATCTGTGAGTCTTTTTTGGGTGTTTTCCTAGCTAACCTGAATTACCCATCAATATCATCCAGAGTATTAAAGCATCTTTTAAAAATCATGAACTCCCAGCAGTTTTCATAAGCAGTTTGTTAACCTTTCACTCCTTCCTAATTTTTTCCTTGGTGATCATAAAGCAACAAATTGGTACCAAGACTGGAGCACAAATATTTTCCATACCCCACTAAAGCCCTGGTTTTTTTGTGCTCACTGAGAATCTCCACACACACATTGACCCCTGAGCTGCAGATGCATAAGCTTTTGATGAAAGAACTTGTACCGAAATCAATATACAGTCCAAAACTGAACTAGAGAAGGACACTTGCAATTGGTAATTATTAGATTTGAATTTCACTAATAGAGGGTTGAATCTTCTTCCATTTAGATCAGTGGCACAATTCCATTTTAGATTTTGCATTTTTGGAGTCAGCAAAATAGGCTCAGCTTTTGCCCAAAATCAAATTATATGCCTGAAGCACTGCATAGCTGTTAATTAAAATTAAGTACCTGAGACACTGAAATGTTGTATTTCTTCCATACTAAGTTGACTCATTACAAGTAGAACGTCCATTACTTAAAAACAGTCTTTGGAGTGTTTACAGTTGGATTTATAATCTGCTCATTTTATGTTGTTTAATCCGAAATCTAAAGGTGGACAAATCTAAAAGTTTCAATAAGTATAAAATGTGTAAGGAGACAAAACTGTGAGAAATGTAAAGATTGTTTTGTGAGACTTGGAAAAAAAACCCCAAAAGCAAAGAAAGAAAGAAAGAAACAACAAAAAAAGCAAAACCCACAAATTAAAAATAAACCACAAAATACTTTTATCCCCCCAAAAATCCCCTTTTGACAATAATTGACTTGAAAAAAAACCCTGAATTCTTCAGTCACAGGAAGACTGTTAACTCTACCTGCTGATTGTATCATACATAGTGTGATGCTGGTTTTGAGCATCATTTTAGGATAAAACAAATCCTTTCCTGCCCCATCCCTTCCTGTGCCATCAGATTGCCCTCACCCATTACAGTGAACAGGAGCTGGTGGCTTTTCCTGTGTTCCTGATAAGATTTATGTGGCTCATAAAGCATTTTTTGACAGCTTCTATGTGCTTGCATCAACTTTTTCCTTAGTAAAATGGTGAATTTTAAATAGGTGTGAATTTGACTGCCTTTTAATTATTATAATTTGAATTATGTGACACTTTGTTGGGTATTAGAGGTCCTTTTTCTTCTCTATTGCAGAATTATCCTTTTCTGGCTTTCTTTTTGTTTGCCCTGTGCACAAAGCAGGATCCTCGTTGCCCGAGTGCAGTGGTGTTTGTATTGGGTCTGGAAGGCCATCTAGTGACACAACCGTGCAGGGGAAAATGCAAAGCCCTACTCGAATTGTGGTTTTGCGTGGTTTTTTTTTTTTTTTTTTTTTTTTTGTTTTGTTTTGTTTTGTTTTTTTTTGTTGTTGAATTAAATAGTCTTGCTACAGCCGAGCATGTTCTTAGGGGTTTGTTGCTATTCCCACAAGTAGTATTTAAAAAAAGAAAATTAAAGGAAATTTTTATTTCTTAAAAACAAAGAGGGTTTAGTTAAGATAGAGCACATTGTTAATTCCTGCCAGGAAAGAAACACTTTTTTTTTGTGCTGAATGGGGGTAGATTGGCACTGAGCAGTTCTGTCCAAAACTCAGTGTCACTTCCCTGACCTGTGCATTGGAGCCAAACATAATCCAGCAGCTGTGATCCCCTTCCAGAGCCAAACATACGCAGCTGTTGTGATCCCCTGCCTTCCACGGTACCAAAAAACACCATGTGGAAGCCTGGGGCCACCACATCTCTGCAATTACAATGTGAAATTCCATTTATTTTTGCAGCTCACCTTGAGTGGTGAGCAGATGATGAGCAGAGCTGTCGGTTCTTACCCAAGCAATAAATCAGTAGAAAACAAGCAGTGAGTCACTGCCAGCGCCAGCACCAAGGTGCCTTCCCGGGAGTATCTCGCGGGTCTCTGCCTGCCCTCACCGTGGCTGGCACCGCTCGGCCTTCGGGACCGGCGCTGAACTGGAGCCGTCCCTCAGCGCTGGCGACTTGGAGGGACGAAGCACGGCGCTGGAGGGGCTCCCTGTAGGAACAAATGGAAATCGGGATAAATAAATGGGTATGGGGCGTGTGGGTGGAAGGGCAGAGCGGACGGGGCCCGATGGTCCCGGGGGATGGAGCTTCGAGGGCTGCCCGGCGGGACGGGCGGGCAGAGCAGCCCCGGTGGGTCTGAGGGGACATGGCGCCGAGGGGCCCTCCCGCCGTGACCCCGAGCAGCCGCAGCCTGCGGGCGGCCCCGGGCCGGCGACGGGGTCCGGGAGAGGCTCCCCCAGTGTCCCGGGGGACCCGGGCGGGGCCCTGCGGCACCTGAGGCGGCGGCGGCCGCGGCGCGGCCAATCCCCGGCGGGGCGCGGGCGGCTCTGCCCACCCCGGGCGCGGAGGCGAGCGGAGCCTCGTCCCGGCCGCGCTGCGCCCTCAGCGGGCCCGCTCCGCTCCCGCGCCCGCTCCGCTCCCGCTCCATGGAAGCGGCCAACGGGGCCGTGCCCGAGGGCGCGGCGGAGCAGCCCCACGGCCCCGCGGCCGCCCCGTCGGGCAGGAAGGAGGTGAAGGTGGTGATCGTGGGCGACGGAGGCTGCGGGAAGACGTCGCTGTTGATGGTGTACGCCAAGGGCTCCTTCCCCGAGGTGAGGGGCTGCCACCCCCGCGGGGCTGGGGGCCGCAGCCGGGGCCGGCCCCAGCGCTTGGGCCCCGCCAGAACCGCTTCGCACAACCACAGAGTCCATTAAGGTTGGAAAAGACCTCTGAGATCATCGAGATCGTTCTCCTCCCTTTGCAGCAATACGCGCCCTCTGTTTTTGAGAAGTACACAACGAGTGTGACGGTGGGGAAGAAGGAGGTCACCCTGAACCTGTACGACACAGCAGGTAAGGGGTTCCACTTTCCCAGTCCCAGCCGGACTGGGGGGCAGCTCCTGTGCGGCCACGGCCGTGGCACCACTCAGGGGCATTGGCCTGGGACTGAGCCCAAACCCGGCCCCGGCCTTTCGTAACTTCAGGCAAATAAGCAGAAATTGCGTTTACTACTGTAAAATGCTTCTCCAGTCAATGCGCACCTATTTCTGTTCCAGCAGATTTTCCTGTGTCAACTTAAACCAGACCGATATTTGAAGCCTGTAAAGATGAACAGATTTTCAAATTGCTTCTTTACCAACATAGTTTTACCATAGCATTGCAGCTAAGACTGCTGTAGACTAAAGTACAAACAAACCAACCACCATGATCTGTTGCATATCAATGTGCCTTCCAGAAAAAAAGAGTCGATTGTCTAATGGCAGTTCTGGTCATCGACTCATTCATTATCTTAACAACCCAATTAATTCAGAAACATCAAATAGCAAACATATCTGAAAGTATTAAAACCCAGTTCCCAGATGCAAAGCATAATACAATCAACCAGGAAAATATTTTAATCTGCTGCCATGTGTGATTGAATAGGGAAGGAGAAAAAGGCTGGTTTGTGTTCAAAATCAAAAGGCCATAGCAGTAAAAGTTACTTGAAAATGCTAATAGTTTGTTCAGGTTCATTTGAGGAACTTGTGAAATGCTTTGTGTTCAGCTTCACTCCAAGTTCCTAGACTGTTATCCAGCTGTGTTCCTAAATGAATCCTAAAATTGACACGTGCTCGGTTTCAGCTCAGTGTAAATCATCTGTTTCAGTTCAAGCCTGTGGAGTCCTTCCAAATTTACACCAAGACAAATAAGAACCGAATGCAGTCCAGTCATTAATAGTAGTAAAATGCACTTACCTTCTTGTATACTGCACGTGATAGCTGAAAACATAATTTTAAAGGCTTTTAATCTAGAAATGAATTTTATTGTTGATTTTTATTACAGTGTAGTAATACCCTGAGCACCCAATTTGCCAATGTGTCTTCTTGTGTCAGTGTTACTGTTCTAAGCCCAGTTAGTTGGGATAACATACCTTCTCCTGGATGGCAAGGGGTTTGGGTCTAAGTCTTAGAGGAAAAGAGAAGGGCTGGGATCTCATGTGAGTAACCAAAGAGGAATTTCCTTAATACAGTGTGTTGGCACCAAGAAACTGCCACTGCACTCGTCACTTTTATGTTTGTTTGCTGTCAGTGTGGAATTTTTGCCTGTCACACAGCTCCTAGTTCTCGTTTAAAATCCCTGTGCTGCACATTCCAGCATTTTCCTTTGGAGTCTCTTCCAGGCTCTAAGGAGCACGGGCTGCATCCGGAGATGGCAGTAGGCTGAGCAGGTCCAGCATTGCAGCATTGAGCTCTCCCAAGCCTGGCAGGAGTGCACAGCTCCTTGTGTCCCAGAGGTCGGCTCTGCACAAGACCTGCAGCCCAGTGCTGGTGGCTTATCACAGAATAAGGACAGTTTGGGTAGGAAGGGACATTTAAAGGTCATCCAGTCCAGCCCCCCTGCAGTGAACAATGACATCTTTAACTAGATCAGGTTGCTCAGGTCCCTGCCCAACCTGACCTTGGATGTTTTCGTGGATGGAGCAGCCACAGCTTCTCTGGGCAACCTATGCCTCATTGTGAAAAATTTCTCCTTTATATCTAGTGCAAATTTACCCTCTGATAGTTTAAAACCATTACCCCACATCCTGTAATTTCCCTGTTCATGCATGTAACTAGCATGTTGCCGTGAAAAAGCAATTGCTTTCCATTTGTCGTCTGGAAACATTGAAACCCAAGGTTTTTCACCTCCCAGAACAGCATCATGGCCACAAGGCTACAAGTTTCTTGAGGTTGTTGACACTTGTCTCCTCCCTTCCTGTTAAATTTCTTTCGCTTTTCATAAGACACAGCAAGAAAGAAAGCAGGGAGATTGTCACCTGGGTTGAGACATTTGATTGGGTTTTGGTTCTGTTTCAAAGCTGCTTGCATAGTTTTATGTTACATATCTGTGTCAAACTCTAATTCAAGTAGCTTTTCATCCTCTTTCTGTAACTGGAAGTTTTGCTAGAGGAAGGACTCACTTGAGCACACATTTTAGTCCCATCCTGTTTTTAATAACACAGAACTGATGTTAAGTTCCTTGAGGGTTAGGCTAGGACCAAGAGTTGTGTGGGTTTAGGATCTTGCTTGGAGAAACACTAAATAGATCTGGGTGTACTTCAGCATCATGGGAAGGTAAAGGACAGGTTCAGCTCCGTGGGCTGTTTAAAGTTGGAAGGACTCTTTGTATTGTCAAGTCCTGTGCAGCTTGAACCTTTGAGCTTGTCCTACTTACTGAGGAAGGAGGACACAAAACAAAATGCTTAAGAATCAAACGTTTCAAGATATAAAAGGTATTCTTCTCTTGACAAGAATTTCAGTAACAAATGAACTTAATGGATTAGTCTAAAATGTAACAGAAAAAGAACTTTTGGAGAGACTTCTATACTATGCTACTGTGTCTTCCTCATCAAACACTTCTTGCTGTTGCAGGAAGTTGGGGGTACACATACACAATGTAAAGGCTTTGTAACATCACTTGTCTGGTCTGCAAACAGCTTTTGCAGCTTCTTTTTCAATTAAAAGTTCCCATTTGAAGCTGTGCTTGGCAGAGGCAAAGGCACTGGGAAGTAAATGAAATCTGTAATTTTTCCATGCCAAGGGAGCAGTGTCGATGCTTTAGGTGCAGTTCAGACACAAGGCTCAGTTCCTGGTGCAGGAGTTTCTCAGAACTGAGAGCAGTGCTGGGCTGGGGAGGAAGTAATGCCTCATCATTGTGGGTACTTGCTCTGCCTGACAAGAAGCACATGCAAGGCCTCCAGCAAGGTTTTTCAGGTCTCTGATGACAGAAGCACGGCAGCCTGAGGTCTTCAGAGAAATTTTAAAAGCCAGTGAATGAAAGAATAATTTCTCATGAGTTTGAGAGGGAAGTCAGGCCTGAGTAAGATAAAAACCCCAACTTTTTTATTGAAGTGTGCCCCTCCTGCCCCAAGTGTCCACTTCCACCAGTTTTCTTCCTGCCAAGAATGTCTGTTTCCCCATCTGTTTTGAACTGAATAGTGAAAAAACATAGCTGGCAAGCAACTCACAGGCTGGCACTTCTTTGGTGATGAATGGGCAAAGGGGTGAGGAAGAGCAGACAGAGGTGAACATGCACATGGGACTGAGACCTGTGGTTTCACTTCTCCTGTTCACCCTCAACCATCACCAGAGCTCCCTCCCCACCCCAGGGCCCAACTGCAGTGATGTGGTTACACAGCGTCTCCCAGAGGCATGCAGGACTGGGAGCTTGGCAGAGAATTAGCAAATTTTAGGCGAATTCAGTTGGGTGGAGTTTTTTCTTTAGAAAAACCCAAAGCCTCTGATGGGACAATGAATCTAGGGAGACGGAGGGGTCACAGATGTGCTCACACGTAGGCAGAAACTTAACCAGCTCTTCCACAGCATGCTGTTTGTTAATTGGGGAAAGAAAACAGCTACCTGTGTTTGAGGAAGCACACACAGGGGCTTTGCATATACATTCAGTTACTGCTTAGGTTCACCCCTGTTCCTCCTTTTCAAAACTCTTTTAGTAAAAGACCTAAATCTGTGCCAAGTTAGCTCTGACCACAGACTGAGCAGCTTTACGGAGAAAAAAAGTCTCCCAGGCTCTTTCTTACATTTCATCAGCAGCACTTGAGGACAGGGGGTGAAAGGGATTGTTTTCAGAGAGGGGGATGTCTATGTTTAGACACAGCTTGATCTGGGTCCTGTTACATCCTCAGCAGCTGAGGAGCTGCATCTGAGCTCCTAAAGAGCAGCTTCCTTCTCCTTCCCCATGAGTGCTGCAAGCATGCAACTGTAATACAGGTTAAGCAATTGCCACTTCACCTTCCCTCTCTGCTCTCTGCACCCCACCCTGTTCTGTGCTCTGTATCCCACATTCCAAATGCACACGGAGCCGTGTTTTATACAGCAGAATTTTCTCATGCGTTTATTGTTTGCTTAAAAACCCATAAGTGCAAAGCTGGATTTGAAGGAGCAGTTGACCAGGGCATGTCTATAGTTTTTGACTTGCAATACAACATATTAAAGACACTTTTTCTGTTATCCCATCCAGGAGAGTGTGAATTTAGAGGTGTGTTCTGATTCCAAGCAAATAAACATGTTTCTCCCAACGGGACAGTCCTGTCTGCCTCAAAAATTGCCAACAACAACTTGGAGGACCTTTTAATTTTACAAGCTAGGTTGATAGAAACTCGGAGGCCTGAACTCGAACAAGGAATACTTTACACAGCACTAGGAAGTTAGGAGGGAAAAAAAAAGTTTGGCACCTGATGTGTTTAATGCATTTAGGGGATTATCTCAGCAACAAAATGGTAAATCAGTTGCAAACAAGTAGATGGATTGGGAGAATAAGAAGGGATAAGCAGTACAGTCTTTGCTCTGAATGTTTATACAACATGCATAATTTTGTCAATTGTTTATTATTTCTGGATTAAACCCTGAGGGATCAATCCCTCTTTGTTCTGCACCTCCCCACAGAGCACATGGCTCTTGCAGAAGCTCAAATACCAAGTGGTCCAAACCCAAGATTCTCATTGTACAAACATCTCAGGCAAACTTAGTAATGACTTGTCCAGCAGGGATTACCTTGGAATAACCTGTATCTCAACCAATCATTTAAAGTAAGGAAGGGAGAAAAATATTGTAGTATTATTGGCCTTGTGGTATCTGCAGTTCTTCAGACTGGAGACAAAAATGTTGGCAAGTGATGAGTACATGACTTTGGACTGAAGCAGGTGCCAGGGCAGGAATCATTGCTGTAGGGTTGGGGCACACTGAAATTTTCTGCATTCCTTCATTTGAAATATCAACGTGAAGATTTGAGATGTGGAACTTCCCTGTAAGGCAGTTTCTGGTCTGTGTGTGGATTGTGGTGATAGTGGGAAGGAGCAGCATTCCCAGTTCTCCTCATGGAAATTCAGTACATCACAAACATATACCTGATTCCAGCATTCAGGTGACAAATTCACATTCTACAGACTCCTTGAATCATGTTTTCTTCCTCATTAAATGAAGAAGATTGGGGTTTTTTCCTGAGCTGCCAACTGTATCTGGGAATTAGTACTTTCTTGAACTTAATCTCTCAAAGCAAGACACCCTCAGACCCTGGCATGGTGATTACTGTAAGGGGAAGAGTACAGGTCTGAAGCAAATCAGCTTCCTCTTGTCAGAATATCCCTAATCAGAAGTATGACAAATCCCCTGCTTTTCCAGAATTCAGCAGAATTCCCTTAGATCTGCTGTGGAGTCCTGCTTCAAAGGCCAGTTAAGCCTGGCTCGTGCTGCAGCATGGCTTGTACAATCCTGTGTGTAATCGCTGCTTCCTCTCAGCTCTCCAGGCTGGGAAAAGCAAGTTTGCCACTAAGATTTCTGCTTCAGCATTCCTGTCTAGCAAATACATTGTTTTTTCTCTTCACAGCATCACCTATGCAAATGTTTTTGGGGACTGCCACTGTCAAAATTAATAATAATTTTCAGATTTCTCTTGATGACTTTGCTTTTGTGCAGTAACTTGGCAGTCAGTGTTTAGAACTGCTCCTAAGTCCTTAGCAAGTGGACAAAGCAGGCTTTTTATTAAAACCTGCCAAGGATGTGTTCCGTATTCTAAACCATCAGTTTTGTCAGTGAGGAGGAATCTCCTGGACTCAAAGAGAGGAATTTTACAAGTATGAAAAATTTGCAGTCTGTGCAATTACAGCACCATTGTTCTTGATCTCAAGTATGTGCCTGTACATATCCCCATCACTCTGCTTGTTCAGGACAGAGATTTCTTCATCCAAACCATCCTGTGTGTTTCAGGGCAGGAGGACTACGATCGGCTACGGCCACTTTCTTACCAGAACACCAATGTCGTGTTAATTTGTTACGATGTCATGAACCCCACCAGCTATGATAATGTAGCAGCCAAGGTAAGAGGCTTTCCTAATTACTCCAGCCTTCTAAATGAATTACACATACCTGATATATGACAAGATATCAGATGAAAAATGCTGGTGCTTTTAGTGTCCTGTACCCTGGGTGTGTAGATGCCCAGATCACTCATAGTGTGCTGAGCTGCAGATCACAGACCTTAGACCTGGGGCTCACCTCTCCACAGCTCCTAAGTGGGGTTGACTCTCACTAAAAAGATCAAACACCAGCAGTGAAATCACTGCTTTATCAGTAGTGATGTCACATGACCAACATTGCACATCTTAGAGTCAAGACTACTTCCATCACATCCATATTTAACTGCAGGGGAGAGATGAGAGCAACCACTTCTCTGTGCTGGGATTTCTGTAATGCTCCAAAGCGTGCTTGGATGTAGCACTAGGAAAACAAAGCAAGACTTAGTCCAAATTCTGTTTTTAAATATGACTTTAGAGGGGCTCCTCAGAATTTAAACAGGAGGTAAATAAACATTTTGGCATAGAGACAGATGCCACTATGTTTTTATAAAGCAGCTGACTTTGGGGAGGACTTTTAACCATTTCTGTGATGTAAATAGTGCATGTTGGGCCCCCCCCACCAGACTAACAACTCCAAAACTGAAATTGCATCTTACATTAAATGCTGTTTGGCTGTGTTGTTTTGATTTCAGGAAACAACAAAATAAAAGCCAGATGTAAAAGTTTTGTTTTTCTACCCCCAGTGGTATCCTGAAGTGAATCACTTCTGCCGGGGTGTCCCGCTCGTGCTGATCGGCTGCAAGACAGACCTTCGGAAGGACAAGGAGCAGCTGCGCAAGCTCAGAGCTTCCAAGCAGGAACCCATCACCTACAACCAGGTAAACTTCAGTGTATCTAAAGTGGTGGCCTCTTGGCAGGAGATAAAGCACACGATGGCATTGTCCTCACGAGTACAATCACAGGCACTCCAAAATTAGGTGATCACTAACAGAGGTCAGCACTAACAGAGATTTCTGTAAGTTCTTTTTGGAAGTGGCCAAATCACCACCCATTTTTAATGCCAGAGTAAAGAGAAATATGAGCAGTTTGAAAGGACACATCTATGCCTTCTATGCTCGTTACATCTTGTTCTTCTTTCCTTTCACAGCTGGGTTATTACTGTTACAAGTTTGTAAGCCTTAACAAGTTTGCTGGACTTCCTTCATAATTGTTGTTAGCCTACATTGCAGCCATCACTGGTGCTTTGATCAGTGCTGTTACAAAGACTGGAGATGTTAGGAAATACATTCCAGGATTAAATACACTGACCGTTCTGGAATAAATGTGTTCTGCAAATCCTACTTAAAAATAAATCCTTTCAAGGCCAATAGCAAGAACATCTGCAAGGTTTCTCTGACATGAGAGAGTGTTCTTTGAAGTCTCTAAAGTAATCTTAAGAAAACTACATATTATCAATATCTTTAAATATTATGAAGCAGTGAGATTTATAAGTAGTGTTATGTCACTGGCATAGCTGTCCTTGGTACAAGAGAAACAGTGATGGAACAGCTTGTCCCATGTCACACAAGACCTTTCTGCTCTGGTCCTCCACTTTTTCTTTTCTTTTTCTTTAAACTACAAAGCCATCCTTCTCCTCTCACCTCAGAGCAAGAACGGCAGCTTTCAAACTGAGACACACGTCCGGGGAACAGGGTCAAGTGCACTACGACCTTGAGTGAATCACCACTTCTTCTAAACAGCAGGAAAATAAACTGCAACTGCATCACCACGAAACCATGCTGGGCCTTTTAGTTTGGCTCCCTTGCACACAAGATGAGGTCCCAGCCTGTCACTGTGAACAGTTGCAGATTGTCCCTTGTTTGCATGAATAAATCCCTTCATCGTCCTCACATGAGAGAGGTTCAGGGCAAGCAACAGACACTTCTGGCCAGTCTGCTGAGGCCTCATGCAGTTAAACTCAAGGGCGCACATGACATACAAACTTTGTCTCCTATGTGAGCCCTCCCACTTGGTTTTCCCCCCTGAAATGTGCTCTACCTCAGTCTTTTACAGCTGATGGCACCTTGAGCCACAGGACGTGATGCTTCCCATGCCAGGCACAGAGGATCTGAACAGTATCTGCCACTGCAGCTTGCAAACAACTGAAAGGAGATAAACTGCTTAAACATGAAGAACCACCCCCCTATAAAAGCCCAAGTGCTCAAGTGACCCCACTCCCAGAGGTTATAATGAATAAATGCAGAGTTTGTGAGCTATGGGTTGCAGACCTGGAATTCACAGTGAAAGGCTCACAAGGATTCAAACCTGAGGGCTGGCTCTGCAGGGACAATAAAAGGATCACAAGTAAGAAATCACTGTGCTTTGTCTGTAGTGATTTCACGCAACCAGCATTGCATGGAAATATTTTAGATTCAAGTCTATTCCCATTGCATGGCTGAGAAGTGCAGGCACCCATTTGTTTTGATGAGGATTTTGGCTGAGCCCTTGTGATGCTTCAAAACAAGTCAAGGTTCCTGCATGCACACCAGCAAAACGAAGCAAGGCATCACTGCAGTTTCTGTTCTTGCATGTGACATTCCTTACTGAAGGTGACATCACAGAATAGTTAAGGTCAGCCCTGAAAAAAATACCACCATGTAGACATCTTATCCTCACTTAAGTACCTACCTCAGGATTTAGTTTAAAGAAATTCAATACTGAGAATATTTTTGTGCTATCAGGACTCTGCATCTCAAGAGTCTCTAATGCTCTGAACTCTTAGGCCAGGCTTTGGTTCAACATAGTGGAAAAACCCCAAGTTTATTTACAGTGCTTCAGTTTATTACCAGTGCCACTCACACTCTAGCACTGCACTCAGAGGCAGCTTCTTTCTTCATGATTGCAAAGATGTACAAAATAATTCCCTTTCTTCCCCAACTCACCTTCCTTCTCTCATCCACCGAACTTACATCTTTTCTTACCTTTTTGTTCTTTCCAGGGTGAGGCAGCTTGCAAGGAGATTAATGCAGAAATTTACCTGGAATGCTCAGCAAAATGTCGTGAGAACATAGAAAATGTTTTTAAAGAAGCCACAACCATTGCACTGAGTGCCATGAAGAAAGCCAAGTGCCACAGGAAACGGAAAGTGTGCTCAGTGTTATGATCTGGACTGCACGAGAGCCAAGTGATTCAGATTTTATAAAGAGTTTAAATTTAAAAACTTTTTTTTTTTCATGTTTGTATTCCCAGGATAATTTTTATTTTAAAATTTTAATTATTTGTAGTATTTTTGCACTTTTGTTACACTGTTCTCACAGAGTTTTCAAAGCTGTTTATCACAGTTAACCGATGCTGTGTGCCTTCACCCATCTGGCTTTTGCTTCTAAGTGCAAACAACTCACTATTTAAACTGCAATGAACAGCAACTGCTCCTATATAACTTAGAACTGGGGGCTTTTTTCCTCTGCAAAATAATTGTGGCACATTAGAGCTAAAATTTACTGCCTTTTCCCAGCAGAAAATCCGCATGTTTTAGAAGTGATGTTAAAGCAGATTATCAGGCACCTTTGAAAAGACAGAAAAAGTTTTGTCTTAGCATTTTCAAGTTAATTAACTTGGTGGCAATGTCATGAGTTGGCCTCAAGCTGCCCTGCAGATGGAACATCCACTACCCCCATAGACCAGCTCTGCAGAGCTGCACCTCAGAGTTCTTCAAGGCTTGATGCTGGAATGCAAAGTGGCATTTATCAATGGAAATACGTGAGTTGCTCTACTTGAAAAATAGAGTATCATGGAAAATAGTTAATTTATAGCACTCAAATTTAGAAGTACTCCAAGCAGCTACTACAAAGCCAGTCTTATGATAAACATTTACAGCTTATTTAATACAAGACAAATGCAAATCGTGGTGCACACTGGAGGAAATATTAATTCACTCATGAAATCATCTCTACTGCTATAAATTAAAATGTTCCCTTTTGTGATGAAGGTGTCAGTTGTCTATCTAAGATCAGGGATGCTCCCACTGTACAACCTGGTACACGTGCCTTGTATCTCCTGGTTCTTTTGCACATCCCCTCACTGAGATCTTGGATTGTAGGAGCAATTCCTAGTCTGTAATCATCATAAACCAAACCTGTGAGGGGAAATGAGGTTCCTGCAGTACAGATGTTGCTGAAAGCTTTCTGTGTAAGGCAAATTGTACATGACCAGCTGGTGAAAAGCTGTTTTGGAGCAAGCCATCATTATTGTTTTACATGCAGGGTAAACAGATCTTGATCCTTGAAAAATCTTGTTTTCCTTTTCATTTTTCTCCTAACTTGTTTTGATTTAATTAAGGTTTGTGAATACCTATGAGCCTAAAATGGAAAATTAAATTAATTGGAAGTTTGTGCTCATCCTTGACTATGGAAAAAGCATGAAGAATTGTGCAGCCCTTTCTTCACTTGTTAGTAGAAGAAATACAACCACCCCTCACCTCACCCAGTACGAAACTGAAACACCAACATTCAGGAAGTGACTCATTTATCATCAGCTCCACAGTGGAAATCTCTCTGGCTTTTTTAATCTGAGTTTCTCAGGCTGTAGAACTCAAGTAACTCACCCCTGCAGAACCAGGTTCCTGCATCGCTCTCAACAGAAAAGAATTTACATCTCATAGAGTTCAAGGAGTAAAAAAAACCAAAAAACCCTCACAGTGTGTGCAAAAGATAGCAAAATACAGCCCAACTGGTTTGAAAACTGTTGAAAATAGGTAAATTGCAGTTTATTGTTCATGTCCACAGGACAGTGACGTGGCAAAGGTAATTTTGAATTTTGCTAGTTTGCAGCAACAGAACTGATGAATCCATCTCAAGCCTGTGGTGCACTATCTGTCCCCTCATGAGCACACTCTGGGGAGAAGGGCACTGTTTTCAACTCACACGGCCAGAGGATGTGCCCCATCTGGGCTTTGTGCTGGCTCAAAGGGAGCCCTCAGTGTTGGGAAAGACACAGCCTCAGGCAGCTCAGTGCTGCAGCTGCCTGAGAAGGTACAGAAGTTCCAGGACTCAAAAAGGGTGCTCCAATGAGTAAGTGTAAATTCGAGCAGCACAAGGACTTTAGCAGGGTGGCAGTCAGTGTTTGTCCCCTGCCATCCCCCTGACCCAGTGTTTACATTCTCTTCATTATTGGTGCGAGTGCAGCATCTAAAGAAAGTATTTAATATTTGAGCCGAGCCTACCCTCCCCTTTCCAGAATCATGCCTCAAAAACCAACCCAAGGGCTGTATGTTTGTTACTAAAAAGGGGCTGAGGCAGCTGCATATTGAATGGTTTATTTTAGGTCCTTTCAGGCCTGGACAGATGACCTGGTCTCCCTGAAAAAGGGCTAGCAGACTTCCCTGCCATTTAAAAACTGCTTTTGCTTGCATGATTTTGTTTTCAAAGGAGGAATTTCTCTTCTTTAAATAGCTTTTTGCAGTGTATATAGCAGCAGTATGGTACAAAGATGAGCATTTTCTTTTCACAGTACACACAGGCTAGTATTGCCACTGAAAATATGCCTTAAACAAATGCCTTGAAAAACAGCATTTGCTCTGTATTATTGATCCACCCAGAGTGTTCATAAACCTCTGCAAATTCAATACCCAGAATTTAAATAATAAAACTGGAAAGTGTCAGGTACCATTCCAGAATTGGAATTACAGTAGATCCCACATTTTCCCCCAACGCTGGTGCTTTGCCAGGCAGGTGCATGCTGCTGTATATACAGAAAAAAAAAACCCAGAGCAAATACATTTTATATTAAATATACATAAATAGCAGGAGTGTGACTGGAGAGCCATGCTTGCATTAATACTGAGTCTGTGCTGCCAGTCCTTCACCAAACATGGGGACAGGCAAGTCCTTCTGAGCCTGTCCATCACCTGTGGCTGGGCTTGAGCAGGATCTGTCCCAAACCCAGCCCTGCTGGGGGCAGAGGGATGGATGCACACTGGGAGCAGGGGGAGTCACAGCTTCTTCACCTTGTCTTTGTTCTTCTGGAGTTTAGTGTGTACCACCTTGAGAGTAGTGAGGAAGTTCCCGAGGAAGAGCAGCAGGAATGTGAAAGCCAACACAAAAACCTGAGAGGGGAAAGGAAGCAACATTTATTACCTTGTAATATTGCAACATGGATTATATTCAGCACTGCTGGACTCTACCAGACATAGAACAGGCTCTGTGCTGCATTATCCTGAGATATTTAAATGGAATTAGATGCCCAAATATCTTTCAGGATGTGGTCAGGCACCCCCTCTCCCCTGCTCTGTGCTTCCTCTGAGCAGAGCCAACACCCACCTGCCATTCTTTGCATTCCTTGTGCCTTGACAATCTGAAAAGCGTGATTGCATTATATAGCTGCCAGAACTGCAAAGGGGAAAAGAAAAAGGCAATTTAATTATGAGCAAAAAGAATGAAACCTTGGAAACATTTGCCATGGGTGCATGTGATCCAAAGCACCTTTGTGTGGTGCAGCAGCAGACACTGCACTGCAGAGCAAGGATGGCATCGCCCACTTACATGTCCAAAGAACAAGAAGGGAAGGAGAAACGTCAGCCCCCGCCACATCCACGACTGAAATCCTTCTGGAAAAGGTTGACAGAAGAGGCAAGAGTGTGAGCATGGAAGAGCCAGGACTGGACCTGCAGCTCTTCCTCACCCAAACCACCCTATTAGGGCTATTCCTGTCAAGTGAAAATATATACTTGAAATTGCAGTAGCTGGAGTAGGATGAAGATGGGGATGACCAAAACCTTCATCTTAGTCTCCCTCAAATGCTGACAAAGATCAGATTCCTCTGCTCCTGACCCACAGGACCTGAAGAGGGGGATAAAAGCCTCACTGCCCCTTGTGCCTTGGGACACAGGCAGGTCTGCTATGGGGAGGCACACAGCCCTCTCCCTCCCCATCACTGCATCCAAAACCTCTGGAAAAGCAGTGCAAAGAAAGTATAGCAGGAAACCTCACCTACTGTGAGGTCCAAGTGGTTTCTCTCCCCCAAAGCCCGGAGTCTATAGAGGCAGCCCCTTTGGTAATAATACTGTAAGAACTGAACACAGCCTGGAGAAATAGAGAGAAAACATCACTACATTGGTTATTCAGAAGTATGGTAAGTATCAAACTACTTTAATAATGTCTAATCCAACAGCATTTAATTATTGCTTATATTTGTGGGTTGCATATTTGTACACTATCTTTATATTCCTACAGTTTAATATTCCAGTATTTACCAAAACGTGTTTTCTTCTAAGCATGCATGACACAAAATTACTTTATCCCCTGAATTAGCAAGGTAAGATATACTCACTCTGAAATATTGAAAATGCTAAAAATTGACTGCGAAACATCTGATACATGAGTCCATCTGGCCTGGAAGCAAAACACAGGGGAGGCCTATTAGTTTGCTAAAAGCATCCAATGCAGTGCCCTTCCCCTTCACCACCAGGCCTGATCCCATTAGCAAACAAACTAGCAGCTGGTGCCCAGCCCATTCCACCCACTGGGAGCCCAGAAAGGTGCTACAGCCACACGGGAAATGCTCTCACTGATTAGGTTTCCCCTCTCTAACATGGATGAATGCTGTCCCCTCTTCTCCATTATCACAGTTTTCTCCAGGCAGCAAAGCCATTCAGCATCATCTGCATGGAGAATCCAAGCCCTGGAGCAGGGGGTTGTTGTGCTGCTTATCCTGAGGGCAGCTCAGGATAGATGGAGGGCAAGGGACCTTCTGCCCCAGCCACTATGTCAGCCCCTTACAGACTCAGGAGCAGAAGCTTTTGTTGTTTTAAAACAATTTTTAATAATTAATCAGTTCATGCCCAAGTTGAGACACGTTGCACGGGGGCTGTACGTGGGGTGCATCGTGGGTTGTCTGACCAACACCACCACCCACTGCAAGGGGGCAGCTTGCATTTTTTGCTTTAAATTCTGTAATCAAGGCTCAATAAAGGCACCAAACATTCATTTTGTGGTGTCCCTCCTCTATAGCAAAGTGCTGCTTGTTTCCTTAGTTACAGAGACAGAAACTGGGAGACTTGCAGAGATTTTGCTATCACCAGCCCAACTACAGCCACAGGGTTTGTATTTCTTTCTTTTTTTTTTTATTTTAAACCAGCAATGTAAATACAAACTTGCAGTGTTGTATTTATCATTGAAAACATCTGTAACATCAAACAAATATTAAGGCTGACACTCTGCCATGTATCCTGTGGCCACAGCTCTGTGGTCACACTGGATTTAAATGCTCAGATGATATAAACACCATGAAATAGGCTTGAAGCACCTCGAGCAGGCAAGAGCAGACTCACCACGTTAACATCACTCCAGACAGGAACGTGGAAACGTAGTGATGAGACACCCACCAGCCTTTGATCCTGAGCAGAAAAAAACATGACAGTTAGACAAGAAACATGGATTTCAGCATCGATGTCCAGCCTCACAGACAAAAAATTATCCAGAAACTGGTAACAAAACAGATGTCCCAACTCAAACACAAGCACAAGGGATGCTGTGGCATTTCCAACCAAAAATGTGTGACCTCTAACACAAGGCAGCACGCTTACACCCCAGACCACATCTACAACTAACCCACAGCTACCAAAAACAGCCAACACCTTGGACCAAGACCTTAGGGCCTCCTAAGAACTGCAACTTCTCTCTCTCCAAACCTCAGGTGGCCACATTTGTCTTTGGAAGTGACATGGGAGGAAGAGAGAGACAAGAGACTCTGCAGAGAGGCATCAGCATCTCAGATTTGCTGTGTTTCAGTGCCAAGCTGAATCCCTTTTTGTTGCCTGGTTTTCTTTTAAGGACATTTCATGCTTTCCATGGTTTTTGCAGGTGGCACTGTACCTTGAGCCATTGCTAATGAGAATGCTTTCCCGTATCGTCAGCGTGCAGTAATACCACACCAACAGAAAGTTAAACACTTCGTCTGTCACCCTGTTAAACAGAAAAAACACAGAATAAAAACCCATCTTGTTAATTATAAACATGCATTTTAAAAATCCCTATTTTTCCTTCCTCCTCCAGGGTAAATGAAAAGCTGCCCCAGTGAGGCTATGGACACAAAGCCCCATCCTGAACATCTCCAACCCACATGCAGCACTGCCAGGCTCCAGGGCCCTTCCTCCCCCCCACCCCTTCCCATGACCCAACACTGCAGATCCTGAGCTGATAAGCAGGTATGCAGGGATGGCTTTAAGTGCTGCTCAAGGAGAGAAAACACCATGGAAGCAGCAGATGATCCAATTTAGTGAGGCCTTTCCAGGCTAATTCAATGAGGAGATTCCATGAGATCTATATAAATCCTATCAACTAGAAGAATGGAAGAGCATTATGCTCTGGGGCAAAAAAACCAAAACACCAAAACTTATTTTGCCATTTGCACACTCCAGAAGCCAAGGGGACTTGGGGTAGCCTCTGTACAGGGCAGCATCATTCCTGGTACAATCTTGCATGCACCCAGACACACAGAGACTGTAGTGGAAGTTCTTGGCTCCAACACCTTCCTGGTTTTTAAGCAAAACTGAATAGTGGAAGCCTGTTGGTGCTCAGACACTTTATCACAACCTAGAGATAATGTTTCAGGTCTGATTATTTCACGCAAATTCTCTTCTGGTGCTTTTGCAACCCCAGAGCTGCAGCACAGTGTTGGTCTCTGCCTGGGACAACCCACAAGCAAAACCAACTGTTCATTCCCAAGGACAGCATGATGCCAGAATAACAACATCATCAATTTTTAGCATCATCAGGAAACATGATGTTGGACTTTCTCAGTTACAAAAGACTCTTTTAAAAAGGAAAAACAATTAGCTAAAATACAGCTCCTGCCAGAGTTGAAGAGGTGCAGGTGTCCTGCTGCCCAATTGCTCAAAGCTTAAATAGCACCTGAGCTGTCTCACTGTCCTTAACAAGACATAAGATAATTCAAAATGCATGCAAAATTTTATGCAAAATACTTGATAAGAAACAAAAATGCAGCTTACCTGTAGTGGAGGAAAAACCTGCAGGCGACAGCCCCGAGTAACAAGATTATTGTCAGATAAAGTTTGAACTTCTCATACTCGTCCTTGTAGGCAAACCTGGAAGGAAACAGGTGCTGTTTATGGACACAAACAGATACTTGACTGGAATGTGGCTTCACTTCTTCCAAACCAGATACAAATGCCAAGCCCAGAGATAGAGGTTTTGCTGAAACACTTAGAAAAGCAGTGGACAGTGGTGAAAGGCAGTGTTCTGCCTGCAGGGAGGGTCTGTCTCACCTGCAACACAATGGCTTGTCCATCAGAGCTGGTTTCTGGGTTGGCATGAAAAGATTTTAAAAATAAATGTATATCTAGATCTCCATTTTCTGGAGCACCATATGCCTAGAAGTCACAGTACCCTTTTTCATCACAAAAAAACTCCAGACACCTTTACAATTAAGGCCACAGGCTGAGCTGGGCTTAAAAGCAAGTGATGGATGGAATCAACTGGAGCTAAATAAGATGTTAGCTTATCCCCATGTCCTATTGCCAACCCTCAACATTTCACTTATCAGGTCTAAGAGAAACCCATTCCCCTCTCTGGGCTTCAGTCCACACCCACAACTGGCCCCAGAGAAACCCAAATTCACACGTGTGGGAACGCACACTCACTTTGCTTGGTTGCTCAGGAGAGTGACATTCACATTTCCCAGCACCAGATTTAAGTACAAGCTGGAAGACAAAAGCCAAGAGCAGACCCAAGTAAGTTGTTTTATTTGAACACCACAAGATGATCTAGATCAAGGTGATGAGAAAGTGGCTCTGCCAAAGCCACGCTCGCTGGAGGTTTTTAATTAAGACAAACTGGAGGGAAAGACCACAGAAGAGGCTTTAAACATGGAAATATTGGTCAGCATTTCCAGGAAGTTATTGAAAAAGTTTATTTTCCTGGTGCCTTTTTTGCATTACAGTCTAAGGGCAATATATGTAGTGTGCATTGTCCAAACATCACAGGGAGGATTTGGAAGTAAACTTTCTGATAGAAATTTCCAAGGGGCTGCAGCATCACACAGCCCTTGGCAACCGACAGAACTCTGCCCTAGCAGCCCTGCTTGAAGAAAAGTGTAAATTTAAAGATGGTTAAAAATACCATTTTTTATAAAGAGAAAAGTCTTCTGCTGATTCAGCCCTCAAAAAAATTAGCCCAGGAAAACATCAGTGTGGAACAGTGAACAGCACAATCCCTTGCCAGTGTGGGTTACCGTAATTTTAACAGAAAACCTGCACTGCCCACACACATTTACATCCACTCACAGCTAATGAATTCTGTGTACAACTGACACAGCAGCTCAGCAAGAGATTTATGACTAATCCAATTTTACAGGTCTTTCTTCAACATGCACCATTTCCTTTGGGAACAAAGCGCTGTGACCATTTAAAAATTCAAAATTTCTGGAGTGAGTGAGCCTCCCCAGCGAAGCACGTACCCATTCCTCTTGGGCAGGTAGGCTTCCATGTCAAAAAAGGCATTCTGCCTCTCCTTGATCTGGCTGCTGATCTCCTGAATGAGAGCAAACTCCTCAGGACTCGCTCTGGGCTTGCACCTGCAAGAACACAGAAACAAGATATTCCTGTTCATGTTTTCACCTCCTTCTCATTTGAAGGAAAATAATGTCATAAAATCCACGCTGTTAAAAAACTGGCTGTGTGAGGTGATGTGCTTTGCTCCCGTATTTCTGCAGAACCATTTGGCTTATCACGACTTTATTTCGCTGCCAGGTTTGTTTATGCTGCTGTAGGTTACTTCAACCAGCTGGTTTATAAATCAGCTTCTCTTTTCATGAGCTCAGTGACAAGATCGTGTGGGAATATTGTGCTTTTCTGAAGGAACTCCTTCCACCTTGGGAACTTTGTGCGTGGTTTCAGGCAGTGCTCTTGCAGAGACTGCAGCTCATCAGGTACGAAACATTTCAGGACGTAACAGGACACAGAGCTGATTTACTGACAAACTGTGGTTTTAGTAATTAATGTTAACCAGAGAGCAGTGAGCAGCAGAGCCAGCAGCCCGTGGTGTCAGAGGTGCTGTACTCTGGCCTGCATATAAGGAACTCAGCCCGTGGCTCCTGGGAATCAGCCAAGCAGCCAGAGACAGTTCCCTCCTGTAAATCCACCCAGGAGCAAGTTACACCTTCAGGTTCAAGGACTGATGTTGTTCTTCCAGTGCAGTTTATAGAGCAAAGCATTGCTCACCTGGCACAGCCAAAAGCTGGGCAGTCCTGCAATGTACAGCATGCACTGCAAGGATGAAATCCACACCAGCTCCTTTAAACTTCTTTATTTACAGGACTCCATCTCTCACGCAGTTATGAACATTCTACCTGGCTACAATATAGAACAACTTTAGCACTGCAACACAGATTGTCTATTAAAAGTGCTAAAAATCCAAGCGTTTCAGCCCTTCGGGAAGGAGAAATATTCCATCCCTGCCTCCTCCACCCTCCAGGTCTCCTGTTACCGTTGCAGGCTGTGCTTCAGATCCCTCAGTGTCTTCTTCTGCCGATGTATGGAGCTGCTGCAGGCTGTCTGCAAGCTGGTGACTTCTTCCAGTTTCTGCCTGTAAACTTTGTGTGTTTCCTGCAGGAGGAGACAATTGGTAGGAAGAGCCCTTCTAGGTTATTCATGGCATTTGGTCCTCACCTCCGAGGGAAACAAGGAAAATCCTGTTTCTTTGGGATACAACAGGCACCCCTTTAACAAGCAAGGAGGGGGAGATGCCAAACCAGTACAGATACAACAGGGCTTAAATGGCCAGTGATGAAATTCCTGCAAGAGGAAAAGCATCCTCTACAGTCATCTAATTTCCTCTTTCTAATGAGCTTTCCCACTCAGGAGCTCCTCACTCCCATCCTATCCTGCAATGAAGACCCTAATCCTTGAATCCCCTAATCCTCCATTTGATTCTGATCCATGCCCATCAAATGGTGGCTACATCACAGAGCAGGCACTCCAATTTCACAGCCAGATTAAATCTGGAAGAAAAAAGATGAGGAGCTAACAGAGTGGGGAGGGGAAGGGGAAAGACACAAAGCCAGACACAAATCCACAGCTGGGGGTTTAAGCACCTCCTGGCCACCACTGCCATCCCAACTCCATGGATGTTCAAGCAACTTACTGCCCCACATTCCTGTTTAAAGACCTGAACTGATGTCCCTGCCTGTGGCCTCAGATGCTCCTTGGGAGGAACTGCTTTATCACAGCTCACGGGTCCCTGAAGCCCCCAGTTAGTGCCCAGCCATAACAAGCACACGCTCACCAACTGCAAACCCATCGAGAGGAGCCTCTGCTCTCACCCCTCCCTCCACTCGGGGATACCTGGGCTCTGCTTTTCCACCCTTTGCAAGGATTTCACCCCCTTCCCCATGAGGGAGGTCTCAGGAAGGGCTCCCCAAGCACCAAGCACTGACCTCTGGGTCAATTCTAAGATCTATAAGATGGAAAACAGAGTTTGCAGAGTTAGTGCCAAGAGACAGTGTGGGTTATGTGGCTGCTTCACCCACAAGCACACCAACAACCACAGGAAATTCCCACTGTTTTTCCCAGAGCATAAACTTTGTGGTGAAACCACACAAACCAAATCTTTGCTCTCCTTGTCAGGACCCACCTGGTAGCCGTTCTTTATTTACAGGAACCATCCAAAACAAGCTCCAGTATCTGATTTAAAGACCTTAATAACCACACTAACCATGTACAGACACTGCAGCTCTTACCGTTTCAGGATCACTTTGGTTGTGCTGAGCACACCTCTACAGCACTAACCCCTGGTCAATGACACATCGACCACCAGCAGCTGCCACCCCACCAAAAAGTGTTTCTACTTTCCTTGGGGAAACTGAGGCAGGGACAAGTCACTGACATTTGCTGTGGTTTAGGTCAGACTCAGACTGTGTGCTCCTCGAGAATACAGCACACAGCAAACAAGTGACCAACAAAGCCACACCAGCTGGTCTCCCCCAGCACCCAACTCTTGCTTCTGCTAACAAGAGTACAACCTGAACTGAGTTTTAATCAAGAAACAAGCTACATCTGGAAATCACAATATTTTTTTTTTTTGCATGCACGTTCTGTTCAACAGCTTAAAAGAGGCTAAAACAGCCTCCAGAGTCAAAACAGCCGGTGGTACTTTAAAACCGGCTTTAAGATTTAAAGCACGTGTATAGGTGCAGCACTGACGACAGGGAGGGAAGGGAAGGTTTCTGGAGGTAAAAGCATCTTGTAGAACAGCTCTTGGCCCCCACTCCGAGGCCTTTCTGTCCCTCAATGCACTTTTGCAAGATGGAAAAACAGCACTTGGACCCCTCCTATCCCACCACGGGAAATCAAACTCCGCCAGGAGATGCTGGCGGGACAGGCACTGCCTGCACTGCTCTTTGCACCACGCCATGGGTGCACAGCCACGCCGCGTCCCCTTTCTCCATCCTTGTTCCAGCAGTGGGAACGGCGGCACCACATCTCGGTGCATCCTCAGAGGGATCTGGGGCACGGTCATGGTTCGGTCTGGGCTGTCCCATGCGCTCGCAGCACGTGCCTGGGGCAGCGGGGCGAGGCTGTCTGTGGGTGCCGCGCAGGGATGCCCATCCTCGCACCGCCGCGCTTCGTGCGGGCACCCCGCGGCCGCAGCGAAGGCACCGAGCACGCTTGGCCGCCCCGGGCGGAGCGAGGGAGAGCCCGCCCGCACCTCCGGCTGCTCCCGCCGATCCGCCCCGAGGATGCCGCCGGCGGTGGGGACCCCCGGTCCCGCTCCTGCCGGGTCCTCTCCCAGGCTGGGCGAGCCGCGGCCGGCCCCGCGTCACGATGTGAAGCGGAGCCGGCAAGGGCAACGCGGGGCAGCGCGGGGGAATGCGCGGCCGCGCAGGCGGGGGAGGCACCGCGATGCCCCTCAGGGCCCCGCCGGCCCCGCTCACCTGGAGCTGCTGGAACTCCTCCTCCAGCTCCCGCCACCCGCCGCGGCACCGCTCCAGCTGCTCCCGCATGGCGCGTGCTCCCCGGGCCGCCGGCGCGCGCCCGCGCGCCTCGCGCGCCGCTGACGTCATCGCGCGCGGTCATGGGCGCGGCCCCGCGGCGGCGCGCGCCACCCGCCGCCCCGCCCCCCTCAGGGGAGGGACTCGTCAGGTGAGGGGACGCTCCGGTCTGCGCTCCCCTCGGGCCGCACGTTCCCTCAGGTCGGAGATTCCTCTCAGGTCAAGGCTCCCTTCAGCTGCGGGTTCCCCTCAGATGTGGGCTCCCCTCAAGCGAGGGTCCCTCTCAGGCCCGGGATGCCCTCCTGTGATGGTCCCCCTCAGGCCTGCGCTCTCCTCAGGCCAGGGCTCCCCTCGGATGGGGGGTTCCCTCAGCTGCTGTCACCTGGCCTGCCCCGGTCACCTCCTGGAGGCCCTGCACCTCTCCGGAGCCCCCTCGTATTGTGCCAGCACCTGAAGCGCTCCGTGGTGTGACGTGGAAGCTTCTTCTGCCCTTTAAGGGTGGTTCATCACACATGGGGCTGAGAGTGGAGATAAAACCTCCACTGCACAGGGCCAGCCCCCTCAAAGGGACTCGGTGGCTGAATGACCACACATCTGGGCTGAGGCAGCCCAGCCCTGCAGCTGCCTGGAGCTTGGTCACAGGTCCTTAATATCAGAGAAGATGACAAAGAGGATTCCTGATCTCTTTATTTTTACGATAATTACCCACTCAGCAGCTGGACTGGCCAGTTGTGAGCAGGGCCCAGTGTTCTCAGGCAGGGTGTGAAGAGTTGTAAATGTTGGCACCATGTCCTGTGGGTTTCTTGTGAACGGATAGAAATAGGCAAAGAGGAAGAAAAAGGGAAGGGGAAGGAAGCAATTGAAAAAAAAGGTACAGGGGGGAGGGGAGGGAAGGAGTGAAGCCATAAATACAGTGCTGCATTTTCATGAGGAGCGTATGTAGGATCCCATTTCCTTGAATTGACGTAAACAACCAAAAATGTGTAGAGACACTCAGTGTTCTTGCTGTCCCTGGTCCTTCTCTGGGTCTATATTCACACCGTTTGCCCTTTTTGCATGTTTTTTTCCTACATTTGTGAGTGGACACCTGAAATGCAGTCAATGACCTTCTGCATTCAGTTTCCAGAGAAACCTGCTCAGAGCTTGCAGTGGTTTGGGATTTCTGCTGGTTTAAGAATCACCAACCCCAGGGATGTTGCATTGTCCCTGCTGCTCTGATTGTCCAGAGATCAAACATATGTGTTAGGGCAGGTCTTGATAATCCTGAAGTAGAATAATAAACTAATCAACATAATAGAAATGTCACAGGAATTTGTTATGTCTGTATTAAATTTTTCCTGGATTCTAGCATTTGTCCACAATCCTATGTAACAGGACTTTATGTTACAGGAGGCCTGGATTTTGGATTACGGACTTTGGAAGAAAAAGGATTCCAGATCGGAGAGTTCATTCTGCACTGGATACGTGCTGAAACTTTCCAGTTCTCCACAAGGTTGGAATACTCTCTGCTAGCAAAGTTATTTTTCCTTCCCACATGAAAACATTCCCTCCACCTTTGCTGTTCTCTGTCAGATCAGTTTACCACAGAGCCACCCCTAAGATGTAGCTGCATCTTACCCCTTGCTGTTGAGGGGAGGCTGGGGTGCTGACCCTGCAGACCTGGGAGAATCCAGAAAGTAAAAACACCTCAATATTTGTAGGATTGCTTGTGTCAGTCCTAACATTCAGGAAAAGGTATTTCTAGGAGACATCATAAATTGTCAATAACCCTTAAAAGTATTCCATTCCCTGCTGATCTGTAAGACTCAAAAGAGCAGAAGGAAACTCTTATCAGTCATGAATATTTGCCCTGGGCTGTAATTCTGCAGGCTGAGGACATTTCATTAGGGCCGTGGTTGGTGTTTCTCATACAAAGGCAGGAAATATTGCGCATTTCCCACTCAGAGCCCTGCTTTGCCGGCCCCAGAGCTCTCCCAGAACACCAAGGAATCACCAGACATTTATCCCAAACTCTCCTACCTCTCCCCTACACCTCTTGACAGGCACCAATTCTTATGCATGTTGTGGCTGCGCATAATGTTTGCCTCAAAAGATTTCTTTCAACTTTTTAACTAAGCCATGCTAATTAATATTCATTCAAGAGATCTGCATTTTCTTTCAAACAGAAACTACAGAAACATTTCATTAAGCACAAACAATGTGAGTGTAGCATTGCTGGCCTTACAGCTGGTTCTGCATTGTTTAACATTGCACCATTATTAAATACTTCAGAATTACCTGTAAACTCTCTCCTCCTCCCGGGAGGCTGTAGCTGTTTGTATAATCTCATTATTTCAATCACATCTTTGTGAATAAAACCAAAGCAAGCTGAGACAACAGTGATCCCCTCAGCCCTGGATGGGGAGCAGAGCTCTGTGCTGCTTGGGGTTCCCACACCTCGCCTGTCTTTCACTTGTGGCAACACATGAGAAATGGTGCCTTTCCTCTGAATTTCAGTATTTTGTGATCCTTTTTCTAGGTATCTTGCAGCTTTTTAATGGCTGTTTTTTGCTGCCAGAGATCATCTAAGGCCACTGCACAGCAAATCTACAAACATGAAATCTCTGGTTTGTCTTTACCTTAATTAACCCCAATTCACCAACCTTTCACTGCCAAAAAACATATCTAAGAAATTGAGTTAATAAATCAAGTTAAGGATCACAGCAAAATTGTGACTGTTTGTTCTCTGGGTGTTAGATTTTGTTTGCGTACACATAGTTATATATATGTACAGGCATATGTTAGCTCCTTTCCTTCAACCTCCAGACTATTCCTGAATGCAAATTCCATTCATTCTTTCCTCTTAAGATAATTGAGGCTGTTTCCTTTGATGCTTTTCCCCTGTCCTAGAAATACAGATTCTTTCCAGCACAGCAAATGGGAAAGGACAAAATATAAATGTAGATGAGTCCCTATTCTAACATCAGATGACAAGAAGCTGTGGTAAATAAAATACTTGGCACGTGTTTCAGCTGGAGATTGATGCTGCTGATTCATCTTGTATTCATCTGGATTTATCTCTCAGTTAAGGAATAAATTAAGGACTTCAAGTGAGGCGTTAGCTCAAGTATGGCCAAATTTATCTGCTTCCAACAATATTAAGAGTCTTGCAAAGCACTCCACGGTTGCAGTAAATAATTCTCAGCTTTGGGTGACTTCAGTAATTAACTTCATAACTTTACCTTTAAACCTCTACCTTGTTGCAGGTAGTTAAGCAGAGACCATGAGCTGTAAATCTGCAGCAGCAGGAACTCATGGGGAGAGGGTGTCTGGTGTCAGCTTCCAGGACTTCAGCCTTTCAGTTTGCATGACTATCTAAGTGCCTGAACATTCCAGATAACGCAGGGGTTTAGCTTTAGGTTGTTTTGATGTAAAACAAACATGGTTTTTATCTTGAGAGAGCTGCTCCCAGCAAAAAGGAGGGAAGAATTTTAAATGCTTTCCCACAAGGCTGCCTCTTAAGCCAGAGTCAACCAGGTGAAGTTTACACCTCAAACCTTTCACTTCAATCCCTCCTAAATCCTGCTGATGACAATTCTTTGGAGCAGAGTGGTGGGGAAGCTCCTTCAGCTCACTGACACAGGCTTGGTTGGAGTCCAAGACCCTCCCACCTCTTCCCTGGCTTTTCTTTTGAATATAGCAGCAATAAAACACGCGTCTGAGCATCCCACTTCCACAGTATGTTGTTGTCACACTCTTCACCTTTAAAGAATTCCAACATATGTTTCCTTAAATGCTTTTTCTCTATTTATTCTACGAAGTTCCCAGAATAAATTTAATTTATTGATTCTGACAGTTTTCAGTTGGTTTGGACACTTCACATGGGTGATTCCCCAAGCTTAGTGAGAGCAAACTCAGCTTGGAGCAGCTGTCTCCTTTCAGTGAGAAAATGATTGGTTTCAGATGTAGAATACTGAGGGCCTTGGGCTATATTTAATTTTTTTTTTAAATCCTGCTCTTAAAAGTGAAAAAAAAAGAAAGTGCATCATATGTCACAGGACCTTGCTGCAGAAAGGTGTTTTTCTGGGCATGTTTCCACACACAAACTCCCAGTGCTTGATTTGTTCCTCAGTGTGTCCAGCCTGGAAGTAAGTGGAGTTCAATGAACTGTGTTGGCAGAATAAGGGGCTGAGTTACAGCATAATTTACATGGACAGATTTAAAAGCTTCCTTTCAGTCTTAATAAATGTAAGGTTTAATCAACTTCCAGACAACTGAAGCAGCAACAGTACAAACAGCAGCAGAACTGAAGCCCTGTCACTGCCTGGTGAAGGAGGCTTTGCTGTTCCTTGATGTCAGTGGCCAATGCCTGTCACAGTGAAACAAGAAAAAGAAACCAAACCGCCAAGAAAGGTATTTGGGGCCAAATCTTGGCTGGCAAGGCTGGAACAAGGGGAATTGTGTCAAGGAAAACCCAAATTCTCCTGCTAGCACATCATAACTTGAATTTTTGACCGTACTTTTCATAGTGGCCTCAATGTTGTGCCTGGAAACAACTGCTCTTGGGAGAGGAAGAGAGTTTGGTTAGGACGTTTCAGGGTCACTTTGGGTTTATATCTCACTCTTTGACTGAATTATGTATTCTAGATATATCTGACTACCCTTTGCAAAAATTATCCCCACTTCCTACTTACTAAGGGGGTTCCTTCTCTCAAAATGGAATGACATTTTCTAAGTAAAATTTCAGTTGAGTGAGTCAAAAGAACTTTTTGATTAAACTTCAAATATCACCACCTTCTCTTCAAGCTGGTATAATTTTGTCTTTTTTTGTAAGAAGAACATGCTTACATTTTCCCACTCTGTACCCTTGTAATACAAAAAGGTACAGAATGATATTATCAAGTGACAAAATAATTAAGTATGATTCAAGTGTTTATACCTGGACTAAGAAAACTGTAGATGGGAACCACACACTGCCCCTTCCTAGATAAATGTCTCTGTGAAGCCCCCATGGAGAGGGCAGGAGGGTCTGTGAGGGTGCTGATAACCCATTCTGGGACCATGTAAGTAAAATAAAAACCACACAGAGACCAGGAGCAGAAGAATTTAAAATAAGTGACTCACAACTGGAGGCAGCACCCTCCATCATATCCAGATACAGAGGTTTTTGCAGAGGGAGTTTTTGATCTCAATTTGTGAATTTTAATATGTTGCTAAAATATTTTATGTCTTTTAAAGTTTTTATTGTTTTCAAAAGTATATTGATTTTCAAATATGTCTGTAACTTCTGGTCAGCAGAAGCTGTGGTTAGGTATGGCATAGTTTGGACTGGCAGTTCAAAAACCTCAGGCAGCCTGTGCTCTTTAAAAATAAAGTGAAATGGTCTGAATTAGCTAATTATTTTAATTGCCAATCTCTCAGTTAAGTGCAGTGCAATATAGGGGCCGAAATTAAAAAATAGTTAATACTTTTCCAGAGATGGCTCTTTCTGGTTGTAATTTCAGGCTGTAGATTTTGGGCTGCAATAGGCATTTTTTCTTCTCCCTCATGGGTTTCTTTATTTCTTCCCCAAAGCTCTATCCTCACTCCAGCCCTTACAACTGGCCATGGTAAAACACAGGAATGATTGTCTTCAGTAATTCTTAGGCTCTGCCCCAAACCAGAGCACATTAATGTGACTGACTGTGAATAAATCCTTCCTGAATATATTCATCTCATTTTTAATAACAGGAGACATTTTCTCTTGTATAAGTATTTCTTAACTTGGTCAGCTTCCATGGTTTTCTCTCAGTTTTTTTTTCCTGCTTAAGGAAGTCTTTAAGTTCTACCTCTCCTACATCCCTGGAAATGCTTGCTAGCAGCTGCCATCTTCCTAGTTCATCTAAACTAACACAAGAAATTCCATGTGTGTATTTTCCCTTGGTACAGATTTCCCTCCACCATTTCCACACCAGCTCACATGTTGTCTGTGGAGCACCTCTTCCTTCCCTCCACTTCATTTTCCTTCACCGGATTTCTCAGGCAGTGGCATTGTCTCCTTTGGCTCCATGGCCCTCACACGTGTCATGGGAAATGGAATATTTGCCTTTAGTCACACTCACACTTGGAATAAATCCATTCTCTGTCCTGTCTGAGCATGGACACAACATTGAAGCCACATTCAATGCCACAGATATCGAAGATGGCAAAGGAGCACCTGTCAGGGAAGACTGTATCTCATCTTTACAGAAGCAGCTGCTTGTTTTCATCGCAAGATTTCCCACCTACCTCAGCATTTTTACCATACAGCTTGCAGAGCTGTGCACAAAAATTACCGTAGAAGGATGAGAAACAAGTGCATTTGGCTCATGGGAGTCATACAAGAGCTTTGGTTTGATACTAGAAATGTGCACAGTCAATTACCCATTAGGGAAGATTATTACAGACACCCACAAGGCCAGAGTGGCAATCCCTGCTCACCATGGCTGTGGAAGAAATGTAATGGATGAGGGAATTAGTGTCAGGTTTATTCAGATTTCTCCTTTAAGACCACCGATGTGCATTTTCAGCGGCTTTCTCGTGTTTCTCCTGACATTTGCAAGGCTGATTTATTTGTTACTCATAGGTGCTGTAATCAGTGCTTTCGTTTCCAGCGTTCTGCTGCTGGGCGTATGAAAAACCAACCAGAGGGAAAACACTCGTTGCTTATTAGCACTTTATATTCTGCTGGAAAATCCCGAGCTCAGGGCACGTAGCTGCACAGCGCTGTGTGTGCCCGGTGGCTCCGGCTCCATCCCCCGCGCTCAGCGTGGGGACCAGAGCGTGATGCCGTGTCCCAGCACATCCCTCTCCGCCCTGGGCCGCTCCCGTGGCCCTCAGCGCTGGAGTTTGGCACGTCGCTATGGCGACCCCGCCGCCGCCGCAGGCAGCACCCAGCCGCCACCATGACAGGTCGGTATCCGCGGTTTGGTCCTCGGCATCAGGGGAGGCAGGAGAGCGGCGGCCACGCTCCAGGGTGCTTTGCAAACCGAGCTCGTGGTCTTTCCCTGTCGGCCGCTCGCACCGCTGCCCTCCTTCCCGGCTCACGCCGGCGAGGAGCAGCAACAGGCGCCCTGAGCATTCCCCTCGCAGACAGTACCCTGGGGGCGAGGAGGGGATGGGGGTGACTCTGCTGCGCCGGTGGATGCTGGCAAAGGGACCCCAGTGCAGAGCAGTGCCGTGGTGCTGCGTCACTGCAAGGGTTGAGCTCAGCCGGGGCACCTCGGGGCCGGGGGACAGTCAGGCAGGGTGCACAGGGGTGTGGTGCCAGGCACGATGCTTCCAGGGACAGTCAGCAGCCGCTTCTGTGCACCCAGGTGTGTTTCCCTCCTTGCTCTTCATTCAGTTAAGATGTAAGATGAAAAAAAGTAGCTACATTGCATTGCTCTGAAGTTCCGCAAAGAGCCAGAGGAAAAAATGGGCTTCCTGTAGGGCCGTGCAAACTAAGCATTTTACCAGAGACCTGACAAAAGTCGCAGAGCAGCGTCTGGAGGAGGACGCGGAGGTCTGTACGAGCCTCATCCCCCAGCGCCGCGGCAGAGACGCACGGGAGCAGCAGCCTGTCGCCCTCGGCACCGAGAGCTGCAGCCGGAACGACTCTGCACCGCCTGCCTCTCGCTGCCAGCCTCCCCGCGCCCTGGTAGTAGGCGGCTAAAAACATCCAGGGAGGCGAATACCGACTGCGTTATCACTTACGCAAACCTGTCATCGCTGACGTAAATTTAGAAGGGAATTCAGCAAGTAAAGGCGGCTCCCGCTGGCCCGCCTTACCCCGGGTACTCTGCGCGGGCTGTGCCTCGCAGGACACGGCGAGCAGATGGGGCTGCCCCCGCAGCAGGGAATCCTCCCTGGGGTTTGTAAATCCTAAGCTTTGAGTTAAAGAAGTGGTGGGATGTGATGGTGGGAAAGCGATGCTCCCATCTGACAGGGGTAGTGAAGAGACTTCTTGTCACAGGCATGAGCTGCTCAGAGGTCATGGCTAGTGTCAGGGTGGGTACAGGTTGCTGTAGCTCGGCTCTTCAGCTTCCCCAGCAAAGGCAGGGCAGACACAAGCCAGCAATGTGTGGCACGGTGTCCTGAAAAACCCCAGCCCTTGGCAAATATTGGCAAGGCCCCCCTTCTCCAGGAGCTGCAGCACCCAAAAGTGAGGGAGGAACTCAGCAGTTTTAGTGTATCCTGTATTTTCATTGCTGGAAAAACATCCTCTGTGATGGGCTGTGACTCCATCATACCGAGGGATGGATCCTGTCCTCGGTGTTCAAGACTCATTCTGGACTCATAACTACTTTTATTTAGCAATGTTGTCCTCCCAAATAGCTGTTGAATGACCATTGCCCACAGCTGGAAAATGGAGAACTGAGGATGAACCCTTAACAGTATTTTCTTAGTTAGTATTTCTAGCTTTTATTTCCTAGAAAGGACCTAAAGCACCTTTCTTTTCCCCTCTCCTCCCACGATCCATGTTTTCTCCCCTGCCGGGCTTCCCGGCACCCGCAGCACAGCAGGAACCAGAGCTTCGCTCTGCCGAGAAGGGAAAGACGCAGCAACATCACTCGATACGGCTCAGTCCAGCGGATCAGGACAGAAGGGGGAGCCCAGGAGACAAAATCGGAGAGCATCCCACCCCGCCAGGCTCCAGCCGAGCTCTGGATGTTAACGGCATTCATAGGAACTTGCTTTTGTTTCTACAGCCACCTTTTGGCTTTTGTTTATGGTTTACAGGAGACCACTCTCACCTCCGAGTCTGTGCCCAATTCCCACTGTGCTGAACAGTGGTTCCATTGGCAGTGCTCAGAAATCACCACCATGCTGCACTCCACCATTGTCCTATGTATTTATGAGGCAAAACATCTCCTTTTCCCTCCTCTTCCCCCACACTGACCCTTTCCCTCCAGGCCTCCAACACCCGAAACACCCCCACTGTGCCTGTCATCCCCTGCCTGCTGTTCCTGCTTTAAACCCACGTCACCTCGGAAGTCACCTCCTTGGCAGCTTGATGGGCTGGTGAGCATTTGGCCAGCCGTGGGCGAGTCCACAGCCTCCTGGGAGATGGAAACATTGTGGTTTCAACCCCTTTTAATAAGGCACCTGGAGGACTGATATTTTTAGCAGTAAAGGAGCCTGAGCTGCATTACTGCTGAGGGTATGAAGTGTCCCAGCTCTGGGTGGGCCTCAGGGACACTGGACAACTCCCTGACCTGTTCCATAAGTTGTATGGAGTAGATACCTTTCCCTGCACTCCCCAAGATCTCGAGCAGAGATCAATGCCCACCACAAACCTGACCTGCTGAGATTTATTTAACATTTCCTAACAGGCCAGTCTATGCTATGAGCCCATTTTCACACAGTGCTGGTTTGTACTTCAGTATCTTTAGTTGCCTCCTGTTTGTTGTATCTGTGTTTCACCCCTCCAAAGCCAGGCATCAGTTACTGACTCGGGTGCATCTTAAAGCACGGCTCACAAATACTGTTCTGCCTGTACCTGCCTGAGTAATTTCTAATTTATTGCTGATAATAATTTGTCTTCTTCTCCAGATACCAACAATATGCCCATTATAAAGTACCCCAGGATTAGAGACCCTCTCTTTTATGAATGGGACAGGAAAGCCCAGAAATGTGGATTGAGACACACAATCTATGCTGTAAATGGGGATCAGTATACTGGAGAATGGTTGGACAACTTGAAACATGGTAAGATAATTTTGAGAAAAAGTAGCAACTTAGATGTCCTTACAAAGGTTCCCAGGGGCAGGGAGCAGTCAGTGGTTCTATATGCTCCTGGAAGAGCATTTATTAATGTATGACTATATGTACACACACACACATATTTATATATATTTGATAAATGTAATGCAAAAATGCAGAAACATTTCTAATATGTAACTTGAAGAGCTTTTGCATGCACTCAGGGGCAATTACCCAAAATATCTCTATTACAGATGTTTAAAAATGCTTTCCAAATACAGCAAACTGCAGTAAGCTCCATGCACTGGGATGTGCCCTGGCTGCACAGTCCCTGGAGCTCTCTCAGCTCCTGACTTGGCTCCAGGAATCTTAATTTATTCCCAAGATGTGGCAGGGGCTGCAGGAGACAGAGCAGGGGAAGGAGACCCTGTCCAAGCCTGGAGCAGCCGGAGCAGGACAGGCTTGTTTACAAGCAGTAAACTGAGGTTTGGAAAGATTTCAGTGCATTCAGCAGAGGCCACACAGGAAGCCCCATATCAAGATTAACAATAGTTCCAACTTGGGAAGCTAAACTGAATCCCAGACATAAGCCTGTCTTGGTGCAGGGAGTGCTACCCTGCCTGCGATGGAGCAGGAAGGGCAGCCCTGTACACCCTTCTCCTAACCATGATGGTCTCCCTGTCACTCCTCTCGTTTGTTAAACAGGTAAAGGCACCCAGCTATGGAAAAACACGGGAGCTATTTACAGCGGTGACTGGAAGTTTGGGAAGCGGGATGGTTATGGCTCATACAGCATTCCTGACCCAGTAACCAAGGAATACAAGAGGGTGTACACAGGCTGGTGGGAAAATGACCGAAGAGGTGTAAGTGAGATTTTCTGCATGTGCCAACAGTGAGGCAGCAGGACCCAAAACACAGGGAAGAGCTGAGCACATGTGCAAAAAGATTACTTAAAATACTAATTTTCCCAATACTGAGGCTGAATTGAATGGTCAAGACTAAAAATCCAAGATTTTTATGGAAGTGCCATCTCCTTCCTGGAGAGGGAGTCATCCCCACCCATCTGCTGGTTACCAGGCTATAGCCCCAAGTTCGCCACCAGCTGCCGCAGAGCAGTGGTTACTGCTCAGACTCACCTGCAGCTTGGCCAGGCAGGATGGGAGGTTTCCCATCCCATCTCTTAATCCTCCTCACCCATTCCTTTCATTCCTCTTATCCTTCAACAAGTCAGAGGAACCTGTGTTATAGGCACTGCCAGAAAATGTACTTTCTTCTGGGAGTTTTACAGCATAATAGGCAACTAACTTGAGTTATTTTGGAAATTAAGCCTGTCACAATAAATCACTGGTTTTTTTCTAAAAGGAACATAATGAGAAAGTAATCTGGTAGAAGTGACTGCAATATAATGTGCAAAATCCTTGTAGGAACATTTTTGGATCTGCCAGTGGAAACCTTGTGTTTGTCTTTGTGTCTGCTTTTAAATTAAACTCATCTCCACCAACGCTTCTAATGGGCGTGTGGCTCCATGGCTCCTGTCTCTTGGAGGGAGCTTCCCTTCCTGTTCTTTAAGGTCATATTTTGGATAATTGGGCTTTGGTGAAAGATGTATAATGACATCCAAATATCACTATGGTTAGGTTTTCTTCTAAAAAAGTTTCTCCCTTACATCCATGCAGTTTAATCAAATCAACACTCAGAAAAATCAGTTGTTTCCAGAACTGGTTTTATTATTTGTTCAGAGAAAAAAGAACACTTTATTCCAATGGGAAAATGTGTTAGTAATATGGAAATATTTATTGGTATCACTCTCTGGGATAGGGGGTACTTCTGGACTTCACTTGATGGCAAACATACACCTAAGACAAACAAGGGCTGGAGTTGCCCAGCCTGGGACACACTGAGCTGGAAACGTCATCAGGGTTGAAAGACATGAAATCCCCGTGTTGAGAGATACATCCTTTAATGCTGCCTACCCCAGGCAGGTTTATATACTTCTAAAACACACTTTTAGCTGAATATTAGCAGCAATCATGCCAATAATAACACACTGAGATATAAACCCAGGGTTTTGTCAAGGGAATAAAACTGTTTGCCAAAAAAAAATCCTGTACTACCACATCTCATTTCCTTCAGCACGAGAACAGCCACAGAACTGGGCTGCCAGCAGCCATGTGTAAGAGTAATAAACAAAGGAGTATTTTATCAAAGTGATGTCCCAAAGTTGAACACTGACCCCTTTCAATAGAGCAGCTCCTAACCAGCCATCTCTGTGCTGCTGCCCAGGGCCGGGGGGTGTTCTTTTACCCCAACGGGGAGTGCTACGAGGGCGAGTGGAGCAACGGTTTGCGGAGTGGCTGGGGAAAGATGCAGTACAAGGACGGTTCCGTCTACGAGGGACAGTGGCAGGTGGATCAGCCCAATGGGCAGGGCGTGCTGCGGCTCCGTAAGTACTGACCACCCTCACCCTGCCCCTTCCAAGCTGCCCTCCGGGTGTCTCTGCCATCCAGATTTCTGGGTGCTACACTGCAGCCTTGCAGCAGGGCTGCAGCTGGTCCGGGTCATCCCTCCCATCCTGGTCTGGAGCTGGAGGCAGCACAGGCTGAGCAAGGGCCCATAAGCCCACACGCACGAAAGCCTACTTTTGCTGTGATTTACATTTAAATGACTGGGATGGTTCGGGTTAGAGATAATATACTGTTGGGTCAGAGAAGAGCAAATCTCTCTTTTCAAGCCAGGCACTTTGCCAGACAGGCTTTCTAGCTCTGCATACCAAAGAAGAGTCCAGTTTCCAGCACAGGAAAAAAAAAACCAACAACAGTTTTCTTTTTGTGTTCACTCCATCCTCTCTGTCTGCTTCCGACAGTGGCTCATGTTGAGTGAACACAGGGGTTTCATTAGTACACAATCCTTTTCCATAAATAACACCAAGCACATCACGGATTGGAAATGTTAGGGCCAATCTCAGCATAAATACAGAAATTTAAATTTTTTCCCCTTGGAGTTTTACACATTTTCTCCCAAAGCCAAGAATCCCAAAAATCTCTGTCATACCAGGCACGGCATTCCAAGAACATCTGAAGAAATATTATCTCCATATTATTATTCATCTATTCTATTTTTTTGCTTGGAAGTGATCTCAAGGCGAGTAATTAGCTAAGCAAAGCAGCTGGGAGGAATGAGCATGACCTTCACTGCACACCATATGCATGACTGTGCTCTCTCTGCTGGCTGTAAAGTCGCTTTGGACCAATGGCTCATCCGGATGAAATCAGCACCCGCTTCCAGAGGGAATCTTCCACTGATCTGCTGCGCTCCCATCAAAGGCCCTGTTAGTTATAAACTAACAGCCCCTGCAGGCTGAGCTGTGGCTGATGCACCATTTCAGAGCCCAGTTGCCTCCAGCATAGCCTCTGACTGATTGTTAGCTGGATTCCTTTTGGTTAAAATTAGCCGGAGCAATTATTTCATACCCACGAGCTTAATGCATTCAGCTCAGCTGCTGGAAGTGCGCCCACGTGCCAGCAGCTTTGCCATGTGAAAGAAAAGGAGTTCTTCAGTGGAGGTCACGATGAGCTGCAGCTCAAGATTAAATTGCTTGTAGTGGCAGCGTGCCCGGCGAGGGTGAGCTTGGCTGAGAGCACCGCGCTGATCTGCCGCCTCTGCTACATCCATTCCCCAACAGCTTTGTACCAGAGCACTTCGCATCCACAGGGATCATGGTTGCGAGCAACACAGCCTCGGGTGCTCTGGGAGGAGAGCAGATGGGAGCAGCTGGGCACCACAGTGCAGTCAGGGCGTTCGCTGCCCCCTCCTTTCAGCCAGGGCTGTGATTTTGGTGGTTTCTCACTTCTTGGTGGCTGGAGTGCAAAACCCAAGCTGCTCCCACCCCTGTGGGCAGGGCAGGCTGGTGCTGCAGATAAGCACAAAACCAGATCAAAGTTGCAGATAACCATCACCATAGCTCCAGCCTGTAAACCAGACCCTGCCTGAGCAGCCCAGCAGCTACATCCTCCAGAAGCATTTTTGGTTTTTCCCTCTTCCCTTACAGCATCCTGGCTATCTCTGCAGCACCGTGTGGTGTGCACTGATATTTCAGCCACTTCTTGTGATGAAGAATGGCAGAGTTCAGCTGAGACTCAAAGGTATTTCCCCTAACATGGTCAGAAATCCCCATGGATTTGGGCTTAGAAACACTGTATGTAGAAAAAGGGGTGAGCAGAGGACTCTATTAGTGACAGCAGGGTGGTCTGGATGTATCCCAGCTCCAGCGTCACCATGGGTATGATGCCCCTTCTCAACCAGCATCCATGGATAAGGCTGCTCTCTTCCCCTTGCAGCTCTGCTTTCCCTCTTAGTGATGGATGGGTGGATTCCTGGAGAGCAGCACAGAGCCCAAAAAAAGCCTCTCTGAACTTGCAGAATAATGCCAAGACAAGCAGTACAGCTGGAAAAACAGTCTGTAACTGACTGCCTGAACCGTTCAGACTCTCACAGCAATTCTCACCCCGTAATTCATTGAGGAAAAACTTAACTAAAAGTATTCTTTGAAATCAAGATTATTTTGACTGGACAGCAATCAGTGCTCTGTTCCTTGCCCAGACAAGCAAATCTCTTCAAGCCAGAGATCCTGTGTGATTTGTTGCAGTGACAAATCTGAAACTTGTGTTCTGTAATTTTTCATGTTGTAAAGAGTGACTCAGGGACCAGTCCCTTACCCTGAGCACACTTGCTCCTTGTGTCAGCAAAGAATGAGTATCACTGTGAGAAGAACAAAGCAGGTGAGCACTGTCCTGGCTCCAAGTGGACAAGTGTGGGCTCCTTCTACAGCATTTTCTCCCTCTGTGGCACAGCAAACGGAGCACTGCAAAATCAAAATGACACACAGTGCCACAGCCACCTTGAAATTACTAAGAGGCGCCAAACACATGAGCTCTGCTGGTTTGCTCTGTTGATTGATTTCATTTGTAACCCCTTAACCAAATGGTGCAAATTTCAAGGTCTGTTCATGTATTTAATTGCAGCAAATGGAAATCGGTATGAAGGAGGTTGGAAAGATGGCAAGAAGCATGGTCCAGGGAAATACTTTTACCTGGATAAGGGACAGCAGTTAGAAGGCATCTGGGTAGCAGATATACCGAAGTGTGGAGTTCTGGTTGACTTTGGCAGAGACAACGCTCCAGCCCCTACTCAGTATCCACTCCCAGAGGTAATTGCTTGGAAATTTTGGTGTTTGCATTCATCAGTGCTTGGGTCAGCTCTCCAGGTAGCATTTCACTCCCCAAGAGATTTCCCCCACGGGGTGTGTGCTCAGTCTTTTGGCCAGCAGTGTCCTAAATGGCCCCTAGGGACTAACAGCTCGTGCAGCCTCTGCTGGAGCCTCCCAATTGCCTACATCTGAAAAAATGCAGTTCTCATGCACCAGAACCGCTCAGAGACCTGATGCAGCACAAAGGAAACGGGGACAATACAGGCAGAGACAATAGTGGGATTTGCGTCAAGACCAAATGATTTCACCAAGCCCAAGTGCTGAGGCTGAGCAGACCCTGCAGGAACCCGAGCAGCTGCAGGGTGAACAGCAGCTCCTTCCTCCCTGTCAGGGCTCACCGTGTCCAGCAGCCCCAAGGGCAGAGGGGCCTGTGCAGCTTCCCACCTGGGCCCAAGGTGGGTAGATGGTGTCCGAGAGGCCACATCCCCTGCTCCTCTTTTCCCTTGACTGACACACACTGCAGAGGAAGAGCCAGGCTCTATCCCCATCCCACAGACTTGGTGAGACAAAGACACACTGGGCCACCAGCCTGGCAGCCACTGGCTCCTTGCGTGTCACTTTGGTGCACGACCTGGAGGACAGGAGAGCCTGTCCCCAACTCCATGCCCTTGGACAAAGACAGGAAATGGGAATCAGCAGTGAACAGTTGTGGCTCCAAGTGACAGCTGTCCGTAAGAGTCTCAGCTTGAACCTCCGTGGTCTGCAAACTGCAGCTGTGAAACACAAAGGCATCAGTTTCCATGGGGTGGTCAGTGCACGATGGGGTGGGGAAGCTCCCCTTCACTTAGAGCCAAGCAGAGCCACCCTGGATAACCACAGCACACTACTCTGCTCCAGTAACACAGGGAATACCACGGCCCCTGGGCAGGTAAAGCCACCCACCTTCCTCTGGCCCAGGGACAGGACTGTTCCAAATGACACCACGCACATGCAGCCTTCCAAAGCTCACAGATGCTGTATCTTCGTTGCCCCTGTTTTTTCAAATCCAGTTTCAATAACCAAGGGCCCTTTGAGCACAGTTTTGACAAGCCAGTTAATCCTGTAAGAACCAGGCACACCCACGGCAGTGCAGAATAATAAATCCCAAATACCCACCAGGGAAAAACAATCTCTATTTTGCAAAAAGAGTGAAAGGAGCAGCACTTCTGTAGCTAAAAATATTTACTTTATGTGGTTTGTCAAAGGTCACTGAGAAGAGCCTCAACAACCCAACAGCCTGGGATGAACTGCTGGTACATTAAGGCAGGATGTGCAAGTCTGGCTGTTTATTTAACTCCCCAAAGACCAAGTGATGATCCAATTATCTTCAGCTCTATAAGCAAAAACAAAGCACCAACTTTCACTGCTGTTACTGTGCTTTCATTGGGTAGAGATCTGTTGATCTCAGAATATGAAGTAATAGATAAAAGGAGAAAAATTGAATTGAGGTTTTCATAAGCCTTTTGTCACCGGTACCCCCTTTACTAAAATTACAGGTGAGGCCCAACAGGCTACAAATCAAAGCCACTTTTGCCCAAGAGTGTGTTTTGTTAAAGTCACTGACACAGAGCTATTTCAAGGAGATGAAGTGATGTACAACACACTAATAAAATAAAGGGAGTGTAGTTGTTTCTAAAACAATAATTGAAAAGCTGCAATATGAGCTGAAGTCCTGATATGTGGGAGACTCTCCAATAATGCTCAAGTAATCAAGATCTATAAAACCTTAAGCTTCTTCAATTACACTGCATAACTGATTTATATTCTTTTTATTTAGATTGAACTACATGATCCAGCTGGTGTTTTAGCAGAGGCCCAGGCAATGTTTGATGACAGCCATAATTAATAACCAGATGCTGAAGAAAAAAAAAAAAAAAAAAAGATTTAAGAACACGATCCTGGGTTGTTTATTCCTCCGAGTCTCAAATCCACACCGTGGGTATCGTGTCGTGGTCTGCCTCACCCTTCCCTCAAGGCTGTTCAGGTACACTGCACTCTGCTCAGTAGCCTCTTCCCACCCCCACTATTTTGGAAAAGAAAAGAAAAAAATTAAGTGGAAAAAACCCCAAAAGACAAGCACCAAAATGCTGCAAGAAAGGCAGAGTGACTCTTCGCGCAGTTCCTCTGACTTATTCCTCCTGCAAAGAAATTACCCTCCTGTTGGTTTCGAGGTCTTTGCTTTAGAGAAGGAGGGTTTCTAGTATGTGTTCTAAAAGCACACAGAAAAATACAATCAAGTACTTGTGTCCTCCACTGCCCCCAAACATAGCCCAGTACATACCTGTGACCTAAGATGTCCATTTTGAAGTTACAACAGCTCATGTTTCAATTAATAAGTATATTTCAGGCCTCTAGATACCAAATAATCTGCAACAATTGAGTATATTTTATTTCATGAAAGTATTTTATACCCAAATAAGTGATATACAATAACCAATGTTTAAAATGATTGAGGTAAATGCCTAACACCGTTAGTATAAATAAGGGATAAAAAAATTTTAAGTGCACTCAATGTTTAGATCCACATGTTTGTGTCTGGTTACTGCCTGGGTACACAGTCACGAAGGTACCCAAGGTGTAACTTTCATTACCATTTCCACAGGTGGAAAATGAGAAAAACATACTTGATATCATGGCTTAAAGTGCAGAAAATAGTCAGAAAATTAGTTGTAATAACAGCGCCATTAGCTCAGAGCCTACCAGCTTGAGAAAACTAAAAATAACCTTGTCCCACTAGCTTCTAATTCTGTATCTTTTAAACAACAAGAAAACCCCACACTTCTCAGTCCTGTTGTAAAAGATCCACAAATCAAAGAGAAATTCAGTTACTTATCCAGGACAGCAAGGAATTTTACAAAATAAAACTTGGAAAACTGATTTTCTGGACATCCATTCAGAACCATGTAACTTCTAAATACAAAATTTACAGACAGAAGTAAAATTTTTACAACTGACCACACCCTTTTAATCAGTTGCTCTAGTCAGGTTTTCTTCCTTTAGTGGGGGCTTTTAGGGGCCTGCTTCCCCAAGACAGAACTAGTATTCCAGTAAAGGATGGGAAAATACATTTTGTGCCTACTACCAAGATTTTGTGTTTTGGAATGCTGCTTCCTTATTGCCTTTACTAAAGCAATGCCTCCAGGGCTCCATGAACGAGCACCTGTGAGCCTGTAGTTACAATCCTCACCATCAGATTTACATCAGGAATACAATATATCTGAAGCATGTAATGGCAGAGCTGAGAAAATCCAGTTTAGCCTCTGTATGCCAGGACCTGTGAAAACACCAAGTGGAAAGCTGTTTGCTGCTTGTGAACCATGACTGCTGCTGAAAAACCAAGCAACCCAGCAGGTTTTTGTTGGGTTTTTTTTTATAGTTATGTTTTTAGAATACAAAGGCACCACAGGTGACCTTGTCAGCACTTTGCACTGCGGTGTTGCTGACAGGTGAGATCAGTCCCCATCTGCTCCAGTAGTAAGCACACTCGGCACCTGAACTCCACAGGCACTTCCCACAGTTTGCAAGTACGTTGGGATAACCTGAGATGGAGGTTGGTGTGAGAGACCACGTTCAGCCCAGGCTGTTAGGCACAGCTCACTGTACTGTCACAGTCCCTCCTGACTCACAGCAAAATCCCAGGTTTCTATTCCACAGTGATAGCTACGACAGGGATGTCAAGTTTTCTTCCCTTTGGCTTGAAACTTGTCTCAAGTTTGTGTTCAAAAAACAGCTTTTACCCATTAAAGCCCAAAGCTACTCCATAGAAGAACTGTGTTCCAAAAAATTCAACTCCTAGACACAGCCAGAATTACTGAAGCAGCCCAGGACAACTGCTGGAATCTTTCTTGGACAAGCCTCTTACCTAGGAGACCAAATGTAAGTTTTTGCCTAGAGAGGAAATGAACAACACAGTAGCCTTGGTGTCACAGAGGTGTCTGAAAGAAAGCAGCAATATTAATCACAAATAACCTACTTCCATAAATAAATATACATCAAGAAAAGTTGTCTTCCAGATCCTTTGGAAGCAAAAAATGTATAATGAGTTATTAAATACTTCAGCAAGGAGAACACTTTTCTAAACAAGGAAGACCAAGGCATAGCTAATTACTTGGGAATCCAACACAGAGAAAGCACCTTTTGCTGCTTGTTTCTGAGGGTTTATTAAAAATATATTTTCAATATAAAAGTATAAAATAATTACTACTTTGGCTTGGAAAAAAAACAGCAGTGGTTCTGATTTTCAAGCAAAAAAAAATTATCCAGTGATAATTTCCATCTAGTTCCTTCTTTTTAAAAAAAGATTCTTAAATGAGAAACAGGCAAATCTATCTCTCCAGATAATATGTGCCAGCTCGTGAGAACTTTAAAACAATTATTGCTTTTATTTTCTTCCACGGAAGAGTTGAGTCTCATTCCTACTCATGTGGCCACACCACATTGCAGTAAGTCTAGTCCTGGGTGTTTAACAAGTTACAAAATGTGTAAGTGCCACGGGAAAAAGGCACTGGAGAAATCAGCAAAGTAATAATTACTTGGCAGCAAAACATACTGGGGAAAGTGGTGGGAAAGCTTTCACTCCTACCATCTGTCAAGCTTTCCAGGGAGAGCAGCGCTAGCGCTGAAACCAAGCGCTAATTGCTGCATGTCCCAAGTAATTTGTATCATGCCATGCAATATGGGTAGGACAAGCAGTATCTTCTAGTAAATGCCAACATCAGATAAACAGAGAAAAAAACCCCACAACTTCTCTATCCATTCCTAACAAATACCCAAATGTACAATGTTATTTTCCATGTATTTATACAGCCACCATTGAGCATTAACGAGAAAGATGCGAGACAGTGATCACAGGAGGAGGGCTGCACACACAGTGCAATCACACCCCACCATCCGTTCCTTCAGATAGCAAAACTTGTATGAAAGGAACATTTTTTTCCCTCTCTAAAGGGTTGGAACAATATTTATAATTATTCTTTAAATGGTAATCAGCAGTTCGACCAGTTCATCCACAGGGAGTCACCATAAGGCAGAAGCAGGACAGCGGGTTTATTAAGCGCAGGTTTATGCAAAATTGGTGACGGCTGAGGTGACAGTATCACCTCTGTGATCCAGCTGATCCTGGAGCCGTGCAAATTCAGCAAGTTCATTGAGTTCCTGAAATTGCCTGTCTGTTTTATGGCTCACCAGTGACCGGTAGAAGTGGACTGCAAACACAATGAAAATCAATCCAAAGGGCACCATAATGGACGTCGATGCAATGGCTGCTGCCTGTCCTGATGTGATGGTAGAACTGTTGCTCTGTGGGGTGCTGTCAGTTTTCTTCTTTAAAGGAAGGAACTTCACCCAGCACAGTAACACCACCTCTGCAAGAAAGAGCAAAGTCCCAATGACAGTGGAAAATGCCCACGCGAGCTCAATGTGCCGGTGCATACGCTCGTGGGGAGATTCCTTGACAGAGTTGAGGTTATGCACATTGCTAACAGCCTCTATGTTTGGAAGAATGCAGGTACTTATCATGAGTGCAAAAAGGTGAACTGCAACAAGCACAGTAGTGCAGGCACTGAAGGCTATCAAGAGCCCCTGAGGGTAGTCGTGTTCTGCATCGAGCTGAACTTCCACCATAGCCACCTGAAAAGGAAGGGAGACAGATGCAGTTACCTACGTCATACATTATTTGACTATAGGTCATTCAAGGTTTACACTATGTTTCTGGAAGATCATCTGATCCAAACAGAGTAATTTACATTCCTCTTCATGTCAATCTGCACCCTTTTCATTAGGTCCACGTTTAGGTCTGAGCTACCAAGCAAAGGCCACTGTTTTCACACTCACTGTTCTGTTGTAGAGCAAACCCACAACCACCTTGCCACCTCCAGCTCATGCCAGCAAAACAGCTGACCCTTATGAACAGCATACTTGCACTCAAGTGAAATATTTCTTCTTTTATGTTATATTGAAGACGCAGCTTTTGATCTTTCACTTACAAAGTCTTTTGAAGTATGTGTAACACAAAAGGCTGCAAAGGCAGGGAACTGCTGAAACAACCTCAGTGGTCCTTTCTCCTTGGATATTTGGGTTTAAGTTCTGAAGTGCAGAAACCTTTCATGAGAAAGATCACCTTTCCATGGAGCTCTCAGCTAGATTCTTTCACTAAAGTATTTAAGCAGACTCTGGAACACAGATTCACAACATGAAAGTCTCCAAAATGCCCATGGCAGCCAAGCAAGCCTGTTAAGAGGCTGGCGAAATGACAATGTCTCCAGAAAAGATAACACAGTGCTCCCAGACATCATTGCTCCCCCAAAGATGAGGCTACTCATGAAGATGCTCCAGCCTTCCACTACCATATGCAGCCATGCCCTTTTATAATCTTAGATCTCCAAGCATGTCTTTGCCTAAGGAGTAAAAAAAATCAGCATTCAATAACAGCACTAGGAAACTCATAAAACCAGCTGGGATATTTCTGATGAAGAAAATGAACTAGAATGCCTTTTAACTGGTTTAAAAACTGCCAGGTGGTTTTATGCATATGTGCAATTGATGAGTGACATCAATCCAAACAGCTCTCCTGAAATGATCTTTCCTGGTAAATTTGCCTTTCAAAGGACAGTTCCAAAGAGGAATAATGCACCATGGTCTCCACATTTAGTGCTCTTTCTCAAAGGAATTCATTAAACAGACAAAATACAGGTAAAATGCAGAGGAAAAAACCTGACACCAATCTGAAATATAAGCACATCAAGCTGATAGGAAGAAAAATTCATGAGTGATATGGATGCAGGGAGGCATGGAAACTAGGGCCCAAAGAGAGCTGCAAAAGCAGCAAGAACATTCAAACCTCACTATTTTGCAAGAGCTGAGCCAGGCTAACCTAGTCCTGGATCCCATCTTCTTACGCATGTTCCAGGACACCAGAACTCTGAATCACTAATGCACCCAATATATTAAGGCAACCCGGGGTTTTGCTCAGACATGTTTCAACAGGCATTTGAGGCCATTTGCCAATTTTTTAATTCCTTTATTGAAAGCTTTTATTGTCATAAGCCTAACCACCCAGCCAACTAGTGAGCAGTTTCCACGTGTTACAAGAAACTCAACAAGAAATTATATTAATGCACATACAGTCCTTGCTCAAGGATTTAAAAATACCATTTTTCAGCTGTGGGAAACTTCACATTTGAGAGGATAAGCATTTGCTTGTCAGGTCTCTCTTCTGCAAGATTGCTCGTTAAGTCCCAACATACTCGTGGGATGTTGGGCTTCCTGTGTTTTTCATAGAACAATTGCAATCCTTCACCACTGAGGATTCATTTTCATACTTAAAGATTTTTCTTGTAAGTCTCCTGCTGTTCCTAGATTCAAAGCATGGCAAGACACTTTAATCCTTTATCCTAGTACTTAGTATGATAACATAAACATGGCACTAAAGAGCTTCATGAGAGGAAGACTTTCTTTTCTTTTAAGAAATGATGTATTTAGTTTACCAAATATTGAAGACATTTTATATTTCCATTAATCAATGCCTCCATACTAATGATACCAAGCATCTGATTTTGAACACCTTGTGCTCATGTCTGCCGGGTAACCCCAGCCTGACCCATAAGTGAAAAATCAGTTCATGTTTTCTGTCTCCTCAAATTCTCAGCAAAGCTAATTTGGGAACTCTTTCAAGTGTAAACTAGCAGAAAAACTGCCAACTCTTTTCAACTCTGAGTTTACTTCCTGGGCCAAGCTTGAGCCAGGCACCTAAAGCAAAAAGCTTCATTTTTCACCATGAGGGCCTGTGCCTGTTTTCTAACAATGATGCAGTGTCAGAAGTTCTTTGCTCATGCTGCAATTTCAAAATAAACAGATCACAACTGCTCTTGTAAAGTAATACCTGCAAGAACAGGGCCCTGGTGAGGTCATCTGATATGATCCAAATTTATATAAAGCCTGAACTCACAGGTACACGCTGATGTTCTAGGCAGGATATGTTCCTGCTCTACTTGTTCAGAAGAGCTGCTCAGGGCAGGAACTGTCGTCAATGGCTGCACACTTTCCAATACAACACTTTTAGCACCTTCTCCTTCACCACTTTCAAAGCTTCTCTGAGCATTTGCTGCATGATTTGACCGTGCAGCTGCCATGCTGCAAGTGCCCGGCCTTGCTGTGTAGTCACAGTGTAACACGGGCTGGAAGACACCTCAGGAGGTCATCTGGGCTAATCCCTGGTTCAAAGAAGAGCTAACTTTAACTTCAGATCATCCTACAGATATGACTGACAGATTTACTAAGGCTCTTGCCAAAGCTGTACATCTGAAGTACAGCTTCTTGACAAAACTAAAGGACTCATGGCATCAAGACACAAGAGTGAAGCTCTCATAAGCCTAAAAACTGGGTATTCAGATGTTTTCAGAAGATAACTGAATTCTGGCACATAGCCTTGTTAAGCCTTCAACAGTCCTGGATTTCAGTCACAGCAGCCTAATTACTACCACAGTGCAAGAAATTTAACAACTTGCTCTCTAGAAGAATCTGCACTTCGACTTCTTTTAAAGTACAATACCTTGACCAAGTTCATTTCACTTACTTATTCATAATGTTCTCATGTCTTATTCGACCAGAGGGGCTTAAATAAAGCCCCTGCTTTTAAATTAAAATCACAGGCTTACATCTTTTTCAGAGTCAGTAGACAGTGCTGTAAAGGAAATAAAAAGCTTTATCTCAAGTAAATCTGTATTATCTATGAGCTAAAATTCATAGATGACTTCCTTTCTTTCCCTTCCCCACAAAGATGCCTCTGAGCTCAGGTTGGTGGCAACAGAACCCTGAACTGGGACTGCATTTTATACAGTCTAGCACTGGAATGGCTGAAAAGAAAGCTGTGTTGATCAAACATCACAACTGCATTTTTGAGGGTCCATCCATCATTGCTTGTCTGTGGGTGGGACCACAGAGGAAACTCAATAATGAGCCGAGTGTCACAGCATCACTGGGAATCAGCCCCTCTGGCTGGCTCCCTGTTTTCCTGACAGTACTATTCACTCCAGAGGCAGAGGCGCAGAGCCAGGCTCTCACAGACTGTCTGCACCATTCATAAAGAGTTATAAACAACTCATACAGAGACTCTGTATGAGCCAGAATAACTCACCGGAAATTAAAAACAGATAAGTCAAAATAACAATCTTATTTACTGGTTTCATACAGAAGGGAAACTAAGCATCATTTATCCATTAGTCCAGGATCTTGACTGCAGATTACTGTATGCTGCAGAATGGCAAAACACATTAATATTTGCTGATGCTGACACTGGAATACAAATATAGGATTTCATTTTATTTTGCTAGCAAACAAGAAAAGGCAATACCTGTGTGATTGGAGCAAATGCATCTTGAGGAGGTAGTACCCCTCCACGCAGTGTAACTTACAGCAAATCTATTCAGTAAGTACAAGTTCAGATTATCTAGAGGCTCAGTATCCCCTTTACATCCTCCAAACTACAGCAGCCACTTACAGCTGCTCCAAGAACAGAACAGCAAGAGCCCCAAATACTCCACACTGCCTACCCTGCTTGTCTATAACCTCGAGACAGGGATGTTCAAAGGAGGCACAAAACCTTCCTTTCGTGTCTGGAATAATAGAAACTTCTTGTGTGGGGGAAGATTCTCCAGCACAGCTCTAACCTGTAAGTGCAGTAGCACTACAGAAGGCTACATGGAAGCAGAAACCACAAAATTGGGCCTCTTTCCTGCAGGTTACAAAATGCCATTGTTTCATGTTATTCTACCAGCAACCCAGCTACATACCGCTAAAAAACTTCTGTAGAGACTGTTTCAGTATTTAGAAAAGCAAAATGACCTTTACTGGACAAGGACAATGCTGTGTTGAGCACCTGTACAGCTCTGACACCAGCAGCCCCAGGTCCCACCTAACCTTACCTCAGCACCAACTGTTATGGAAATCAGTTTCAGAAATATTTATCATCACAGTCAGTCTTCTGCAGAACACGACTGAAGCTGTCTTCAGGAAACCATACAGGCCACATTTCAAAGGCAAGAGTTGACAATTCTTTGATGATATTCAATATCTGAAGCATATATATCCCCATCTAGCCAAAGCCCAGCCAGCCTGGATCACTAGAGAGATTTAAAAGAAAACTGCTGCCGTGTAAATATCATCATCTGAATCCTACATATAAGGAAGCCAACCACAGTGTATAATTCAGACCCCTAACTGACTCAGTTATTTTCACAAAGCTTTTAACTGATGGCAGGAGGAGATGTTGAGTCTTCTGGTTTTATGACTATTGGCAATTAACAGCTTTCCTACAATTTCTGACTCCCATATCATGACATTGTCATGCTACTGCGTGATGTATCCCTGGTGACAAAATGATGCCAACAAGTCAGAATAATTGTTCAAACAAAAATAACCTGCCAGCAGCCTGTTCACTGTGAAGCTCTTGACTCTGCTGCTGTAGGTGCAGATGAGCTGGTGCTTGCAGTGTTGAATACAATCTGCAAACTATTTCCCACATTCAAATAAACTGGATTGAGAAATAAAAACAGATAAAGCCAGTCATGAGAGGGAAGATCACACAACAATATCTGGGCTCTAATACAGAAGTGAAAAATATGTGATGTATGGAAGGAATCCTCCATTCTTTCATGGACTACACATACCCTACAATGTACAATTTCTTTCTTTACCTCTAACAATTTAGGGCGTTGATATTACTTGCTGGCTCCATAAATAGGGAAAGTATACTAAATTAAGATTATAAACTTCATGGATTTTCCCTTGGACATGTGGCACTGGATGACAGCATCCATGGAAACCTGAGTGAAAACAATGCTCAGGTTTACTGGGGGGAGCTCAGCTCTCACATCAGTTGCCATCACCAGCTGCCGCAACTGTTTCTGAAGCTCACTTACGGTGGCAAATCCTGATGTCTGAAACAAAACTAATTGTAAAACAGGTTTTTAATCTTTTCTGAGGAAACATAACACTTCAGGGTTTGAAACCTGGCTGAGTGTTTCATACTCCACCTCACTGTCTGAGCAATCCCTTGCCTTTGGCATGCCTCATTCCACCAGGGTATACATCCCCAATCCTGAGGGAATAAACTTCCAAAATGGCTGCAGTTTGACACAAAAATAGTCCAAAAAAAGGGAATTCAGCAGAGATAAACTTAGTTTTTACTAGAGGATGCAAGTACTGTCTAATCAAAGAGCAAGGATCAATGGGGCTGGCATGGAAACCAGCACACTCCACTCCTGACAATTCCCATCAATTCACTGGGTGGTCCTGGATGTGTCACTTAACCTCTTTCTTCTTTGCCTGATAAGGAAAAGAGAGGAACAATGACCCTTCATTGCTGTTGTCAGCTTTGGTCCAAGACTAGATTGTACTTCAGCAGCATTTTGTTCAAGTGTCAGGTGCCAAAGAACTGCAGTCAGTAAACAATGCACAGGCGTGACAGCAAAACAGCTCAGCTTTTCAAGGCAGAGGGACAACTCTGAAAGATAAACAAAGTTTTTAAAAGAAATCTAAAAATATTTGAAATTTAACTCATCTCTTCTGAAATTAGATTAGGAAGTCTTGGCTAGAGGAGTAGGACTAGGTCTGTCAGTGCAAAACCGAAGAGGCTAGGGGTGGATTTCCATGCTGAACTTGCTAAAGGAAGAAAAGTGCATTTTTTTGAGGGGGAGCTTGGAAAAACTAAAATATGAATGTTCACATGTAACATTCATGGCAATTAGAAGTTTTGTTAATTGAAACAAAGTGGCTTTTTCCTGAAATACTGTAAGCAACAAATTCAAAAGCAGCGGTTTTCAACAGCAGGAGACTGAACCCCCAGAGTTCTAAAGAATTAAGAAACAAGCAGAAGCCTCACCTCATGCATCGATGGATTTTGAGAGTCCACATACCATATATTTAGAGAAAACCCAAAGGAATTCAAGACATTGAGTATGACCCTAAAATAATATGATTTTCATTAACTGAGATGCACCCTCCCTTAAAAGAAAATCTGTAAAACCCAACAAACTATTTTTTTCTCATGTTCTCTCTCTATGTAAAGGCCTGACTCAAGCAGCCTCAAAACTGCTCTGAGACGGCAGAACGGGTGTTCAACAAGGAAAACTCATTCTCAGAAGTGGCTGGTGAGCTCCCTGCCGGATGCGTGTTACCCCAGGAGAACCGACTCAAACGCATGAACACAGCTGCCTGTCAGTCAAACGAGCAGCACTCCACCACCTCCCGAAGAGTTGTGGTCTGTTTTTAGCCATTGAAGGAGGACAGTGACATTTATTTGACCGTCAGGAGGCTGCTGTGTTTTCCAACAGCATCATTGGAACAATGGCTCTGGAAAGGAGTAGATTCAACGGCTGAAAATGTTCCGTTTGTTACAAGTGGGGCAAAAACATCAAACTAAAGCGAGTCAGAGGAGTGAAATTCCGAATTTATAAACCGTGAAGAATTCTTAACAGCTGCATAAAGGGGCTGAGGACAGAGTTTGCAGCTTTGCATGTCAGAGGCCTGGGCAGATGAGGAAGTCTGTGAGTTACTGTATTTCAAACTATATGGAGCTTCCATATGACTCAATTCGGGCTACTACACTGTGCTTCACATCAAACTCGAAAGAAAACACACACGAACAAAAAACTGTTTCTAAACCACGCAAAACACTCCAAACTAAGCAACACCCTAGTTCTCCTTAAATAAAAACCAGAAACCTCTCAACTGCAAAGGACTGATGATGGATGAGTCTGAGGGGCACCACCAACTTTAATCAGTTGTATTTCTTGGTTTATCTAAAAGCAGGTCCAGTGCAACAGCTGTCCCTGCCCTCGCTGCGCCAGGCGTGCGGTCTGGGAGGAGAGCGGCACGGAAGCCCCGCGACCCGAGAGCTCCGTGCGCGGCCCCTTCGCTCCCGACACCCCGAAACACGGCACGGTGACGCCGCACTCAGCGCCCCGGGGAGCTGCCCACGGTGCACGCGGCAGGCACCGCGGCTTCTGCGGTCCCGAGCATCCTCCGCGGGGGAAATCTGTAACAATCAAGCAAATCTTGCACTATCTGGCGGAGATAAAAGCCGAGAGGCAGCTCTGAACTCGTGCCACGAAGCGCTCCAAAACAAACGAGCTACCGAAACGAACTGCCGGGAGCGCTGCTCCCGCTGCCCGCGGCTGGCCGGGCGCTCCGGGGCGGCGGCAGCAGCAGCGCCCGCCCCGCTCCCCGCCGCCCCAGGTGCCACACGCCGCGTCGGGGGCAGCGCCCGGGCCGGGCCCGGCTCCCCCGTGCTCCCCGCAGTGGGCTCCGGCCGGAGAAACAGAAGCGGCGGCAGCGCTCCCGGCCCCGTGCCACCCCCCTGCCCGCCGGGCCAGGCCGGGCGCTCACCATGGCGAAGCCGGAGAGCAGCGCGGAGGTGCGGCTGGAGGCTTTCAGCTTGGCGCGGCTCAGGTAGAGCTTCCGCCAGGACAGCGCCTGCATCGAGTGCTCGTTCAGGCTCATGGGCTCGGGGCGGAGGAGCGGGGCGAGGCGAGGCAAGGTGAGGCCAGGAGAGGTGAGGCGAGGCGAGGCGAGGCGAGGCGAGGCGGAGCGGGGCCGGCGGGCGGCGGCGGCTCTCTCCAGCACAGCGGGCCCGGCCGCGCTAACACCCCATGGCGGCAGCGCGGCTCTGGCGGGCCGGGGCCGCGCCCGCCGCGCGCCCCGCGAGCCTGCGCGCCCCGCCCCGTTCCCGCCCCGCCGCGCCCCATTGGCCCTCGCCCCCGGCCGCGCCCCCGGGCCCGCCGCGCGCCGCCGCTTCCCGGCAGCCTCGAGGCTCAGCCGAGGCGGGCGCTGTGCCCCGGCGGCGCCGCCCGCCACCAGGGGGCGCCGCGGCGGGAGAGCCGCGGCCCCGGGCCCTGAGGGCGCTGAGGCCCTGGCGGAGCTGCGGGGTGGAGCCGCTGCTGGAGCCCCGCCCCGAGCCCCGATTGGAGCCCCCGCTGGAGCCCCCGGCGCGTTCCCCGGGTGAGCAGCTCAGCTGGAGTGCAGCTGACGGGAATCTGTCGTTTCCGGTGGGTTTGTGCCCCTCAGCCCGGTGCGGGAGCCCTCGCGCTCCCCAGCGGACAGGATGGGGTGTCCCCCTGCAACGCTTCCCTCAGAACAAAACACAAAGCCGTGCCTCAACCTCCTCCTTATGTAGCCTCCTGTCCTGAAATGCTTAAACATTTAACCGACACCTGTCCTGTGGATCTAGACTGGCCAAAGCATCCACCCTCGCTTCCAGTTAAAACTGGTGCACCTAACCCTTTGTCACGTAGTTCAGGTGTTTTGCAACATTTTGTAGGCCCAGAGCTCTTTGATAAGCCTGCCTTTATTAGCAAGCAGTTGATAAGGTTGATTAAGCAGAAGATTTCAACATCTACACATGCCAGGGTTGAAAGATCTTTTATTACCAGGTCCACATAAACCCTTTAAACCATAATTCATTTTTTCTGTGTTTTACAGAGGGAAAAGTGAGGCGTAGAGCAGAACTCCCTAGTGAACACTTGGCACAGTTCTGAAGATGATTTCTGAAAAGGTGAGGCAAAAAGCTGCTTGTGCCACATCAAATTTGTGCATCAGGAGGCTTAAGGGATGTGTAAGAAACAAACCTGTTGCTCTCAATTTGTAGGTAAGAAAATTAGGATTTTAAAAGTACAAATATTGCTGGACAAGGATACTTTCACTATTAACAGGAACATGGATGGTCACCTAGGAGATGAATCCATGCTAGTTCCATTAGCAATCAAAAGAACTGCTAGTTTGTATTGTTTTGACATTTCCCACCTTACTTACAAGTAGGAAAATCACAGTGGATTGTCTTTAACATTTTTGCTTTTTTCTTCTCTTCACACCTTTCTGATTTGCAAGGTCCTTTGCTTACTTAAGCACAGCAAAGGGACTGACAATCTAAACCGACAAGGTCACTTGATGCTTTTCATGTACAAGGCATTATTTTTAAAAAGATGTAGCGAAAACATCCAAGAAAAATAGTCTTAACAATTTGAAGTCTTCAGAGGCATTCCCTGTACCATGTAGATCTGATCTCATTCCCTTCTCAGGAAATAAACACAGTCCTCTTGTTATAAACAACTTCGGGTGAGATTTTTATCTACAGGGGCATTAAAACACCTCAGTGGAAGAAAGAGTTTGACTTAGTCTTTCCATAAAAGCCTTTGCTGTTCTCTCACTGACTCCACGGAATGCTGACCACCTTCTTTCTCTTTTTTGGGTGACCATACTGCTGTGTAGGATCCATTTGAGTTGAAGTCCAGCATAAGTTAAAATTTAGAGGCAGATTTGGCACTGTTAGGTTTGTGATTAGACTTGATGATCTTAAAGGTTTTTTCCAACGTAAAAGATTCTGTGATTATAAAACATTAGTCTTTCTTTGGTGTGCTTTAATTATTTAAAAAAACAAAAAAACCCAGAACAGAAGTCCTCACCCCACAATCAACATTCTCTGTGTCTCCCACTGGTGCCTGAGGCTAAGTCTGAGCACCACATTGCAAAGCAATGAGGAACAAACCCATTGTGATTTGTCACTTTTTTCTTGGGAGATATGGCAACCATCAAAAAACAGTAACTAGAACTTCCTCCACATCTCAAACAAACATTTAAGTCTCTGTCATTTAGTTCCTATGGAATTATATATTTAAAAATATTTTGCATTGCTGCTCATAAGCTATGACAGAAGTTTATGTACATGTACATAACCGACATGGATTGTTCACTATTTCGTCTTGTTTCGTTGCAAAATTATGGTTGAACTGTAACATCATGAGGGATTACTACTGCACTAATAACACCTAGGTCTTGACCTGTTCCCTAAAATCAGATTTCTCTAAAAAAAACCACCTGCAAGAGACATACATCTGACAAGGACTTCAAGTATCTTTCTAAATAATTGTATTAAAATAGACTCTTTGAACTCACTGTTCGTCTATTTTTCTGTCCATCACTCTTATTCCTGTTTATTGGAAAAGGCTTTGAAAGATACAACAACATTAAACACTGATGTACTGCTGAGTTTGTATTTCATTCAGAGAAACAGTATGAAAAAGGACCTACAGAATCAGAGAAGCATTTCATCTCCTGCCCTTTTCCAAGGCAGACCCATGTGTCATTTTGAGCTTCCAAGCCTCAGTGTTGTAGCTATGAAATAAACATTCCTTTCCTATAAGAAAGAAAAGAAAAATCGGTTTGTTAAGCAGAAAAACATACATTAAGAATCAAGCCTTCTTTCTGCAACTAAAACATGAAGACCACAGCAGTGCACCCTTTTCCCTTTCTGTTCCATTTTACAGCTCCATCTGAGGTACAAACTAAACAGGATAAATTATTTCCAACTCTATTACTCATTATGACACACCTCTACACTGCCACTCTAGAGTTAGCTGAAACTAAAAGAGTCAGCCATGCTTAATTAACTCTTAGAAATGCTTCAGGGAGTTCTTCTGAAGTCACGCTGGGGCTCAGAGCCGGAGTTCGCTGTCACCTGTGACCCGTGCAATTGCGGAAGGCCACCAAAAGGGTGTATCCTGCCCTCTCCCTTCATCTCAGCCCTCTCCAGCCTGTGGATTGCACCGATCAAATGGCTACAGAGCTTCAGTGGATTGACCTAATGAAATAAATACATATTTTTTTCTTAATGGCTGAGTTTTCTGCCGGATCAGGTCACTGAACTGACTCGCCCCGTGGCTTCACCAACATCAGACCTACTGCAGGAAAGTGAGGGATGCAAGAGAAAGGGAACGGGCCCTTTCAGCAGCAGGCTGTTATTACCCCTAATTAGAGGTAATGTCAACCCGTTCTCTGGATCATTTATGCATGAACACAATCGGAGCAGGTGGCAGAAGTCCAAGTTTCTTTCCAGAAAGCCCTGAGAAATCTGTACACTGTCACAAGGATACTCACAGTTCTTTTTTTCTGCTAAAAATGTACTTCTGTATTTTCTGTAGGAGGCTGAATAGGTTCGCTGAGTACCCTGTGATTAATGTGATCCGGTGCTGAGCACACCGAGCTGCTGCCCTCGGCAGAGCAGCTTTGCTAAAACGTATCTCCAGCTTCACATGCAAATCAGCACTTCCATTTGTTCCTGTTACTGCACCCAACCCGAATCAAGCCACCACAAAGTGGAAGTCATGGTAGATCTGCATTAAAAACAACACATTTGAACTTGCAAAAGGCAAATAAAGGTTTGCCAGCAGTCCCAGGGAGGCTGAAGGAAACATCTTTGCAAATCTCATCTGAAGTAGAGCTTAACGTTTAATTGATGGAATTTCTGCAGAGGAAAGATTTTGATCTGCCATGTCTAGAAAAATTGTATTTCAGCTTCCTTCATGAAACAGTGAAATAGTTAAATATCTCATCTTCAATCTTGACCCAAGGTAAAAGTATAGAATGGTAGATCATACAGGATAAATAGTATTTTCAAAAATGTTTTAGGATTAGTCCAGTCCATTCTATGCAATGGGAAGTAACTGTTTTAAAGCTCAGTGGGGTGAAATGATTCCATGTCTTCATACAGCTTTCCTAAGCACAGCACTTCAGCTCTGGTTTCAGCATGAGCCCTGCTGCACAACATTAATTAAATGACAGCTCCCAGTTCCAAGCTAACAAGGTCAGGATCCAGCGCCTTGGAATGATTAGATCTTAAATAATTTAAGCTACATTAACGTCTAGCAAAAAAAAAAAGTTTTAGAGTTTTTTTCAAAGAGTTCAGCCTAGCCCCTTTCCAATAACCACCACTCCCTTTCCACAGTTGATGCTGTGGTTTTGACACTGTATCACAATGTTGGTGTGTTTCTCCCATATTTTTGACTGTGATTAAGGCCAGCCTTGTGTCAGCCCTGGGCTGTCCTGTTCCAAGCACTGCCTGATGGGGCTCAGCTCTGGGCATTGTTGGAAAACTGTGCCATAATCTGCTCAGAGGGGAAATCAGCCCCAACCCTCATCAGCCAGCACTAAGCATGGGAATTTAATATTGCTTCTAAATGTTTTTATCCTGTCTAATGCAGCTGTGGATATGGATATTCTTATCATCCACAGCCTACACATTCCCATTCCCCTCCTTTTTTTTTTTTTTCCCCCCAGTTCTTTTTTCCCCCCCAGTTCTGACACACAGATTATTTCCATGGTATAATGAAATGTAGTTGAATAGGTATCATTTCTGTCTTAAAACAAGGTTAAAAAAGTGTTTTCTATTTTTGGAGATCTATAGATAGATATTGTGTTGTTTCTGAAACACTTACTTCCACACTTCCAAAATGTGCTCTGGTGTTTCCAGGTGTATGTGATGGATACAGTCCTTGGTGGGTTTGCTTGATACACCAAGAGTCTCAGATTGTCCATGTCCGAAAAAAATATTTAGAAAAATGAGTTGATTTTCTTTTATGTCTCTGTTCTGTCTCTTTTGGTGGACTTTTGCAGCATGGATGGATGATGTGTTTTTTGTCTGATGATTCTCTAGTAACATCCATTTATCTTGTATTCTGACCTCAATCCTACAGATGTACACATGTATTTAATTTTAAGATTGAGTAATCTTGGCTGAAAGGTCGAGATATGTATACATCTCCTCAGGATTATGGATTAATAATGCACTTGCTCCAACAGACATCTGGAATCCACACTTCAATATATAGCCTGTAAAACACTTCCATACCATAATAAAGTTCAATCATCTGCAAATAGGGAGATGTTAGAGAAAGACTACATAATTTTTCAAGATTCTGCAAACAGTTCTTGGCAGATTCAGAAGGAGAAGCTCGCTGCCTTAAATCCTGTTAGAACTCTGTCCTCTCCTGCTTTTATCCATGCATCATGGATCATTAAAATAGGGATCGTTCCAAAGAGATCAACGGCAAGGCCTGCAAAGTTGAATTTTAATGTGTTTTAAATTTTGCGTTAACACTTAATATATTTCATATAGTACCTAGGATGCTTAACTGATTGCAAAAAGCAAACCAGAGGAGCACTGCCAAAGCCATCAGCCCCGACCCTGGGTTTGGGTACCCTTTGATGTTCCCTTTCTGGGGGTGTGGATGGGGAGTAAAGGATGTCACTTCAGAGAGGAGCCACGCTGTGGAACCTGGGGGCTGTTCAAAACCTGCACTCTGACCCTGCTATTGCAATCAGATGGTCCCAATACTTGCTCAGCATCAATTTAGAGTAGATGTTAGTGGGTGTTGTAGAAATGAGACCCGCTGATAGTTTTAGGAACTGCAGGATTTCCATCCTGCAGGGTTTTTGTATCAGCAGCTACTTTATAGCATTTTTACCTACTTTTTCATGCGATTTCTAACTGCCTGTTGTACATGCATATTGCAAAGGCAATTTTGGTTTATTTAACACCTGTTTAACACCATTTACCATACATTCTAGATTTTATGACCCGTTCTCACAAGACACGTGGATGCAGTGCCGGGAGCGGTGCCGGCACCAGCCGGGGTGCGCTTTTCGCGCCGAGCTGCACCGCACATGTGGCAGAGGCACGGAGCGAAGCCAACACCACAATTAACCCCAACTCCGTGTATTATAAGATTATTTTCAAGTGTTGCTACATTAATTCCCCACTCTTTACCCCGGCTTTACGCCGTTGGGGTCGGGCAAACTCGCGGAGCTCAAATTACCCCCCGGTTGAGCAGAACCGCTCAACTCTTCGGGCACGTCGCGGTACCAACCCAGGGACCGTCCTCGCCTTTGTGGGGCCCCGTCCCCGTCCCCCCGCTGCCGCTCAGCGCCTGCGTGCCGCGCACTCGTGACCGAACACCGCACGGCGGGGCCGGCGGCCAGCACAGCGCCGGTACCGCCCCGGTACCCCGGCCAGCAGAGCGCCGGTACCGCTCCGGTATCCCACCCAGCTCCCCATCCCGGCCAGCCCAGCGCCGGTACCGCCCCGGTACCCCGGCGAGCCCCCCATCCCGACCAGCACAGCGCCGGTACCGCCCCGGTATCCCACCCAGCCCCCCCATCCCGGCCACCCCAGCGCCGGTACCGCCCCGGTACCCCGGACATTCTCCCCATCCCGGCCAGCCCAGCGCCGGTCCTGTGCCGTGCCCCCGGACATCAACCCCGCCCGCCCCGGCCAGCCCAGCGCCGGTACCGCGCCGTGTCCCCGGTCCGCCCCCCCGCCACCCCCCCGGCCCCGCCGCTGTTTACGTTCCGGGCACTGCGACGCCTGCGCCCCGCTCCGCACGCAGCGCCTGAACATGGTTCCTTAGGACTTTGCAAAAGGCATCGCCGCCGCCCCCCTCCCCTTCCCTCCCCCTTTCTCCCCCCCCCCCCCCCCAAAAAAAAAGTCCTGGTGCAAAATTGCAAAACTTTAGCGAGCCCTGGATGGCTTTTGTTTTGCCTCCTCCCCATTTGGGCCAAATATGCAGGACAGGAACTGTTGACAAATAAGTGATGAAACTCTCCAAAAAAATGGAGGCAAAGAAAGACTCTGGAAGAAGATTGGTGTGTAGCTGGCTTCGGTCTCTTTCCTATTCGTGCCTTTTAATTGATTTTGCTTAATTGTTTGCAAAGGGAGAAATGCATGTGGGACGTAGGCAGCGGAGCGACTTAGTTTGCAAGAGCGCGGCTGAGGCAGCGGGGAAGGGGCGGAATGGAACCGAGGGACGGGCAGGGTGGGACGATCATGGATCATTTTTTTTCCGGTGCGTGCGGGTTTGCGCTAATCCGCCGCGCGTGTCCGCGGGGCTGCGGGGCGGGTTCGCAGGGCGAGAGCTACCGGGAGAGGGGCAGAGCCGCCGGCGGCAACCGGTGCACCGGGCTCCCCCCGCTCCTCCGGGGACCTACCTTGTGCCGGTCCCCGGCCGCCTCCAGCCCCGTCTCCGCGCCCGCCGCAGCTTCCCCGGGGCAGCGGCACTGGCCTCCGCCGGGCCTACCCTCCATCCCCCCGCATTGAACTCGTTGCTGCCCCTCAGCCGCGGACCCCCGCGCTTTCGGCGCTGTCGAGCGTGCGGGGCGGCGGGGGGAGCGCGCGGGGGCTGCGCATCCATCGCGGCGTTACATAAAGCGATCTGGTTTTTTAAATCGCCGCTTCCGGTGTGACTATGGAAACACTCGGATTATGTAAATACCGAAACCTGGATGCTGGGCATCAGATGCGAAGATTCGCCCCCCTTCCCTTCCCCGGGGAATTAGCTCGTGTTCACGTGTAATAATAATAATAATAGTAATAATAATAATAGTAATAATAATGATAATAATGATGATGATCCGGTCGCTAAGGAGCGTTGGCCGCCGTTCACGGTTTTTTATGGGATTGCAAAACGCATCGGTGCTGTAGCTTGTGAATTGTCGGCGAGTTACGTGTCCCCCGCTCGCCTTCCAGCGCCAGCCCCTGCTCAGCAGCCCAAGTTTGAGTTTTTCTGAAGCCAAGCACCTGTTATTCCTACTGAGTTCCGTGTCACGGGATGGAAAAGGTGCATGCAGATGGACTGGAGCTTGTTTGGGTTCAGGTTTTGTTCAGTTTGTGCCTTGCCATCTTAATTATTTCCCCCAGAATGTGTTCATCAAACCGTTGTGCACGATTCATGTGCTTTCCTCGGTTTTTTCTTTTCCGGACAATGTGTTTTATTTTGGTTTTTGTGTCTTTTCTAGCGCTGCATCGGCCGAAGGCGGTACGATGAGAACGAGGACCTCTCGGACGTGGAGGAAATTGTCAGCATCAGGAGTTTCAATTTGGAAGAGAAATTAAAGAGTAAAATGTACCACGGGGATTTCGTGCATGCCATGGACGGCAAAGGTAACACTGCCGGGCCGGGGGCTGTCCGGCCGCGCTCGCCGCCGCCTCCACGTGCGGCTCCGCTCCGGCTTCGGATTTCGCGCCCGCGCCCCTGCCCGGGGATCCGGTGACGCCGGCGGCCCGAGGGGAGCCGGGGGGCGGCTGCTGATGGGGCCCTGCAGCCTGTCCCGCCCCGGGGGGGCTGCCCCGGCCCGTCCCCCCCGCACCCGGAGGGCGCTTTTTGCCCCGCCGCGGTGCTGGGATGAGCGCGGTGATCCATGGCAGCAGCGCCCAGCGCTCCCCCCGCCGTGCCCCGCCACCGTGACCCCAGCGCAGCACCGGACTGTTCAGGAATTAGGTCCTGGCACGGGAGAGGCCGAAACCCCAGCCCCCACTTAGCCAGAGGTGATTCCTGCTCCCCCTCCGCCCCCTCTTGAATCCAGGACCCTTTTTGCGAAAGGGTGCGATTGATGAGCCTGTTCGCCAGGCTCGGAGACTTTAAAGTCAATAACTTCTTTGTGTGTCTATCATATATTAAATTACAGCGCTCCCCTCCCCAAAGTTACTTGCTTTGCTTAGGTGACTCGAATTCCGGAGCGGTAAGCAGAGCCAGACAGCCCAGCTCTGCCGCACGGCTGCCGGGCAGGAAGGGAAACGGGAGAGGTTTGCCCGGGAATCAAACGGGCCGGGGGGCTGCAGGTCACCTTTATTTACCGCTGTACTGTTGACACGGATCCCTAATCCCAGATGGCTATCACCAAAACTCGGCCTGACTGAGGATGCCTGTTTAGGATGGCTTTCTCAGGAAAGAGAAGTTTCGGCTGTAATCCTCCTGAAATTACTCTAACTGTGAGGAGCCACTAATCGAGTTTAGAAAATTTCCTTTTCTCCCCTAGGCTTAGTTTTGCATGAGCATTTTAAGCTCCTTTTAGAAAAGCTGATATGGTGGAGAAATTAAATACCTGTCTTACTTAGGAAGGTATTTGTTTAGGAGATAAGCTCAACCCTGACCCGTCTTCCTCCAAACAAAACACAAGCAACTATTTTTTAGCTGGAAAATGTTAATTAATTTTCCAGAAAATGATTGCATTCTACCCTACAGCTTCCAAACACTCCAGTGGTTGCCACTGCTCCATGCTAAGGATAGTACAATCCACATCTTCCCTGGCTTGGCAGCTCCAAAATCTTTGGGCAGCTCTTTCCTTTCTAGGGAACTTGAAAATAAATGAGTGTCTTTTGTTATTTTGTTGTGGTCTGTGTCGGCTTTGTTCAACCCCACAAGGGATTTAAATGCTTTGTTGGGGCATTAGGAAGAAAGGATCTGCCTTGCTATTTGCTCTGGTTTTATTTTTACTATTGGTTTACTTTTTTTCCTCTATAAATCCAAGAGTTGAATTGAATCTGGGCAAAACAATGACAGTAGTATGTAAGAATAAAACAGTTTATACGAACACATGGAATTAGTTGAGCAGTGGTTTTTTTCTTTCCCATGTCCATGTTTTTATTTTTAGTGATAACTCTACTTGCAGTGGTGTGATTTTTGGCTTGAATGCAGTTTGTCATAGCTACTTGTTCTCTAGTCTGCAAGGCTATTTAGCTTCCAGTGCTTCTTCCACCAATATTATTCCTGATGTTTGTTGACTTTCTGACTTGGATCAGTGTCTGTAAAAACTCTCTGCGGTTTATTTATTTGCTTACCTAAAGGCAATAGCTTTAATGGGGATGTGTATGGGAAAGGATGACTTCTCTAGCACAGAAATGTTTACTTGGTAACCTTAGTTAAATGGAGTATTCACTGCACTTACTTTGAGACTATTGGCAATAAAGTTTCTGTAGTTTAAATGTTTCTGTAAATGGATAATTACAGTGCTCTGATTTGGTAACTCTTGAGTAGGAACATAATATCCCTACTTGTCATAATTACTAACTGAATACAGCAAAGAAAAAGTTGTAAAAATAGAGGGAAGTACATGTGCAGGCATGGGAGCTTGGCCTCTGGGCCTCCTCTTACTTTCAGCGTGGGTTTTAGAGCAGAGAAACATCAGGACTACAAGCTCAGGCTGAGATGCTTGTGCTCTCCCAGGAAGCACAGACAGCTGGATGAATCTTGGAGTTAAACTGCTCGTGTGTACCTGAATATCCGGCAGGGAGTGTACGCTGGGTTTGGCAGTGCAGGGCATTTTGTAGTGCTGAACAGTCAAGCAATGCTTTCCATTTTAAGGCAGTGTATGGACTCTTTATAAAAGTCATTTTTTCCTGTAGAAAGGGGGGAATAGCAGAGCCATAGAAACAGTCCATGGATGCTGCAGGAATTCCTCTGCTCTCTGTGGCAGAAGGCTCCAAATGGAGCGGAGGTTTTGTAGCCATGGCTCACCCAAATCGCTGCCTTGTAACTTCCTCTCTAATCCCCAAATCACTGCTATTGTGTCAGACAGTGCATAGAGAAATCCCCAGGAAAGGCCAGTCCTGTGTAATCCTCAGAGAGGAGCAACAAGGTAATGCTGGCCAGTGTTAACATGACAAATTTATGTTTAATTTTCACTTTGATTGTGTATTATACTGTGACTCCCCACAATTCATTTTTCACAGACCTCCTAAGTGCCACGAGTTGTATAAAATATAACTATCAGCTCCTAAAGTTACATTTCTGATTACTTAAAAGTTGTTCAGTTGAAATCAACAGTGACCTCCACATAAAAAGAATGATGTGTTCACAGAATCAGGGCTTTCTGCTAGAACCAGATAATGCTCCATAAGAAAACATGTATTTATCTAAGCAGAAATGTGTAACTTAGAATATCTAAACTTACACATACACTTTAAACTACACATTTGCCCAAAAAATACCAGACTGATTTGCAGTAATTTAGTCAGGATTATCTTTTAACTGTTAATTTGGTATTTCATTACAGCCTGGGTGTTTCAACACAGACCTTAATTGACAAACTGACTGGCTTCTATTTTATGTGCATCAGTGAACAGGAAAAATAGGGAGCAGCTGGGAGAGCATTGTCTGTCATTGGGTTTCCGGTTTGGATCTAAAATATGCATTCTCTTTCTATTTCTCTTGAGGTGATAGGGAATTCTTTGGTGAGAAAAGAGAAATGGGGAGAGTCTGAGAAAATGTAACGTGAGGTGCCAACACCATTGTAATTGCCTTTGGATGTTGTTCTTATTCATTTTCACAGATTTTACTTTTGAGTATGTGCAAAGAGAAGCTCTCAGAGTTCCCCTCATCTTCAGAAATAAGGATGGACTGGGAATTAAGTAAGTTACAACCAAATTTTGGTGATTAATAAATGCTTTTATAAAATAACCATTATGCTTTCCACTTGTATCTGATATTTCTTTTGATGATCTCAAAATGGATTGCAATTAGTAAGACTGTCAGCACCCTTGAGAGGAAGAATGATTATTTTCCTCTTATAAACAAGCAGATAATGAGGTCTATAAAAGTTATGTGCATACAGCATGGTACTACACGGTGAAAAATAAGTCAGTAGTGAAAGTTAGGAATGAAATCCAAAGGTTTTTAAACCCAATCCATGCTGTAATGACAGAACAAACTCCCTTCCATTTTTGAGTTTTCAATTCTTTCCTTCATTGCAGGTGGAATTCTAATGATGCCTGTTGTTTTCCATTATAATTATGTCTCTTCAGAAGGTTACAGCTTTGTAAATATTTAATAATGTCTACTTAAATATGGGATTACTGGAGCCTTTTTGAGGTAGCATTTTGTTAATATCCAGTCATAATGGATTTGGTATTTTAATAAGAGAATCCTGCAACTTTGTTTGTGAAAGTGACAGCATCTAACAGAGACATATTAAAAGCATTAACTTTATCAACCATATAATTCATAGTTTAAATGAATGTTCCTTGATACTTTTGGAAATTAGGATTGTGTAACTGACTACAGCTGAAAGAAAGAAAAATAATTTTTTGAAAGCATCATTACTTTACTCAGTTTCACCTCAGTTTCCAACTGTGGAACACCTCACAGTTGAGGTGACCAGGGTGTCCCAATTATTAATTAAAAAGAATCAAGCCACCCCAGTATAATTTAAAGAGAGAAAGAGAAGAAGCAGAATTTGGGGTATTTGACAGCCACGTGTCCCTTTACTATAACAGCAAACAGGAGCTGCTATGATGCTTCTGGTGATGTAGTAAAATAGTTTTGTATGTTGAACTCTCAACAAGAAGTGCTCAATAGACCCTCTCTGTATGCATTGATTTTAAACTGCTGCTCCTAAGCGGCAAATGGTAAAAGCTTCAAGAATTTCTTCCTGGAGAAGCCATGAGCTGTTTAGTGAGGCTGGGGAGTGTTTAGGAGTGAGAGATACTGCAGCACCTTCCCAGCAGCCAGATCCTCCTCTTGTGACTGAGGAAGTGCACATGAAATTCCCCTCAGTTCAAGAAGAAAACGGGGGAGATGTTTCAGCTCCCGCTGTGCCAATGGTACCAGTTCAGCTCCTGCTCCAGCAGCAGAGAAGTGTGAAAATGAGAGCTCATCCTGCAGACACAAACATTCCTGGGCTTCAGATCACAGGAGGCTGTGAACATCATAATATGGTAGATTGGGTGATCCACATATATGTAGAGTGACTTTTGAGATACGGTGGTCTACAAAATACATGATACAAGATGATTTTGTTACTTCTGACGTTTTGAATTACTACTGATACCTGCTTCCACTTCTGCTTGTGCTGAGCAGTCAGCCTGCATGTCTGTGCCTGGCAGATGTACAGAGCTGAACAGTTTGGTTACTGTGCTTGGAGGTGCTCTGAAATGGCAAGGAATGAGAGGAATGAGGAAAAATCCTTACAATGAAACCCTGAAAATTGCTTTCCTCTGTACTTCTGACCATCATGAGCTGCTACTTGTAAGTCTGAAAGCAGGAAAGCCCACCTGTGATCTCTTAGCAGAAGAGATGCTGTTTTTCTTGGAGGGCTGTTTCCAGGATTGTAACTCAGGGAGAGAATGCTCTTTGGAGAGATGTTATCTCATTTGAACAGCAGTCATCTTGCATTGTATTGTGGTTAATCAGATACCTGTGCTGACCAGAGCTCATCCTCATTAGGATTTGAATAGATTCTCTAGCAAATCTTTAAACATTTGCTAAAATGCACCCAGTCCAGACTGAAGTGTTTGCATTTCTCTTCTGGCTGAGGAAACAAGCAACACTATTTGTGTATTACAGACTGCTGAAAATCTCAAATGTAGTTAGTCATATTTTGGAATTAAGTCACCCTGCTGTACTATTCTTTGCTATTTTTTATGTTTGAAATCTTCAGAAGCATTCATGATGGCTTTACACAAGATACATTTTTCTGAAAATTGCAGAACATCAAGGAAAAAAGCATATCTGTGCAGTTCTTGCATTGCTGCTATTCTGGATTTATAAACAGAAAAAAATCAAATGACTGGTGAGATTAAAGAAAAAGACTTTTTTTTTCTATCATAGTTTTGTACCAAATCAGCCCTAATTGTATAAGAGGGAGTGTGGCAGTTATGCTGGTGTGGCTGGAGCTGAAGAAGTCCAGTCATCTCTGGCAACAGAGTGGGCTGGAATTAAAGCTGGACCTTCCAAGGCTACCCAACTATAAAATGAGTTCTTGAAACTTGCTGTTATCAGGCCTGAATTTTTTCACTTACTGTACTCCTTTTTTAATGTATCACACATCCGTAGACTGCAGAGAAAAAACCCCAAGAATCTGCCAGGTGTACACACCAAAGAGCTAAACATGTTTATTGTTTACAAGGATTGTATTCTTCAAGTTTCAGTAATGTTTATTTTTGACTGCTGCTGAAGCTCTCAGAAAGAATGGAATTGCTCATATCCATCTGGGCTAAGGCTGTTCTCCGTCTTTGTGGCTGGTTTTTATTTCGATTTATACAAATATGAAATAGATTGCCCATCTAATTGTTGGACGTTTCTGACACCAAATACAAGCAAGCTGTGTCATTTGCAGACAAGCCTTGCATGTTCTTGTCACCCACAAATAGCTCCTCCTTCCCCTACTTCTGACTTTCTAGTGCTTGGAAAGAAAAGATGAGCTCTGAATGAACCCTGAAGGTCAGTAGATTCAGGCTGTTTCATTCCGGCAAGGGAGTGAATTCCAAAGCTGTGAGGCCCTCACAGCCAAATGCAAAGATGTGAGGGTTGGCAGAGAACTAACAAAAGATACTTTCCAGCCTCTGCATCCCACCAGAGGAAGGTGATAAGGGTAAAAGAAAGTGGACAAGCAGAATTTGGCAAATCGTTCTCAAGATATGTGCATGCCAGTAAATGCATTTTTTAACTTTACCTTTTAGTGTTTTCCTAATAGTAAAAATTATTGTTCTGCATGTTTTCCCATGGGCTGGATTGTTCTAATTTTCAACTAAATGATGGCAAAAGTCCAGAGGAAAATTGTTTATCTTCAACCGGGGGCAGTACAAGAGGAGCAGAGCACTGAGCTGGCAGGTCCCACTGGGCTGTTTTTCATTACAATTCCTTAGTCAGCTTTTGTGCAATGTGAAGTGGGAAATATTGTCAGTAAAATGAAGTCAATCACCCTTAAAACCCCACTACTGTTTTTGTTTTCTTCTTCTGTCCAGTTTATATGCTGCAGAATTTTACTCTCTCCCTGACAGGTAGAAGTCGCTCACTTGCTGTACCAGGCTACTCTCTAATTACATTAATCCCTAAAACATTGCCTGTGTTAGAAGTGATCCTGTAAATGCATCAACATCCCTGAACCAATTATGCTACCATTTAATTTAGCTCTGAATTAGCCCAAATTGAATTGAACCATTTCCCAACGCACCAAATACAGCCGGGTTGTCTTCTGCCAGATGAGGAGGTTGGAACAGTCATTAAAACAAAGGGCCTTTAATTCTTTTTTAAAAATATATTTTATTTCCAAGCCATGATTTCAACCTGTGATGATGTGACTTTGAGCAGGTTGTTTTACTGCTCTGTGCCTCAGTTTGGCAAGTGTGGTAATGCTCACCTTGGGAAACACATGAGGCACCATGAGTTGCAAACCACCATGAGTTGCTTAACAAGCTATAAAGGTTTAGGATTTTATTGAAATTAGTACCAATCCCTTCCCTTCTCTCCCACTCTGGTGCTGATAAAAAGTACTCAGAAAGACACCTCTTCTCTTTCATTGTGAGTAGAGAAACTGTTGTACACTTGCCAATGCAAAGATGTCGTGTGTCATTAAAACTTGCACTGTCCACACTTCAGAGAGGCCTTGCTTGATTCCACCTCCTGCACTAGGGACAAAGAGCACTATACATTTATTTCTCTTTTATTATGGTAACGAGAGTGTACCCATACTTATCTTGACAGTATTTAACATTGCTTTCTTTGCTAATTACAGAATGCCTGACCCGGATTTCACCGTCAGAGATGTGAAGCTATTAGTGGGTGAGTTATTTTGAATGCACTGGATTAACTCTATACAGAACAGAATTGCTTTTAAATACTTGTCCAGTTGTGTTTGTAGACATTTGTGATAACTCTCAGAATCTGGGAGAAGGCATGGAGAAGCAATTTGTAAATTAAAAAGCCTGGGAGAACCCTAATTAGTAGTTGTGCTGACCAGACTCCAATCTCATGCTGGATAATTGGCCATTTGGAAGGGAGGGAATGCTTTTGCTCTTAACAGGTGTCCTACAAACACTTTCGGAAAGCAGCAGTTCTCTTGATTGAGTTCCTATTTTTTTTTTTAGTTCTGTTGTAGAGCATCTGTTTGTAAAAGGTGTGACTGGAGCTCTATCACCTTTTGCCTGTGTTCTCCCCACAGTATTTATCAGTGTAAGGCCAGGTCAGTGCTTTGAGGGATGGTTGTGAAGAGAGGCTGAGCACAAAGCCTTGCAAACTGCCTGGCTTTTGATGAGACACAAACCAGAGAACTGGTGACTGTCATCAAATGTTTCCTAGCAATCTTTGCAAAATAAATGTTTTTTAACTCTAAGAAAAGCTACATTTTGAGTAGGAGATCATACTGTATGTTCCTTTGAAATCTGTTTTTATTGCAGATGGGTGTGTTATTTATTGTTATCTGAAATTGTTACTCAATAGTGATCCTGCACTCCAAGAAGTCGTTGCTGTGGAGCAAGCTGGGTGTTGGATGTGTTGGCTGCAGTCCTTCTTGGAGACTTTTAACTGCATTCCTGCTAGTTAGAATTTACAGGGTTTATTTACCTGTGTTGTGGCAGGAGTTAATCTTTAAAATCAGCTCAAATGCTGCATTCTGAAAGACAAAGTTTTTTAAAAATTACTCTTTTATAGTCAATAGGAATATCAAGTCTGGAAAAGATGTGGCTAAGAAAAACAAAGGAGAGGAACTTGTGCCTCATTTCTGCTCACTTGGGGTTATCAGTGAGAGAGGGGTTATCTCTGATAACCTTCTTTCACAAACAACTCAGCAATCTTGCTTAATTTATGACCATTTATAAGCTCAGGAAAAATCCCCAGATACCTGGCAGAAAATGTTTGGGAAGTAGTGTGGGAAGTGCTATTTGTTGGTCAATCTGCATTAAATTAGAAAACAAAGACCTAAATTTTATGGATTTCCTAAATACCTGCACGTGCACATTTGCAGGTACAGAAAAAAACCTTTTTCCTGTGGATGAGCCTTGTGCATAAACCTTGTAATTATCTGGACCCTGTTGCAGTTTTTTGTGAACTTGTTCCATGGCTGATAAACTGCCATTCCTGTCTCTGAGGCTGCTGGAGCTGAGGGTCTGATGTTGAGATGTTTTGGAACAGCGTAGTGTTGCATAACAACTGTTTTTCCTGTATAACAGTCAAAGTGTGGGAGTTGCATTTCCTCAAGACTGATGTCCTTTGAAGTATTAGGGGGTGGAGATTCCTGTGTACATGGCCAGCAAAGTGGGAGGATATTTATAAATAAAATTGCATTTATGAAACAATGGAGCAGAAATAACATTTTCAATTAATTTTGAGGTTAAGTTTAATGTAAAAGCGTGCCTGATCACAGCTGGATCAGCAACCCCTGTACCTGCTCTTGGCTAGATATCACATCATGGGTCTTTTCATATCATGTTTGGTCAAACTCCCTTTGGAGTCATTGTGCTGACCCCTTAAGTGGTCCAGAACATTGTCACCTGTCCTTTTTATAAGACAGTTGATAACTTTTGACATCACAGGTGGAAACTCTGATTCAAAAGATCTAAAATATTTGGGAAATGGACTGTAAGTTGTACCTGAAAAATCACAGTTCTTATGGCAAATAGTTTTTTCTCGCTGTGGAATTTGTGCTGGATGGAACAGCCACGTTGACACTATGAGCACATGGGGGAATTCCTGTCTCCGTGCCAAATTTTGAAATTATCTATTCATTACTTCTGGAAACACTAGTGAGCATCTTCCTATTGCATATCATTGCTGATATTTTTTTCTAGTTTTAGGTTAGAACGTGTGCTACACTCACTATCTCATGTTCAAATAAAGCAGATGAAAAGTCTTGTTTTATTAACTTCTCCTGTCACTGGAGATGTTGATATGTCATTGGCCCTGCATTTTTTTAGCATATCCCTCAGACCTGCCTGAACCTCCAGGTTTGCATTTCCAACGTGTGGTATATTCAAAACTTATTCAATGCCTTGCTGAACCTGGGGAGGGAAGGATGTTTGGTGAATGTGAAATGGAACGATCACAACTCTCTGCATCTGATTGTGCGTGGGAGTCAACAGAGAGAGAACACAGTCTGAAAAATGTTGTGTTCTGTGTAAACTTGTTGGGTTTTTAAGTGCTCATTATTATAGTTTGCTGGTGCTATTTAAACCTCTCATTTGTTCTCTTTTCTTTGAATCACAGGGAAGCACATTTGCTACAGAACCCTTTAAGGATATGGTGCTAGGTTTTTCCAAAGCACATAAATTCCATGGGAAGTTAATGAGCCTTTGGTCCCAAACTCTTCTGAAATCTTACTTTCTGTTTCTGATGTGACTGTTGTACCATCTTCGCAGGGGAGTACCTAAAAGTCACAGGGAAATAACAACAAGCTTTTAAACCTCCCTTTGAAAACTCTGGTCTGTGGCAATAATAAGGAGAAAAAAAAAAGGAAGGGTTTTTTTGACTGTTGTGTTTAGTTGAGCTTAGGTGTCTATTTTTTAGTTTTTTGCCAGACTTCCAAAGAAACATTGCCATTGCTTGATGGATTTTTCTGTTTTCCTGGCTTTAAAAATGCAGCAACCAGCTGTAATTTAGTTTGGTGATGTTCTTGACCTCCTGTTTCTGACACCAGTGCTTGATTGTGCACCCATGTGTAATGGGTGTGCATGAAACACTGCCCTACAGTAGCTTTACTTTACAGACCCATCCATACCTATAGCCAGACTCCCACCTCCATACGAACCATATCCTGGATGCTCTGTAAAACCTGAGATGATGGATTAATTTCAGCAGTTGGAAATGCCTCATCTCTGAAATGGCTGTGAGCCAAGAATACAAATGGAGAAGTGGAGAGGAATTCCTGGCCTGCATAGGAACTTGAGACAACTCTTGAAAGATGTGAAGCTCTGTTGTAATTTAATAACTCTTAAGCTTTGTAATTTCATTGCATAAAGTAGATTTGATTGCTAATTCTGAAGGGCAGAATGTCACTGTCATCTCTTCATAAGCTGTTTTAAAATTTGATTGAGGGTCATTGGCCCTCTGAGAGTGTCCTTAAACATCTGCCACATATGCACGAAAACTTTGGTGTTATTTCTGCAGGGGTGCCTGTCATAGATGGGCAGAAAAACGAAAGTGTGTTCTCCCAGACTGCCAGCTTGACTCTCTGTACATAAGTACCTGTGTGAATGCTCTGTGCCAGTCACTTTGCAGAACAAGGGGGATCACTTGCTGGGGCTGAGCAGGGAGAAAGGTGACTGCCTTACTCAGCAAGCTGCTGAAAGCCAGGGCTTCCCTGGTCGCTGTGGACCCTCTCCAGCCTTTGCCACTCCTGAATTCAAGGACTGAATGCAGTCATTTGTTTTAATCTTTGATGTCGGAAAACCAAAGCATTCCATTTTGTCATTTGTTTGAATTTTGTCCTTATATTATCCTTCATGGACATCACACAATTTGAAGCTGGCAGCCCTGAATACTTTTGGAAGCTGTGAACCATGTAAGGGAGAGAGAAAGAGGAAGTGCTCATGGATGTGTGCCTCAGTCTATCACTCTGAGCTCCTTGCTCTTTCTTTGATTACTTCTTTTTATTGGTTTTTTTTTAGTGGTTTTCTTGGGTCATCACTGGTTGAATTGAGAAGAGTATCTGCTTTTCTGTGGCATCTGCAGCGCCTCCCTTCTGACTCTGCACTGCCTTTGTTTCCCTGGGTTGTCCCAGTCTGCCCAGGAACTCCCTGGGTAGGTGTGCAGACCCTGCATGAGACACAGTGTCTCTCTAAACAGTAATGGCCAGTCTGGATGTATTTGCTTTTATTTCTAATTTTTAGCTGACCTATTTTCAGTTTGCTTGCCACAGGCTCACAGTCTAAGGCTATTGAATCCCAGATTTTACACTCGTACCTAAATAAAGTAAATAAAAAAGTAAATGAATGAAAGTGGTGCTGGGTTTGTGATGTGCATCACCTCCTCCCTCTCTGGGCTGGTGTAGCTTTGTGCACCAGGGTAGGTATTTGTTGTGCACCCCTAAAGTGGAGCTTGCAATCCCAGCAAGTGGCAAAAGGGGAGATTTCAAACATTGTAAGAAAGAAAAGAGACTTTGGGTTATTGTGGTCTCTGGGCTGAAGAGGTTAAAGTTGTGACCACAGCGGTCACTTCTGTAGGATCAGCAGCATTGTCCTATGGAATTCACCGTGCCCAGCCAGGCATTGTATCAGTGGGAACAGTGCAAGTACAGGACTTAGACTATTCATGGGGTGGTCTAACAACTGACATCAACTCACTGATTGATTTTATTTAACTAACTCACTAAGGGTTTATTTATAGAATTCAAAAAGAAAAAGTGTAGGAGCAGCGAAGGATGTGTCATCAGTCATGTAATTTGCTATTAAAATCTGATGCTGTAGACTGGACTGGGCCGTGATGCTCACAAGTGTAAGAAATGTTTGGTTGCTGTGTTCACAAACTGCAGTGAAAGGCTTTGGTGTTTTCATCTTGTATAAAGAATCCAAGTAAAGTTGAAAGCAGCAAAGCTTTTAATTGTGATACAATTTGTGCATTGAGGTATGGCAGTAAAGAGCAAACATGAGCAAGCTCCAGTAACTGTTGCAGAGACCAATCTTCATCTGGCCCAAGGAGATGATGCACAAGATGGGACCTAATAGATCATTTCAATATTTGATTCCTGTGATTCTGTCAAATCCCTAAAGACCTGGCAGCAGGCTTTGATCTCAAGACAAAGGGTGAAAGGAAAACCAAGGCTCTACATATCCTGTCGCTTTCTTTGGTGGGAGTAACTGAAGAAATACTTGATTATTGCTGGGATTTGCCTTCCTATTAGAAACACCAAAAGAACAGGAGCTGAGCCAAAAATTTCAGTTGCAAATTGACTGTTTAAAGAAATATGTGTGAAGGTCTCTGCCTCAATATGAGTTTATAATCATGGTGTTAGTGGAGCAAGATAATAGAATAAATTGCATCATTAAATCCCTGATGTTTTCAAGGGAAAAGTCCTATAAGGGGGGGGGTTGGCACTGCAAGTGCAGGTCAGCCTTCCCTCGTGCTGCTGACAAGTTCTGGAGGAGATGCTGTGTGCTGTTACACATCTGCTCATGGTTTATTCACTAAGTGCATCATAGTGCCCTGAAGTGAGGATCTGAGCTTTCTTTAACATCAGTGGATGAAATCAGACCTGCAGAGGAGTATTTCCCTGGCTGTTTAGATTTCTTTTTTCACAGGGGAGAGCCCCAAGCAAGGTTTGTGAAGTTTGGTATTGCAACATTTTCCTCATTCTAGGAGGAGCTGCAATTCTGCAGTGTAGTGGTGCACAGCAGAAAGTGTGGCCTTGTTTTCCCAGGTGGGAACCCGACTGAAAGGTGAAATGATCTGCTAAACTCAGAATTTGGGGAGTCTCAGTTTCTAGTTTTCCTGTGAACTGTAAATTATATAGTGAATGTGGCAAGCCATGGCCTCTTTGTGCAGGGACTGTGGTGGGGAGGAACAAGTTCCCTGACTAGTTAATGTAAGCAGGCTGATGTAAATAATTTAAATTCAGTTGGGACAGAAAGGATTACTGTCCATCAAATGTACCTAACAGCCATAAGCTATGTGAGGCTCTGCATCTTTCATCCAGCCATTTCTTTTCTCTTAAATACACACACTGCTGTAGTCCCCAGAAATTCCAGCTAAAATGAGAGTATGCATGCCAGGTACTCCACAGAGAGACAAGAACCCCCCTAATCCATGCTTCTGGAAGTAGGTGATATTGAAAAAGGAATAGAAAGAGATGTAAACATTGTAGGTAATAATTATTCTGGCTTTATAAAATGTGTTTTATATATCTATTAAAAACTGTACACACGTTTATAGATGTATTCACATACACATGTATAAATTTCATTCAGTACTGAATCAAGAATCATAAGCGGTGTTTCCATGGAAGAGAAAATTGTGGTGCAGGTCAGGTGGGTAAAGGCAGGAGGGAGGGCAGAGACCATGTAAAACACTCCTTTTACATTAGCATACATTTCTTGTGGTGTGCCAGCACAATGGTCTCTGAGCTGGCTGTGCAAATGTTCAGCTTTTTGTTAGCAGCTACTCAAAAAAGCTGAAAGCAAATCAGAGAAGTGTCCCTGAGTAGCTGATTCCTAGTGATTTTTTTGGTTCATTCCTCCTGCGTGTTTGCTGCTCCTCTCAAATTGATCTGTTCTGAAAATTGTATCATGGTTGAATTCACATCCAACTACAAAGCAAGTTGAGAGGCTTGTAGTGTGGTCTGCGGGCAAGTAGGGGAAATTTTGTCTTAATCAATGTACAGTTCTCCATCCTGTGAAAGAAAATTAGCCATGTAGATACAAAAGAAGGACAAAGCAGCCACACACTGCAGCTCAGAAAACTTTCCATCATTTCTGCTGAATAGGGACCCAGTGTAGCTTTTTCTATAGAGCAACGCTCCATTTGTTTCAAGGAAGTTGTGAAATTGGAGACCGAGAGGAGTTAGGAGGGAGGCTCATTAGAGAGGCTCTGTTGTAAGGAGCACTTCCCAAAATTAAACTGGCTGCTCAAAGGAAGTGCAAAAGTCTGCCCCCAGACTTGCATCCAAGTCTTGATTAAGATGTATGGTTCTCCCCTGGTGTGGGGATTTGTCCTGTGAATGGGAATGCCACGTTGGGAAGAGCAGAAGAGCTGAGTCAGGAGTCATTAATGGCTGTGTCTCCAGGAGTCTTGTGGGGAGGGACAAGGAGAAAGCAGCAAGGTCTGTGCTCTGCTCCTGGTGCCCAAATAATGCATTTTTCAAAACACATTGGACCAGGCTCTTCTAGGGGAGAGGAGTCATCACTGATCTCATGGGAGGGGAGGTACTTGGAGGAAATATTTCCATTCACTGTAAGATTTCTCCTCTTACTACTCACAGGGATTTTGTGCCCCACTGATCTGTGCCTGGCCTGCTCTCTGGGTTCTGCTTTTTTTCCTTTTCATGTAAGTGGAACTGTTGGAATATTAAGAGAACTGAGTTAATGAAACATCCTCCTTGTTCTCATAGTTGGGAAGGCCAGTGTCTGTGTAGTTTTATACCAACTTGTGAACGTGTTCCTCAGGCTGTGAGAACTCAGACTGAGGGTACCTCAGCCTCTGGACCCTGCAGGTCACACCCTGAGTTCATCAAGGGACTCAGATCCACAAGAGACCTACATGTCTCTGATAGCTGAGAGGAGCAGCACCTCAAAGCAGGAGACAAGGATGACTCCTTGCAGGAGGAGGCTGAATTTGGATGTTCCTCACAAATGACTGTAAAATAACTGCATGTCAGTGCTATTTCCATTGATCTGAGATTACAAACTCAAAGCCTGTGTTTTCAGGGAGCTGAGTTATGTACCTGCCTACAAACTTTTCCAAGAGGAAAAATGGAGAATCAGAAAGCAGCTTACATCAGGGTCCCACTGATTTGTCTCAGATGTTATTCAGAAACATGTGTTTGAGATCCAGGCCATAAAAATAAATTGTTTCCTCCATCATGTTGTTTTGTGACCAAAGCTTGTTTTAAAAACTCACACTATCTTTTAAAAATGCTTTGTTTTTAAAGTCAAGTTCCAAATTCCTCACAGTCATTCTGTCAGGACTGTCAACATACTTCATGCTCTAAATTGGGAAATGTGCTAAGTCAGGCCTAAAATCAGTAAATAAATATTACCACTGAAAATGATAATTTCCCAATGCCTGTAAGCTCAGATGGAGTCAAACCAATGGTTTGTCAACAAAAGGGTTTATAGGTACTGTTGGTATGAGCTAGACAGACTTCTAGCTGCTGCATTTATTTTTAAATTTGAGTACTGCAAAGAGGAAACATCTGGACAATAAAAAAGAAAATAAAACGTGCTATTTCATTGAAATTATTGATTCCAATTCTGTCTAGCAGGTTTCTCTTTCCAAAGTATAGCACCCGAGGTTTATTGGCTCATCCTTTTGTCTTTGTACTTTTTTCTTTCTTTTCCCTTGAGCGACCTCTCCTGTTTTCTCTGTATCCCTCTTTCCTTGGTGAGGCTGTACTGTACTGTACAGAACCTGTATTACTCCCCAGTTCCAGAGAAACTTGTGAGGAAGTACAAATAAATCCTTCCAGACTTGAGCAAATGCTCTTAGCATACTCTTGCCAACCATGAACCAATAGTGATAAAGAGATCAACACACTTTGCTGTAAACAGGATCAGTAGGACTTGACAGGTGGGGTTTTTTTTGGTTTCCCATGGAATCTATCCCTTCTTTCTGGGACACCAGCAGTCCCATATGTCAATCAGACAGCCTAATGGGATTTCTGACCTGCTCCATGTTTGCTCAGTGCTAGGAAGAATTACAAAGTTGTGGAGCTGCACTGTGTTCTCTCCTGGGCAAAACTAAAATTAGTAACTGGACATCAGAGTTTCTGAATGGATTTTTTTCAAGTGAAGGTTCCATTAGTGATTTTCCTACAGTCTGAGGGCTCTAATTTGTTGGAAATTGAAGTGGTTTGTAGCAGCTCTGAAGGAACCCTTTGGGACTTTGGCATCCACCAGTGTTAAGGTGGAGCAGTGCATGAATAAAGTGGAAATCTCTGCCTATTAAAGTGTTGTATTGCAGACTTTCAGAGGATGTTGCTTCATTTAACACTCACTGGTTTTGTGCCTCTTAAACAGCTTATTGTTTAAGAAGAAAAGCTGCAGTCTGTAATAGCAGGAGGGAGCTGGGGCTGTGGTTGATGTCACCATGGGATTTCCCACAGTGCTGGTGCTGGCTGCACATCCTTGCCCTGATGTTTGTAGAACTGTGCTGGGAAACAGGCAGGGAGCTGACCCCGCTTAAAAAAATTATTTAAGCCTCATCAATTTCTTGAGTATTGGTGAACAGTTTGTATCATGAAACCAGGACCTAGGGCAGACAGAAGTTAAAACTTACCCAGTGCTCCTGATAGACTGGAAATAGAAACTTCTTCCTTAATGCCAGTACCAGGCTCTGGTGCCAGACCATCTCTTTGTCATCTAAACTGGCCTCTGGTTTTGCTGCTGCTGCCTGTTATGTGACCAGGGGAAGTGTCTCTGTTCCTTGTGCTCCCTATTGCATCCAACAATTTGCTTTTTTTGCCATGCCAATTAAGCAAGTTTAAACTGACGTCCTGCTCATTCTCTTCCTTCTCTCCTCACTTCTGGCACTGCTCTCCCATCCCCTCCTGTGTGCTGGCACAGGCTTTCCTCTTTCTTGGAGTGAGGTGGTTCAGGAAGTTGAACTGGCAGAAAACTCATGCTGTCTTTCTCCCTTGCAGAAAGGTGGAGGAATATATATATACTTTTTTTTTTTTTTTTTTTTTTTTTTTTTTTTTTTTTTTTTGGTGCTTGTTTAGCTCTCAGCACTAACCAGTGCTGGGCTAAGCTGTGATGGATGTAGCCTTCCACCTCTGTCATAAGTTTCCACTGGGGCTCTGTGCATCAGAAGTGTCAGGTGAGTGAGCTTTGAACCACAATTAGGGGTTTTGTGTAATAAAATAAATAAAAATAAGGCATTTGATGCTCTCTCATTATGCCCTTTTTTTTCCCTCCTAGAAGTAAAAATGAAATATTATAACACTCACTTGCCTATGTTTAGCACGTCCGCTGACTTGCCATTTTGGAAGTAGAACCAGTTCTATTTTTAGAGCTGAACTTCCTGTTTGAGCTCTCTTTAAGTTTGTCCTTTGCCTAACACAGGCAAACTCTTAAAAAAAATCTTAGTTAAACTGGGACAGTTTTGCTGAAAACAGTCATGTTCATGTCCAGATATAAACAGCAATAAATCTGCTTTGAATGAACATTACAACAAAAATATAACCTCTCAAGAGAATGTATTTCCATGATGTCAGGACGTGAAAGTGAAATTGAAGAGATGTGTTGGTGTGGTCACAGGCATCTCAAAGCCTCTGTCTACAGGTGGATTTAAAGCTGAATTGTCCAGAACAAAGAAAATAGAAAGCTATTTTAGAAAAACTCCCCATAGCCACAGTGTGTTTCTGCAATAAGCATCTTCTGCTTTAATTCATCCAAACTAGAAATGAGCTGTCTTATTTTGGAGTGATACCACCCAAAATCCTAAATATTTTATGGTAGTTGTTATGCTTTAGTGTCTTAATATACCTTAGTTCAAAATTACTTTCAAGTGTACTGCCTTCACCTAAAAATATACATTAATACCAGCATGTTTTGGAGGTTTGATGTAATCATAGCTGTGTATTTCTTCAGAAGTGCGGGTACAAGATGTGGGGGGGTGTTACCAACCCTTTGACACCTTCAAATACCCTTCTAGACCAGAGGGGAGCTGCAGGATTGCTGGTATAGTGCACATGTTGATTGGTGATGTGAGTGTAGTTGAAGGTCTTCTTCCATTTCCTAATGGGCAAGTAGGAGGGAAATCAAGGCCAAAGTTTTCCTCGTTATGGGCTGAGGATGAGGTTTCAGAGGGCAGAAAGCTTATAATTTTTATAACATTTTTCTTTACTGTTACTGTTAGATATATTTTATATTGGGACGTTTTAGGAAATGATTAATGGTCTTAAAATAAATTTGATAGATAAATAAAACATAAGATTTTTGCCAAAGTTATATCCTGTCCCACTTTTCTTAGACCTTGTATTATTTTTCTTTCTATAACTGTTATTTGTGTGCTCTGTGTTTTCAGCCACCTGGAGTATGCTTATACTACAGGTTCATGCACTGGTATACATATGTACAAAAAATTGGAAGTAAAATGCTTCTTTGTATAAGGAATTTTTTTCTGTGTGCTTTTCACTGTCTGAAGCTTCTAAGAATCATTAGAAATGATGGCTTGGGTAGGTGTAGGGATACGGATTAATTCTGTATAATGCCACTAAAACACATGATTTGCCCCTGAGCCCCTTTCTCCGGCCCAGTCCTGTAGCATTAAGGCTGAACAGTTCCACAGGCAGTTCCTGTGGCCACGCTCTGCACACCGATTGTTGTGTGCAAACCGCTCCTAACGCGGGTTATTGCAGTTTGGCACTTTTATATCCAGTGATAAAGCTACAGAGGGGCCGGAGGGGAAGGTTCGCGTCAGGCAGGGCAGTTTTACACCTCCATAAGGAGGAGATGCTGTGACCCCACTGAAAGGGCTTCTGCTGCACAGCCAGAGTGGCGCTGGGGACAGAGACCTGGCCGAGGGGGAGGAGGGAAGGCAGAGAGCTCTGCAAAGCGGGATCCTTGGCGTACGCGGTTCCTGGGGGCCCGGCTGTGCTGGGGAAGGTGCTGGGTGAGGAGGTGTGGGGGAGAGCTGTGTGCGATGTCCGGGCTCGTTTCCCTTTGTTCTTCTGTGCCCTCTGGTGGCACTGGGAGTGATGGGATCGGGACGCGTCTCTTAATTTGTTCGTACCCTCGCTGTGAAATGCAGGGAATGTCGGGAATAGCTCCACTTGAGCAAGGACTTTCTGCTCGGATTCACATCCCTCTCAGTTAGCAGGCGATATCATAATAGTCTCCCGTGGGCAGCAGAAGAATACGTGCTTCCAGCTCCGGGAGCTCCGGGGGGATTAACTGGGATGCAAGTCAAAGCCTCAGTCTTTAGGTACAATTAACCCGCTAGCGAGGCTGGCAGATTTCCTGAGGCTCTGCCAAAAATCCTGCTTTACAAACCAAGGATTCTTTCCTCGTAAGAAGCATAAAGATTAGGCAGGACCAGCGGGCCGGTCCCTCGGCATTGCAGGTTGATTTCTGGTTGTCAACACTATATTGTACCTTCAGCACAGATCTCAATTCAGACACAGAGGGTTAAAATAATTCTCCAAGGTAGCTTTATCCTCTTAATGGACAGGCTTGGTAATCATTCTTACAGAAAGGACATTTCCTCTTTCCTCTGCTGTGGGGGAGTTGCACCTTTTCCTGCTGGTGCTGTGCTGGAGAAGAGACCACAGCCTAGAAAACTCTGGTGTCGTTTGCAGCTCTGATTCACACCTCCTGTGCATTTCTCATACTCTACTGTGTGGTTCACGTTTGCATTGCTTCCACTGCTCCAAATATCCATGCTAAATCCACGTCATGGGAAATGATGGGCTATTCTGAAGATGGGAGTCTGGCAGCTTGGAAAACCTGAAGCTCAGGGCAGGGGAAGACAGTGCTTCACCTGGTTAGAAATAGGAAATGGCAGCTGTTGGACCACAGAGGAGATTTTTATAGTCCCAGTATTTCCCATTCCCTGTTCCCTCTCTGGAAAATCATTACAATATTCTATCCATGAAGGAAAGCGTGGGTGCAAACTCTGCAGGGGAGATCAACAAGAGTTCTACTGAATGACTTCAGAGCCGGAGCTCATCATTCCTGAAGTGTCTGGGGTGGGCTTGGTGAGCTGTGATTTGGGAAATCATTTGCTAATGCAGCGAAGGTGCCTGTGTAACCTGCATTCCTGGAGTGCAGTTCTCTCTCTGACAAGTGGACAAGGTTTGCTTCCCCGTTGCTCTTGTTTTACCAAGAAGCCCAGAACAGAAAGGACCAACTCTCCACACCAAACCAACTTGACCAGGGTGGGCAGTGGGAGGCAAGTCATTTTTCCTCCAGATGTTCATTTCTGTATTAAAAAAATAAGGATATTACAGCATATAGTTGTACAATTCAATCTATTAGAATCTTGGTCAATAGGTCTCCAAATAATGGGAACAGATATTACATATGCTATTGTCCCCTTAATTCTAATGTGGATTTTACTAATACATGGGCTGGAGTAACTTGATATGTTTTTAAGGTTTTAAGTAAAGCATAGTTCTTCTGTAGCTCATCCTGATGGATTTTATTTTCCAGCTTACATCCCTGCAATTGATTCTTCTGTCTCCTTCTTGCTGTTGTCTGTTCCCCTTGTCAGAGATGGCACTAGCTTGTTTCTTAGTTACTGTCTTTGTGATTCTTTGGGGATTCACTTGTGCTCCATGAGCAAGCTGCAGGAGAGGAAGATGTTTCTTTAGGCTGTAAAATCCCCCAGCATCACCACTTCACCTCTGAGTCACATCTGCTGCCAGAGATGAAGCAGTGCCTCTTAATCCCACATTGCCCAGTCCAGAGTTCCACTGGAAAAGCATCCAGGGAAGTCAAGGGTGAAGTGGTGCATGGCACCCTGAAGCTTCCCATGTCAGCAGGGAGAGACTTTGCCAGGGCTCCAGGTGTCTGTAAATCCATGTCCAGTGGGTGATGAGCTGAAGTGAGGGACAGGTGGGAACAAGGACAAGAGGCTGCCAGGGTCACTGAGATCCTGCTGGGACCTGCTGGGCTGCCCCAGGCTTGGTTGAGTGGGGTCCATTCTTTGAGAACATGGTGAGAGCATGGCTCTAGGGGATGCCTGGGAACTGGTTAACAGAAATGGATCATGGTAAAATGCGTGTGGAGCTGCCCAAAAATCCAGCCTGACCTGAGATCTCTCAGCCTGCCACCACTTTTTGGAGCCTTTGTGTGCTTCTTTTCCTTGTTCTTTACTCTCCTAGATGATACTTTTTCACCTTGTATTAGGAACCGGAGATAGAAGAAAGAGCTGAATCTTTTCAGGACAGAAGAGATAAAGCTGGCAGTGAGCCAGGGCTGCTGTGCAGTGGGCAGTGAACACCAGGATGTGAACCTGTAATTATACATCTCAAATTCTGTGAGCAGTACTCCAAGAATCATTATGTATGGGCTTGTTTGACAGTACTGTGGCTTAAGAGAAAAACATCCCCTCAAATTACTCTTTAATTTGGAAGTCAAGAGATTATCAATTCAAATCTTAAGCTCTTCTGCCTGTAATTGATAATCGTGTTCATTTAACAAACCTGCTATTGAACTGCTCCTCATACTCTTAATTCATCAGGTAACTGCTGATTTTTCTTTTGGAAAGGGTAATTGAGAGGCTCTACAAGGTTGCTTCCAGCAAAGCTGAGATCAAACCTAGACTAAAATATGGCAGGTCCCAGGCTCAGCCACGTAGCCCTTCAAATAGAATTTTTCAGTATCTGTGTCCTTAACCCCTCCAGGCTGTAGCCATTGCTTTGATGCCAGGCTCTGGAAGCAGAGATCAGGATGGCTTTCATTAGGGGCCTGTTTAACAGGACTCCACCCCAGCTGCTGACCTGTGGGATTGAAAAAAGACCACTCCCCTAGATAGTAAAGTTTACCATTAAAAAAACAACAACAACTCCCCCCCAACCCATAACTAGATTTTATATATGTTGTTTCAAACATGCAGATACAAAATTTAAGGACTCTTGTGCTTTTCCACACATAACTAAACTCTCCTCATCCTGCCTCAAGGTGGCAACACTCCAGACAGTCCCAAGCCCAGCCCAAGGATGGGATCCTGTTCCCTGGCCTTGGAACGAGGAGGTTGACTGACAGGCTGGTGGGACTATTCCGGATTTACACTATATAAATTTTTCTTCTTGATTTCAAAGCTTTATGGTCTTGAGTTCTTTTGCAGAATCATTATCACATCTGTCACTGTCACTGCTATCAGGGGCTAAGGATGTTTGTAATGGAGAGATGCAATCCAAGCTATCACTCTTGCTGAAATACTGCTCCCAAGCAAACGATAGGCCAGGTGCTGTAATTATTAATAATTCCCTCTGATGGTGCATATGAGCCCTACATTTTGTTTTAATGCAATTTATTTTGAGTTATTTCTTCGGCGGTGAAAATGGTTTTGGAGAGATTTTTTGGAAGCATCGCGAGTTTGTTTGCTGGAAACCTCTCCTGGAAATGAGGCATGTCTCTCATGGGCTCCTGTTCGCTCACACACAAATGAACTGCTAATTAGGATGATAAAATTGCTGGGAGAGGTGAAACCTTCCAGTTGGCCAAAGAGAAGATTGTGGATTAATCTGTGTAAAGCTGAAGGCTCGACTAAAACTGCTGCTCAACATTCTGGTGCTAATGAGACTTGTATGTCTGCCACTCGAGGAGCTGAAAGTATGTCCTGTAGTTTTTGTTGAGAGATCCAAAGTGGGGGCTCACTCCTCTATGGCATTTAGTGCTTTCATCCCTACTGGTGCTGACTGGAATTTGGAATGTTCAGCAGTTTACAGTATCCAGTGATGCAAGGCAGTTTTTGCTCTTTGTGGATAGTTTTTGTCCATGAGTAAAAGCATCTTGAGAGACATATGGATGTTTAGAAAATTGTAGTATGATTTGGAGAGCTATTTGTCTTGCCTGCCCCCTACTACCATATTGTATCACTTCTTCATAGTTTTTAATGTACTTCTGCTCACATCAATTCACATAAAGGAGGAAACTGCTCTCTCCATCTCTGTGAACCACGTGACCTGTTCAGTGTCATATTGGGTAAAAAGTCCAGCTCCAAGTTAGTTCCTTGCTCACTGCTTGAGATTTAGGAGCCATGGAGGGGCTGGTATTGGTCTCTTATCCTTTTTTCCTGCAGTTTCCCTGCAGTCACTGAGAACTGATATATATAGATACAGATATATAAAATAATATACATACATATATGTATATATACATAAATAAAGCCAAGGCAGATGTTTTGAGACTGCTGCTGTGTTTGCAGGAAGCCGCCGGATCGTGGATGTGATGGATGTGAACACACAGAGAGGAGTGGAGATGAGCATGTCTCAGTTTGTGAGGTACTACGAGACCCCAGAGGCCCAGCGGGAGAAGCTCTACAACGTCATCAGCCTGGAGTTCAGTCACACCAAGCTGGAGAACATTGTCAAGCGCCCCAATGTGGTAAGGGAGCCCATGGTGATGGGCTTTATTTCAGCTTCTTCCCAGAAATAAACCATGGAGTTTAAACAAGGTGATGGGAAGTGCCCAGAACTCCTGCTCGTTTGGTGTTGGGATATCATTTTTAGCCAAGTAGAAAGCTGGTCTCCTTGACAGTGGAATTTAATTTACAGGAATTAGGTACCTGATGAGCTGTTAATCATGCAATTTGCACAGATACACAGTTCCTCTCAAGGTATTTAGGAGAAACTTCATCCAAAATTAAATACCTATCTAATATTTTTCCTCCTCTACGCAAGCTTAAACTATCAAGAAGCTTGTATTCATTATATATGAACCCTCCTTTTATCCAAAAAATGTTCTGGGGGTTCCAAAGCAAAAAAGTTGGAAACGCAATTGTTAAATATAGAAATGTATACATAATTAAATCAGCATAATCACTGCTTTGTCAGAATTGGCAGTAGAGGAACGGGGTAGATTTGTACATACTTTTTAAAGGTAGAGGGCTTTTGTGATTTTATTCCCAATGGAGTCACTGGTATGAAACTATGACCTTATTAGTAAAGATGATTTCATTTATCTCTGTAATGTAGCTATGTGTGCTGTGCTAGCATGTAGCTGGGTGTGAAACTACAGCTCTATGATGTTTTGTTTTCAGACACTTTTTGCCTGGTTTCTAAGCCCTTTTCTAGTTACAACAGCAGTTTTTTCACTGGGGACATCTCTTACCCAAGAAGACAGTAGGAACACCACACTTCTGCCTGAACAGGTCACAAATAGATGGCAGCTCTAATTGCTGATCTGTAGAAGCAATTCTTTACTAGACTTCTTTGTTCTTTTAAATGTGGGTCGCAAATTGAATATTAAACACATATTTAGAAGTTCATTCAGATTTTTGCTGTCATTCAGACAGCGGGTAATTTGAAGGTGCTCTGGGGAGTTTCTGGTGTTCAACTGATCCTGGTTTGCCCACATTGTGCTCAGCGAGCTTTTAAAACATCTGTGCAAATTTCCTGGGTGCTTAGAAATTAAAAATGCAGTTAGGTACCTGTTATCTCGTGTAAATGGTTATTTCATAGCTGTTGAAAATGGCCTGAGTGCACAGTTGCTTGTAAAAGCAGGACTATTTAGATTTCACCGAAAGAGACATTTGCATTCCCATGGGAGTATAAGAGAGGGTGTTGTGGAAGTCCAGTACCTAAAGTCAGCTCCCATATATTTTGTGTAAGATGTCCCCTTGAATTCTGCAGAGTTTTGAGCCCATGTAAGACTGAAATACCTGATTTAGGTTCCCTGCTGTGTAAACTCTGGGTTGCAATATCAGAATGTGGGAATTATCTCAGAATCAGGGCAGTAGCCAAGTTTTGTTTTCACATACAGTTGTGATATTCATGGAATCAGTCCTATTTCCTCATTGAAATGGAAGATATTAAAATAGTATCATCCCTTTTATGTTTGCATTTTAATGTTCATAAATGCAATTTCTAGGCTGTTGGCTACAAAAATGCCACAGACAGAATACAAGAGAAGGTGCTCACAGGTGCCCATGAGACAGAATTTGCACCCAGGTAAATTGCCTGTAAAACTCTCCTTCCCCTGGGTTTTAAAGGGCTGAGTTGTGGGGATGAAATGCTGCACCTTAACAAGTTGGGTGCACGGGACTTTTGCTGAACAGCAAGGTTCTCCCTGTCTTGAGCATCTGCTGCTGTCACTGGAGGAGTTTTAGCCAACGAGAATATGTCCTACCATGTGTTCAGGAGTTAACAGTTGATTTTGGTGGTGTTTCAGGTGGATTTAGTCGACTGGGTGGATAATATGTGGCCACAGCATTTGAAGGAGAGACAGACGGATGCTACCAATGCTATTTCAGAGATGAAATACCCCAAAGTGAAAAAGTAAGTATTTAAAAAGCTCTGCTCTTGACTGCCTTAAGTAATTTTAACTTTGCTGAATACAGTCTTTGATCAAATCTCTTTGAAAAGTGCATTTTTATTTTTCAGTTTTAAGCAACTCTGTTTTGAAAGTGGCAGACTGACCTCAAGTAGTAAATTCTCTGAAAGTGCTGCCCAAAGAAATCACTTCACATCACACAGACATGTCACACAGTGTAGTCAGAGTCCTGCTGTAGGCTGGGCTCCAATCCTTCCCAGGTTCTAAACTGCTAATGACAGACGTTATTAGCTGAGAAATGTTTTGTGAAATGAGCTTCAAGTCCATTTTTAATAGGTGTGTGTGACTTCCCAGAAACTCTGTCACTGCCCTTTCTGACAGTTTACTTTTCTATTCACTTTTTCAAGAGCAAGGGCAAATATTGGATTGACTATCCAGGCTCAGGACCCGCTCAGGGCAGGTTTGAGACTGAGCACAAGAGCAGTTTGTCCTGGTTCTGCCTATTTCAGCTATAGTTTTTGGGCAAGCATAGGCTCACATCACTGTTTCTTCTGCTTTAATGTCTTCCTTGAAACTTTTTATGTGATGATTGGAAAAAGGAACTATTTGGGGACCTCAAAATATGCACTGCAAGTTTCCTGGGAATGAGTAGAGCTGAGATAGGGGTTCCTATAATGATGCAATGACCTGTATGGCTGATGAACATCAGGTAATCTTGGAAGCCCTTCACTGCTGTTTGTGTTTTATTGGCCAGACCAAATGCTGGCAGCATCCCAGGCTCTGCTGTTGAACCGACCTCTGGTGTTCTGCAAATCACTCAGAACTCCTTCCAAACTGTAAAATAGATTGGTACTAACAGATACAAAGGAGTGTGCAGTCAGGAAGTAATATGTAGCATTTGCTCTTGTTCTGTAAAAATAAACATTTTGGAAGGTAAAGTAAAGGTCTTCATAAAAGAAGAGACTCTGTGACAGGTACTGGGGGGATATGCTCAGCACCACTGATTTCAGTGAAAGCTAAAGATACTCTTACATTTTGAAAGGATCAAACTGCTCATTAGGGTAACTGACTGTGGACTGGAGTGCCCCATGCATTTGGAAACGTCCTAAGTGACTTGGCTGAGGTCACACAATAAACCAGTGGCAGAGAAACACTTGCTTCCCAAGTGGTTAGTCAGCAAATAACATTCTTTGTAATTTGCCAGAGCTAAGAAACTGAATCATGATTCAGAGTCTAAGGATTCATGGATGGTACAAGGTAAAAAGTAAAGAAAATGATTCCTTTCCTAGAGCAGGCACACTCCAGATGCTGAAAAAGATGTAGCAAGTAAACAGAACAAGGCAGAGATGGTTTGAAGGATAAGGTAGCAACATGACTAACAGAATTTAGCAGAAAAAGCAGAGTATATGCTTGCAGTTCACTGCTTGCATCATGAAATGCCAGATGGTAGGTTTCAAAGGGATTTTAGAGACGTACCAATTCAACAGATTTTGACATGGAGTTTTTCCCATTTGTGGAGGGTGGCCTGGTAGAAAGGCAGGAGATGCCTGATGAAGAAGCAGACATGGAGCTGTGGAGGTTGCTGTCACTGGCAAAGGGAAGGTGGAGGTTGACAGCTTGATAAACTAGTAGATGTGATAGGTGCAGGGAAGCTAAACACTGAAAGATTGTGAACGCTTGAAATGTGACAATAGAGTTTGATGTTGGGAAAAGGAGTTACCAGGCATGAGTGTTAAAGGCGAGGGTGATGCAGCTGGAGTGATGAAGATGTTGCTACTGAGTGTCATCTCACAGAAAGACTAGAGAAGGATGATTTACAGTACTGTTGGCACAAACCCCTCATCAGTCTGAAGAAGGCACAAAGCTAAAACCAGTAACAAACAGTGACAGTCTGTGAGCACAAGAGAAGCTGTACCAGATCAGGACAAAGATCTGTGGCTCTCAGTAACCTGCTGTTGGCTGCTGGCTGGCATTGATGCCCTGGCAGGAGCGTAAGAACGGTGTGAGCGTAAAATGATGCCACTCCTAAAAATTATCTTCTGAACTTTGACTGCAGTCCAGGCAGGGGCTGTCCTGAGGTAGAAGTTGTTTCTGTGTGCTCAGTGACTCTCAAGAGATTGCTCTTCCATGAACTCATCTGGTTTAAAGATGAACTCCTCAAGAGATTGGCTTTCTCCATGTTTGGGAATTCAACTTGACACTTTCCTGTAGAGATACTGGTCCCAGCTATTGCTGTGAGTGTCCAGAGGGTTTGAGCCCTTATTAAGGAGATCATGTTCAGTTGTGGAGCCACAAGTCAGTGCTGTCACTTGTTTCACGTTGCCCATTCTTTTATGTGAATCGTCAATACTCATATGCTTTATTAATGACTGTTGTTGCTCAGAAATGGGATCGATTCATTCCATTCTTGTTCTTAGCATTCCCATAATTCTGAGAGTTTGCAGTATGCCATCCCCACCATTAACGTGTTCCCTACAAACAAAAAGCACTCCAGCGAGAGCGCTGCAGTTTCGCAGACACAGATGGCATTACCAGACACAAATGTCTGTCTTGGCTCCTGCACGTCGAGTTCCGTGCTGGGAGTGAAGTTAGAGAACGCTCCATCTGCTGCTTCAGTTACCAGGAGCACCGCGCGCGCTGGAGACCGCCCTGCCTCGCACTTGGACTTGCACCATTAACTTTTTAAAAAAATTCTGGGTAATGAAGTTATTTTTCTGTCTGTAGGTAAATGGCTGCTTACCAAATAGGAGACTTAGAGGACTGAATTAAGCTAGGAAATAGTTTATGTCCCCTCTTTCACATCCCAGGATGCAAGTTCCTGAGAAAAGCCTCTCAGACATGGGATCCTGGATGAGAGTGGGAAGATGCTGTATAACCAAGAGCCAGCAGAAAAAGGCAGTGCTGTTGTAACATCAGCTTTGAGGGGCAGAAGCTTGTTATATCACCATAACCGCTTTCAGTTCGCTCAAAACAAGCTCAGATTTGTTTTTCTGTTTAAATTCATCCAGAATTGAAGCAATCTGGATACAGCTGAGCCAACCAAAAAAAAAAAAAAAAAAAAGTACTAATTTGATTTTTCATTTATCAAAAGAGATGGCTCTGCTGAAATTATTATCCTCTTTATCAGGTTTTGTGTTTGTAGCCTTGCAAGATTATTTGCAATGCAGTGGCAGTGAATAGCTACTGTTCAGGACATGAAACAGTAACAGGCACTTTTGAGAACTTGGTAATGTTTGTGCTGTGGAACAAATGAAAATGAAAGATTTAGTCACTGCAGCATCCTTTTTATCTTCAAAATTCTTCCTATTACTTGAAATACCTAAGCACTGCTGTAATAGGTTTCTATATTTCTGCTGTCCTTCAGTTAAGGATGGGGTATCTTGTGTGAAACATCTACCTGTTCACAAAAGAATGCTGCTCTGTTAGCATGTCCTCAGCTCTATTCTTCCTCTCCCAGGCTGTTGTTCAGCCATCCATTCCTTTCTATTCATTCCTTTACTAAGTAGGGATGGATTTAAACAGATGCTAAAATGCTCTGCTGAGCTGTGGTCTAATTAGACGCCCAGGGTGCCTCTGGAGACAGGGAATCGAGGGAGCTTGCAGGTCCCACAAAGCAACCTGGCACTGGTTTATGCATGTGAGAGACTTGTCTGCACTTTGTATGCCATTTGTGGATTGCTTTTGATACAAAATCTCTATAAGTACAATTCAGTAAAAAAAATTAGACCAATAAGTGCGAGTTCTCCTTAAGACTTTCCAAGCTAGCAAAATAAATAAAATGTTATGTCTTCAGATCAGTGCATGAGTACAAATCCTCCTTTGGGTAGAACTTGGAGGACTTGCAGCATCACACATGTAACTCAAATAACCACCAGTGTTTACAACAGTTTGTGGTGACCCTGGAAGTGAACAGCCTTGTCACAAGGTGGAGAAACGAGTCGTGCTCTTACAGACACCAAACTGCTGTTCCAGGGGCAGACAGGCCTGGCTCGCAGTGAGTTGGCAGCTTGGTTCAGTTCATTGTGGTGGCGGGTACCTCTTCAGAAATTTAAGCTTCCAATCAAAAAAAAACCAAACTAAAACAAAAACAAACAAAAAAAATCCCAAACAAGCAAACCTCTTCATTCTTGAAGTTCTGAGGTTCCAGCGCTTGTGCTCTGTTGGATGCCAAAATCTGGAAAGTCAACCAGGGGTCCCTGTGCGGTCCCCACTCGTGGCAGCGGCACCCTCGGATGTGAGCCCACCCCGTGCGCTCTTGCTGTTCCACCGGGGCTGGGACCGGGCAAGGGTGCGACGAGGGAAGTGTTGTCGCTTACTTTGGTCCCAGTGTGGTCTGAGAGTGTGATTTGCAGGCACTTCACAAACACTACGGTGCATGGCAGAAAATTGGCTTCTGTTATCTCGGGTGTTGTCTCTGTGTGTGACTGACTCGGACCGTAACCCCCTCGGGGCACGAGCCGGGCCTTTCATGTGCGTTTGAAGTGCCCGGTGCCCGCACAGGGTGCGGTGAGCACGGTGTGTGACGATTTGGTTTGTTTCCCTCGGGCTGGGAGCGCTCAGTACCGCTCCCCGAGAGGGGACGGGGCGAAGGTTGGTCCCGTCAGGGCACGGGCACAGGGCCCGCTGCGGCCGGCTCTGAGCGGCCTTCCACGGGCAGGGCTGGCCCGGCGGCCACGGCTGGGTGCTAGGGGGCCCTGCGAGCGCGAGGAGCCGGGGTTCCTCACCCCTGACGGGGGAGCCGGGGCTCATCCTTGAGAAAAGCCGGGTTCATCCCCGCAGGAGCAGCCAGGGCTCACCCCTAGGGAAGCCGGAGCCCTCCGTGAGGAGATGCTGGGGCTCATCCCCGCGGAGCAGCCGGGCCCTCCCCGCCGCGGCGGGGCCGGTCGCTGCCGGTGAGGCGGGGATGGGGGCGGCAGCCGGGCCGGTGCCTCCCGGGTGACAATGGTTTCTTTTGTCTTGCGGCGCAATTCGTGGCTTCCAGTTGCAGGGCCCCAGTGTGGGAGCGCTGTCGGTGCGGGCCGAGGCGCCCCGAGGTAGCTATTGTTCCTGCTGCCTCCTGCCAGCCCCGCTCCCAGGCCCGGCAGAAGGGCCCCCGCGGTGCCGGGATGCTGCCGGGGGCCGCTCTCCCCCGACACCGGGAGCGTCGCTCCCGCCCGGGGATGGGGAGCGAGGCCCGCGCCTTTCCCCGCGCTGGCACTTGCAGTTGGCTCATGGGTCTGTGGTATTCGGTTTCAGGCTCAGGGATTTCAACCAGCCGGCGCTGCTCCTGGGAGGAAGGAAGAGTGAGCTATACTTTTCTCATTGGCCCGAACAAAAAACAGAAGCCTCTGCTGGGGTTTGGGAGTGGTTTATGGGCTGAGCTCAGTGGCAGGGGAGCCCTCGCAATGCCAGAGGGAATAGAGCCGTATGGTGCGCGGTGCCTATTGCGGGAGAGAAGGAGCTGAGCTCAGGGTAATGCTGCTGCCTGTGCGTCCGCTCGCGTCTCCCCGGGCCCATGTGCATGAACGCTGCCGCTGCCTGCCCTGCCCGGCGCTGCCTTCGCATCCCGGCGCGGCTCTCGCTGTCTTTGTTTCTCTGTTTGCTTGCGGGTTTGTAGCGATGCGTGGCGAGTGCATTGTGGGTTTGCCTGGGAGTGTGGGCTCTGCGCTGGCTTATGGAGTGGTGTCTGTGTTGTTCCTGTGTTCCCAGCTCGCTGTGTTTGCTTAGTGGCTTAGCTTCATTTGTATCATCTCCCTCTCTTTTTTTGGATCTCTGTGTTTGTTCTTCCTCGTGAGTTTGCAGGTTACTCCATATTTCTTCGCATCATTTCTCTAACAAATTTCCCCAGATGTTTGGGTTTTTTTTTTGGGGGGGGGGGGGGAAGAGGGTGGGAGGGGGAAGTTCCCCTTTTCTCCACATCACAAATCCTTCCTCCAAAATAACAATACATTAACTCGACAGATATCAGCCTTGTGGAGAACACAAACCAAACTCTTCAATCGGGAAGGGAAGCTCCCCCACAACAGATTACAAGCAGCTGCATGTTTTAAAACCCTGACTGAGGCTGTGCAGGGAGATAAAGTGGAGTGTTCAGGGGTTGGATGTGGTAGCAGTTGTGAAAATATTCAACTTGGGGCATCTTTTGCGTCGCCTGTGTTTTCAGGGTGTAACTCTGGTCAGGTTGTCTCCCCATGCCTGACGTGGGATTGTGTTCCTGTAACCCACTGTACCTGCCCTGGCCCAGAGCACGGTGGCCACAGCACACAGAGGGATGTAGTTCCTCGATTTCTTTCAACATGGATGCTGTGTTGTGGCTTTTTTTTTCCCCTCCGTTTTTTTTTTTTTTTCTTTTTCACTGTTGTTATGGAAAACCCTGAAAAGTTGAGTGGTTCCCCAAATTAGCAGCTGTTGGTGATGAGAAGCCGCTGGCTGAGGCTGGAGCCGAGCGGTGCCTGAGATTAGCTGTGGCATGGAGTGTGCTGGGACCATGTGACTGCGGTGTACATTGGAAGAGGAAGCTGTAGAGGTCAATGCAAAGGCATTGTGCCAGACTCTGGCAACCAGGGAGAGAGCTGGATGGCGGAAGATCCTCCCGCAGGCTCCTGAGCCGGCCGGGAGCTGTTGGGTTTGGACAAAAGCAGGCCTGGGAGATTACCAGCAGAAATTAAGGCATGGCTTGTTTGTGGATGGAAAGAAAAACAGTTTCTTTTCCAAATGCTTTGCAGGTTTTTATTAATCGCCATATGTGACTCTTTCACTAAAACCACCTTTATTGGAGTGGAAATTGTGTTTAGAGGAGTTTCAAGAAAATAGAGGGGAAAATGGGGAAAAACAAGGAAAAGAAAGAGTTGCGTGTTCACAGTAATACCTGCTTCAGTGCTTTCTCACCAAACTAAATTTTAAGCGCTTTGATTTGACAAATTCAATAAGAACAGGATTCAGTCCTGTTATTTCCTCTCTGAACATAAACAGTTTGACTGCTTCAGGTTTAGATTATTGACTACTGAGGAATACCTAAAACCAGCTAATGCCCAGGCTATGTTTGCTCTTCCAGAATATCTTAATTCAATGGGTGATTGTTGGTAGGTAGCACTGTCTAGAAAATTTTTGTTCGTGTGATGTATTTTACATCTGACCTTTTGGAAACTGAAAATAATTGACTCCATAAGGATTTGAATTTTTTACTTTAAAACAACATGAACCTCTAATACTCAGCACTGCTTACAAGCTGAGAATTTCCATGCTGATTTTTTTTTTTTCCTAATGAGCAATAATTATTCAATCTGTGACTTTTTGCAGTTTGGCTGGAAGAAAGGCAACTTCCTTTCTGGGCTTCTTTTATTGTTTTTAAATTCTATCTGACTTGTAATCAACAACATCTTGGTAGAGAAAACATAAAAGGAGAAATTAAAAAAAAGTGTTTGGGAGGGAAGGACTCATATTTTGAAATGGAGCATATTGAGAGTGTAGACAGCTTCTTGGCTAGCTGTGATTTTTGAAGCATCTGAAATACCCCAGGGGCAGCAAAAGCTTCTTCCTGCTTCTGAAGGATTAAAAAAAAAATTAAAAAAATTCCAGAGTGGGCAAGAGGAGAGACGTGTAATTGCACAAGGAGAGGTTTTAATTGTGAGATGAAGGCGCAGGACCTTTTTTGAAGCCCACAAATTGACTGTCTTCATGACAGCATTGCGTATCATTCTGTCAACTCCGGCTCGGGATGTGGTTGCTAGGCAGCGGCTCTTATGGACCCAGAGTGGCTCTGATTTGCCAGCCTTCTGCAGACACATGGTAAGGTCCTTCCCAGCCTATCATCTACAGGGACTTCTGCACGCCGGCTGCATACTGCTGAGCTTCTCCTACCTGAATGTGAGCAGAAAAAGACACACTTAAATCAAACCTTTTCTCCTTTTATTTATTTATTTATTTTTTTAACAAATCCCCTTCCGGTAGGGTTTCCATAACTCCCCTTAAAAACCAAACCAAACCAAACCAAACAAAAAAAAAAAAAAAAAAAAAAAAAAAAAAAAAAGCCATGAAACGGAGACCGGAACAAGGAAAAGAGGTTAGTGGGTTAAGTGGTGTGTGTTTCCTGCGTTTGCAAAGGTGCCTACAGTGAGGAGGGCGGCTGTGATTCGGCCATTAGTTACAGATGGTGGCTGCAGGCTGGAGATTCCTGCAGCCAGACCACAGCTCTTGTGTCTTTTCCAGCAATGCAGACTTTAAACTGCTCAAAACCTGTATCAAGATGGCATAAAAAATAGTGGATTTGATACTTAGTGTGGCTGCCAGCTGGGTCCTTTATGTATTTTGCAGAATGGCTAGAATTGTGAACAAAAAGGACTTAGTTTGCCAAATGAGGTTTCTGTCCCCTAATCCTTGCAAAAATGGCAGGAGTGGCAAGTAGGTAAAGAACATTCAGGAGGATTTATAAGCAAATTAGATTTTTCAAAACTTTGAAGCAATTTGTGTACAACTTTGGTGAAGGTTGTGTCTCTGGAGCGATGAAGGAGAGCATTAAACAGACCACCCCAGGGACTGGCAGTGGCATAAGAAATATTTCTGAACAGCCTAACTTTTAATGTTTTTCTATTCCCTAACTCCGAAAGCTTTAATTCCTCTCATATGAACAGCAAACTCAGACATGGAGATACGCATTTTTCAGCAGAAACCTCATTATCTTCACGAGACAAATCCCCGTACTGTAAATGCAGAAACTTAATTGGTGGAAGCAGCATTGCACAGGCAGTTAACCTCTGCAAATTAAGATGTGAAAAATACTGTTTCAGACTGATTCATTTTTGTCCTTCACTCTGCTTGCAGGTACTGTTTGATGAGTGTGAAAGGATGCTTCACTGATTTTCATATTGATTTTGGTGGCACTTCAGTGTGGTATCACGTTTTCCGTGGGGGGAAGGTAGGTGAACCTTTTTTGATATTTGGTTTTATTTTTCTGTGCCTCTCATAGAGGGGAGGGGTTGTTTTCTTTTCTTTTTTTTTTTTTTCCTATCTTTCTCTCTTTTTTTTCCTTGAGGGAATCAGCCAGTGATCAGACTGTTTCAGCAGCTTTGTTGATATACAGAGAGTTTGCTAAACTAGAAGGACGCCACTCACCATCATGAAACAAACAAGTGATTTATTTGAAATACCAAATGTGTTATTTGCTAGTGGTGGTGCTTTTAGGCTTGCTGTTGCTGTGTGGTCCAGAAGTGTCTTGCAGCGAGATGTGGCTGTGCGTATCCTTGCTGTGTCAGAGTGCCCTCACAAGTCTCCTGTAGCTAAAGCTTCTGTTCCTTTTAGAGATTCCATGTTCCTTTGGTGTGTACAGGCACAGTAAGCCAGAACTGAAACATTAAAGGGTACAGAAGCCTTAAAATACGCAGCATATATGGCTACATTCACATCTTTCCTGGTTTGTGATGTTTTTCCCACTTGCAGTATGGACAGTGTAGGGTGGGAACTGAAATCAGTCAGCAGTGCAGATCCTGTTCCTCTCTGTAGCCCAGTGCAGTTGTGCTGTACCAACACACTGTTCTGAACTGCAGGTGAACCACAGGCAGCTTCTGAGTAAGATGTTTCTGGAAGAGAGATGACAACTGACAGTTACCCAGCCACTTCCAGCACGTGGGCTAATTGCTGCTGCTGTCTGTGTATGCCTCTGTGTACAACACCTGGAAAACAGGTGTTTCATGCAGAAAGCAGCTCATTTGCCTCACACACGATAGCCTTGGTGGAGTCTCTCAGCTGTTTCTTTTTGTTGACTGTTGGTAATAGTTAAATCTTAATTTTGTTTTTAGATCTTCTGGCTGATTCCACCTACTCTGCAGAATCTAGAACTTTATGAAGAATGGGTTCTCTCAGGAAAGCAAAGTGATATCTTTCTGGGAGACAGGGTGGAACGGTGCCAAAGAATTGAGCTGAAACAAGGCTACACGTTCTTCATTCCTTCAGGTATCTCTGTTAACTAACCTTTTGGAATGACTGGGATTGTGTTTTACTAACAGTTCTCTGTAAAACAATTCTTCACACCAAAACCCCATACTGACCTCTTTATTTGCTGTGGCAGAAGAATGGCCAGGGACTAAATGTGCATTGTTTTCCAGAAATTAAGACTGATGCAAAATGTACTGTGAGGAAGTGTGTGCAGTGATCACTTGTGTGTACGGGGAGAAAGGAGAGAGGAGTTGGGCCTCTGGAGTTGTCAGTTCACCACTTCTCATCAGGGCTGTACTGACTGCTACTGTGAGCTTTCTGGGAAAGACAGTTTTCTCTTTTTGTGATCTCTTCTGGCAGGTTTCACCTGCAGTTCAGTAGCTTGCTTCTTTGCCTCTGTCTGTAGCCAGAGTTGGGTCTTGATTCCCTGGTGGAACTCAAGACTCCAGTCCATGGAAGAGCAGGTGCTGTGCTCCCTCAGGATTGCTTCTTGGGGAAGCAGCTTCATAGTTATAACTCTTCAGAATTTCTGCTGGTGGAGATGGTGCTGAATCTGGACATCTTCCAGCAGCCCGGCCACACTCAATTTTACACTACTGCCCACCTCAGTAGCTGTGTTGCATGATCCAGGCTCATCTTGCAAAGACACCAAATAGTTGCTGCTTTGAAGGCTGATGCTTCAGCCCTTTCTGCTCCTGCCTGAATTGGATTAAGGATGGTGGAATGTGTAACAGTCCTCATTTAAGATGATATCAGACTTTGCTTTCCATTACTATTATGGGGTTGTAAGTTTGTTTATATTAATTTAACACATTGCCTCTGTCTATTGGATCTTACCAGGGAAATAAATATACGTAGACTTTCCACATGACAGAAAGGCAGGCTGGTAGTTTTTCAGCTCTGGAATTAATTAGTCTGTGGAGATAAGATGATTATTTTTTAACCCTAGAGACAGAGAGAATGCAAGTCATGCAGAGACAGGGACAACGTTCTTCTCATCTGGGGAGTGTTGTTAGGATCAGTTGAAGGCCACAAATGTGCACCTTTGTAAGTATTTGGTAAGAATCAGCCTGGGAGATGACAGGGAAAATGACTTTGAGGGTGGAGGAGTTAATCCGTTAAAGGAATTAGATCTTCCCTTGAAACAGGTCAGAATGTGCCGTTACTGTTTGAACTGGGTGTTTGAGTGTGGCTGTGCTGTTTGCTTAGATCCCATTACTGCATCTTCTATTTATCTCCATCCCCCTGTGAAAAGCCTCCTACAAGTAAGACTTTCTGTATGTCAGTTTAGTCATGTTCAGCAGCTGGAACACTGCAGGTTGTGGGAGCTTGGACAGGACACAGCTGTAACATGGTGGCTGACACAAAGTGATTCCAAATGGGTTTTTGACTGTAGTTTCTGTTTTCTTAGGAAAGCCCCGAGTACAGAAATGCCAACACTGAGACATTTTAGGCTCCATGCCAGATTTCAAAGGCATTTATGAATAATGTCTCTGTAAGCACCTCATAGATTCAAGGGGTTTTGCTCTCTTGTATTTTGTTTGGAAAACTTATTTGCAAATCTCTTATTTATGTGAAAGGGCATTATTTCTGCCTTTGTTTTAAGAGTATGGAAATGCCTAATTAAAGGCTGTTCCAGGTCAGTGAATTGAGCATAGCTGCGTAAAACAGGTCAATTCCTGTGACCTCTTTGCTCTGGTTTGTGCACATATCATGTTAGTAATGTTTGAAAGTGGTTTTTATGTGCTTTAGAAGTGTTCTTAGTGTTTAGATTCTGTTTATGGGTGTCTGTAAAACCAGCGTGTCCTGTATTTTCAATTGAGCCTGATAAACCCTTGACCAGTCTCAACTCATCCATGAGAAAATACCTTCTAATTACAGGTTTGGTCACAGAAAGTGTAAGGAATTAGTGCTCAGCTGGGCTGTGAACGGGGAACATTTCAACAAACGACCTTTCCCATAAAATATCTTGCTCTGCTCCTGTTTTCAAGTAATTTTTTGGAGTAGTCCTAGAAATGCTGTTATACCCTAGCAGTGTGAGGGTGAAGTAGGTAGAGAAGACTGTAAGAAGACAAGTGAGGGAGTGAAATCATAGGCTGCTGGGAAATGGAAGGTTTGTCTGAGAATCTGGGATCAGCAGCAGATCCAGTAAATCCCCAAAAGTACAAACCCCTTGGACAAGAATGGGGATCATTCTTATGGAAGGCATCATTATAGTGCTCACCAGGGCCTCTGGGTATTTTCCTCTCCATCACTGCCATAATTCTTTCAGGATTAAGTTTAAACCAGTAGATTTCTATTGGTGTTTGTAACTCTGCAGAGCACTGAGAGCGTGATCCCAGCTGTGGTATCAAGGAGGAAGTGAGCCCAATATTGTCAGCACAGTGAGTTGTTATGGGCCAAGGTGCATTTTGCAGCATTTAGGAGTTCCTCCTAAATATGGGGAGGGGGGAAAGTAAGCTGGGATTCTGAGGGGTACTCATGTAGGAGCCCAGCTGTGCCCTGGTGGCCCCACAGGGCTGTTCCACATCAACGATGCACCGTTACAGGTTCTCATCTCCCACTTTACTGGTTCCCACTGGTGAGTCAAAGATGAAAGCTCTGCTAAAGTCTGTGGTAAAGTGATAAAATCAGCTAGGAACCTGGCCTTTTCCATTCATGTAACTGGTGTCAGCGGAGCTGTTGATTGAGAAATACACACATTGTGCCATTCTGAGGTTTATGGCCAGATTAGATTCAAGATGTTAGACCAGCTGAAGGTTCAAGAGGGGAGGAAGCTGTAACTGCTACCAGTGTCAGAGAATGATTTTTAAATTTTTTTTTCTGTGGAAATCTAACTGTTGTTTTCCCAGGATGGGAGCAAACTTGTCCTTATGCAGGGAAAGTGTCCCAGGATATTTGCACTTGTATGTTACCATGGGCAAAGTTTAATACATAAAGTTTTCATATGGTAAACATTCACCATTGGTCGAGGTAACATGTCTCATTCTGGGATATTGGACAGGGGATGCTGCCTATCTGACTCACATGCCAAGTGGAAGGGAAATTCTTTATAGAGTGTGCTTCTCTTCAGGTGGAAACTGTGATGATCCAGGAGAGAAAAAGCATAATTTCAATGCTCAGTTATTGTCTCAGTAGGAAAACAACAAAATTTTACCAGTCACAGTCAAATGTAGTGCTTGTTCAGTACTATTTTTGCTGTAGTTCTCTTCTGCACCATGTGATGACTTTCCAGGGGGGATGTGTGAACTGTTTTGGTGGTGTTATGGAGAAGTAATTAAGGTATCTCCCATCACTGTGCAGGGACACACAGAATCAGTGTTAGGGCAGCATCCCTCAGATTTCTACAGCTCACGATTTCTGTAGACATGTGGCTTCTACATGCCACTTGTTCTGTTACATCCTGACTGTTCCTCTACAGCCTTTTTGAAATAATGCTCACTAAGTTAATGCCAGTTAACCAGGTTTTTAATATCTTCAGTGCTTCCCCTTTTATAAGTATCTTCTCCTTTTACATCACTGCATAACTTCGCTGGAACCTTTCTCTCTCCTTCTCTTGCCCTTGGCCCTCCACTCCAGTCTTTATTCTCTGTAAATTGTCTTTCACTTCTCTCCTTGCACTTGTTCTCTCAAGTGGTACATTCATTATGCATCGATTTCCCTCTCTCTTGGTCTCTGGACACCACATTAGTTTCTCTCATGTCCTCCTAAACATCACTCTTGTTACCTAAACCCAAGCTCAAAACTAAGCATACACAAAAATCCATCCTTTTTTCAATCCACTTGCTCTTTTAAGCCTTAGTCTTGCTGAATTTTGACTGGAGATTTTGATTGTGAGTAATTGATTGAGAAATACACACATTACTCAACTGGTAATTTTGATTGTGAGTGATGGACCTCTGACATGGATATTGTCTTTCTCCTCTTTCCTGTTGCCCTCTACAAGCAAGATTTTGCCATAATTTGAAATACATTAAACTTGATTGCTTTTCTCTCAATTTCTTGGTGGGCCTCTCTTTCAAAAAATGACCTTTTCTTTCATGCATGTGTATATATGTCTAGTGTGGACACTTGTACTTCAAATTCAGGGGAGTATGCACATGTAAAATTTGTGCATACAAAAGCAGCCAGCTTGTAGTATCTCATGGAAAATTTGTCTTGCAATGTTTTTTCCTGTTAATGTTGTGAAGTCAGAGTGTAATCAGTGCATGTCTTGAGAAGGTGAACTTGAGCCACTTCTGGATTGCCGCTGATGTTGTCTGCCAGAATAGGATAAACTTGGATTTTCTTCTTTTTTTGTGAAGACCAGTTTTACTGAACTCCAAGGTAGTTGCCACACTTGTTGTGGATACAAGTTGTGGATACAGGGTTGATTCCGGGGTTTGCGGTGTGATTGGTCTCAGAAAATTTGCCAACGTCCTGGTTTGGGTTCCTTTGGGAGGAGATGGCTGATGCTACCAAGGGTTGCTCTATCATCCTCTCTTTCTTACAGCCTTTTTCTGAGCCTCTGTCACTGGTCAGAGGCAGTGGGCTCATGAGCAGCTGTGGGCTTGGGTTGGGTCTTCTGGTCTTACTGGAGGCTTTTCAAATCTGTAGCTTTAATGTGAGTCCATGGAAGAGATGAGGTGTTGGGCTGCCATTAGATATTGCAGAAGACTTCTGCAGTGCTGATTTATTCAACATTCCTACAATCAAAATCCAGCCAGGGTAACCTGCTGTCAACTGGATGATGTTCCTTTCTGCTTCTTCTTCAAACTTCTTGTGTTGCTGCATGCAATTTTGTAACAGTTGTGTTTCACCTGGGAGCTGGCAGTGTTCCACTGAGGAGTAAGCTGTTTGTTTTACTTTATTTTTCTTATGTTCTCTATACTGCACTTCAGGGCCTTTGGCATGGAAACATGCTGTTAGAGTCTCTCTTAATTATTGTGGTAATCTGAGAGAGCTCCAGAGTTCTTGTCTCCAGTCAAATGCAGAAATAATGACCTTTCTCAGATGAGTGTTTTTGGGAAGGAGAGTGGACAGAAAGAGATGTTCTGTGTGGACTGTAGGCAGCTATTTGGAAGGATTCAAAGTGTTTCAAATGCTGTCTCATTGGTTATCAGTGGGATTTTGTCTATTAGGAGTGTGTGGTCTTAGGTCACCTCTGCTGTGCCAGTGAGAGTTTGATGGATTATTGTGTGATGGGGCCAGAAGGTGGCACATAGCCCTTACAGCAGGGAGAATGACAGGCTATTAAAATCTGGCTGGTACATTTTTTGCAGGGTGTTGTGCTAGGGCTGCAGAGCTGCCTGGCTATTTTTGGTTGCTGTTTAGCTTTTTCCCATTCTGTGAGCTTCCACTGACATTAATGGAATCTCTATGCCTGGAACCTCAGGGACCACATGAAGAAGATTGGTGGAGAGGATCAAAGAGAGGCTTTTTGTCTTGAGGAGTGTCTGCTTTCAGATCGAAGGTGACAGCATAATGTTGGATTTTTGGTTCTACACCTAATGCAGAGCTCTGCCTAATTCTTAAAAACAATTTAAGATTGAGAGTTGCTTTATTGCTTGTACTACTGGGGCAAAACTAATAAACTTTAAACTTTAAAAATGTAAACATCATCTTTCCCTGATAGATTTGGTTGTGGGCACTGTTATGACGCAGTCATTATTCTTTTGAGATTTGCTGGCAGTGCCCACTCTCAGGTTATCTCTTTAGTCACTTTCATTTTTGAGGCATATATGTTTCATCTTTTCCACCCCAAGTTGCTGTAGAATTGCATGAAAATGTGTGGCGACTTCTATATCACAAGGCAAAATATCAGTTCAGTTACTAATGGAAACAGATGCACCATGGTTTTGGCTTGGAGCTTGTAGGCTGTTTGCCCCATAGCTTTATAAGTTAATATTCTTTTTCATTATTCTCAGATGGATGATTGCATCCTTGAGTAGGAATTTGCAGCCCACTGAAATCTTCTAACAAGTTTGCAATGCTTAATAATACTTGTTTTATAAAATTCAAAAGATAATGAGATCATATCTTTCTTTTAACTGTTCAGAAAAACGTTTGTTACTGTTAATTTTACCTTCTTGATTTACTAGAGATGATAAAATCTAAATATTCAAGTGTATCTTAGGAGTGGTGGAATAATTCATAACTGTAAATCAGCTGAGAGCATTTCTGAGTCTCCTGAACAGAATTCCTGCTCAGTGTTGGCTTGGCTTCATACACTAGGATTGTTTTGGGAAGGAAAAAGCACTTATCGATCGCCAGGAACCGAAATAAAAACCATCAGCTTCAGAAAAACTGTAAGTGGATGGTCTTCTTGTTGAGGCTTGACATGAGGGCTGTGAGCAGTGACTGTGCAGTGTCTGTACTCCCAAATCCTTTTATCCCACGTGGTGGAGCCTGTCCTGGGCAGGATGGGGCAGTGGCTGTGCCGGAGCCGCTCCAGCTGCCCAGGGAGGCCGGGCTGGTTCCACCTTCACTCCGGTGTCACTGCTGTTGCCACAGGCTGGTTGAGAAGCGGTCGCCCGTGGGGAAGAATCTTCTAGTTCATGACTGGTCCTTGAAGCCACACAGTCAATGTCCTCCTCTCATCTGTAGAATTTGATTGTAGCTTTAGGTAATATTTAGCAGGTGCTTTTGTTTGTGGCTTTCAGACAGAAATTAGCAATTTCTTGTTCCACTGACCTTTGACTTTTTCAGTTCTTATTCCAGTTGTTCTGATATTATACCAGTGCTTTTTTTAGCATTAAGGATAAAATTAAATTTGTGGCTTTTTTCTCTGTTTTTGAGACAATTACCAAGAGGTGGGTTGTTATCTCCTGTCTTGCACACAGCCATGAAACACAGAGGGTTATGCGGCAGTAGCAGGGTTTGTGTAAGCAGCACTGAGGAGAGAACTGATGAACTCGCTCCAGAGGTGTTGGTATTGGAGGCTGTGTGGCAAGTTTGTGCTGTGAGAGCTGGGAGTCAGGCACACAGGAACAGATGTGACAGGCTGTTCAACACAGGTGACATGATCTAAAATGCCAACAGACCTTCAATTCATCCAGCAAAAAGTAACGGCACAGGTGAAGGTGAGGCAGGGGTGTGGTGGATGATATTAAAGAAAATCCCTTGGCTGTCCTTTTGTGTTAACCCTATGCGCAGCAACTCCTGTTCTGGAGGCTTGTCTTCCCCTTTAAAAACTGTGGTAATTGGGGAGCTGAGAAGATGGGTGTTTTTGTTTGCAAATGGTCACAATGAACATTCATCCTCCACAGTTTATTTCTGAGTCGTGCTGTAGCTAAGCTGTGGGAATGGATTCAATGTGCCATCCAAGCTTCTCTGTTCTCAGAGCTCATTTCCACAATACATTACCCTGATGGAAACTGTTTCCTGTTTTCTGCTCATCTCTCTTTCCTCCTACCTCTACTTGTCTGGTGCTGACCTCCAGTTTTTCTCCATACACAGCCTGGTTAATATTAGAACAAGAGATTTTTATGTTGGGTTTTTTTCCTCTGTAACATCTGTGCCAATCGTGCTGGGATTTTGTACCTTGTCAGTTCTCCCATCTTTTTTGTCTAACCTTGCCCGTTCTGTCCTGTGTCCCTGGAATCCACCTCTTGGTGCTCATGTCTCTGCAGTTTCAATTATGCACGTTCGTTCCTCAGGCAAGTGGAAGCTATTTTGGGATGCAGTGTGACTGAAATGCTGCACAGCTGAGTGGCCAAAATCTATTTTATGCACAGGTGACTCCTCTGGCAGGGCTGTGTCCTGCAGAGGGGCTGAGCTGGATGCTGCCTGTGGGAGCACATGAACTGCAGGAGGTCTGGGATTCCCCAGGACTGAGCTGTGTGCCCAGCTCAGCACTTCAGCACTGAGGGGATGGTACCCACAGCCATACTTATCTCTGAGCTATGCCTGGCAATCATCCCTGCATTGGCAGGGGTGGGAACTTGACTTCCCAGGACTTAATAGTTGATGACTTTGTTGCTTGGTCTCTTGTTTATTTTTTTTCCCCAACCCCAATGGATTTTAGTACTGTGATATTAAAGGGCTTTGCTATTGACAGCTGTGTCATTAACAGCAGTATTTTCAGTCTTGTTATTAGAAATACTTGCATCTTGAAGGACCTAGTGTTCAGTTAATTCAGCAGCTGGGAGCTGAAGGTGCTAAGTGTTTGTAAGATGTTTAGTCCTCAATTATAAATGCAAGTAGGGAATTAAAGACCTTCTCCACAGAACCAAAGGTTGTTTCAGATACTTTACAGAAGACTTTCAGTTTGCACTGTACCAGCTCTGCAAGAATAGATGTTTGAAACTATATGTGTGTTCATTATTCTTTCTGTTGAGGGTTTGTCATGTCTGGGACACCATTTGTTGGAGCACTGGCTCAAGCCAGTGATAGATCCTTCCACATTTCTCCCCAAAATATTGGGACTACTATCAAGAAGGTCTAGCAGTTATTAACACAAAGACCCTTGGCATCTCATGGGGACAGAGTTGAGAAGTCAGGGAAGGTGTGATGAGAGACCCAAAGACCAGGAAACAATGAAACCAGCTGTACTCCAGTGTGAAATGTTCACTAAGGAAATACAATTTGTAGGAGAAGGCTACTGTGTGGTTTCAGTGGAAGCACCCACTCAAAGAACAACTGCATTGATGGGATTTAATTTTATTGATTATTAAATAAAAGGATGTCTCCTTTTAACCTTTCAAATAGGACAAGAATCAGCTTCTTTTAATTAAGTTGTAAATATTTGATAACAAATTGTATTTTGAATTATGTTGATCATTTCACTAAAATAACAGCTGCAGTAAGGTTGGACATTGACACCTGTGCAGAGAACTGTCGTGGGAAGTGGTACTGAGGACTCCTCAGTGTCGTGCTGGTAACTGCCTGGATCTGAGCTGTCTTCTGCCACCACTCAGTTGTCATTAAAGTAATTTCACTTTTTCAAGTTTCAGTTTGTTCATCTCTAAACCTGACAATTAAGGTGGATTGTCACGCAAACCAACCCTGTGTTTCAGCACCCAGCCAATTAAGTTGGCTTTGGGGACCCAGATTTGCCTCAGCACATGGTTTCCATTCTTTCCCCCAACCACAGAAATCTTTGTTTACGCAGTGGAAGCAGTGGCCCCAACTTCCTTGACCTTGGATCTGTTTTCCTTCCCAAAGACTAGGATGAAGACCATTTATTTTTCTAGTAGTTTGCTCTTAGTACAGACTGATGTATTTCATGTGAGATGCTGAACTACTTCAGCTGTGAAGTATTTATAGTGTTGATGTGTGTAGTTGCCATCCTACCCTTACATGAAAAAAAATCCCTCTCTAGTTGGTTGTTCTTGATTTGGAAGTAATAAAACAGGCTGGATCACTGTAACTGAAATTATACTGACCAGAGAGGAAAGAGGGAATAATTTCAAGAGCTGCCAGAGCCATGAGCCACCCGCTGGTTTTATATGCATCACATCTAGTGTTTGGAGTCAGACCTGTAAACTGACTAAAACCTGGAACAGGTTGCCCAGAGGGGCTGTGGAGTCTCCATCCCAGGAGATACTGAAGAGCCATCTGGACACAGTTCTGTGCAGCTGGCTCTGGGTGGTCCTGCTTAAGCAGGAGTTTGGACCTCCAGAGGTCCCTCCCAACCTCTACCATTCTGTGATTCTGAAATTCAGAAAAATGTAC